>NC_140944.1:125964911-126474911 GCF_014529385.1 Adiantum capillus-veneris
GCTTTGTCTCCCCTGATTAGGGCTCTAAACCTAAAGCAGCCAACACCTATAAAAAGGCACTGAGAGGTCACTATGAGGAGGGGGATTGGGAGATTGGGACGGCGGCAATTTCATCAGAGGTCAGCACTTGGTAGCATTCTGGTGGGAGGGATTGGAAACACTTGCATCACGAGAGAGGGAATTTAGTGGATTAGTTTTGGGAATTTGCACTATGTGAAGAAGCTATGTGTACACCTTGAATCCAATGGTCGCCACACACACACTCATGCTAGCAAAGTCTCCGTGTCTGTGAGTCACCTCTAGAGAACGCACCATTAGGCTCACTATCTCTCCCTCTATCTCTCTATCACCATGATTGCCACCTCGTCGGGAATAAGGTTGCTCTAAATATTGCATGAAAATAGTTTTCCCTCACACCTCGAGGGTTTTCATCACCTGCGTCATTCTATCTCTCTCTCTCTCTCTCTCTCTCTCTCTCTCTCTCTCTCTCTCTCTCTCTCTCTCTCTCTCTCGGTGTGTAGAGTTTGTGTTATCCCCAATCATCGTTGTCTGCGTCCTAGCCGCTCAAAGCTAGGTGGTGCCCCCCCTGTTCGCTTCACCGTGGCCGACTCGGTGTGCATCGGCATCCTGGCATTTTGAGTCCGTTGGGGTCCGTGTTGCGCCTTGCGCTTGTCAGTGTCTTGGACACTAATTTGATAGTAACTTAAAGATCCAATTTCATGTGTCCCGTATGAGCATACTAACCATGTTGTATATCAGGAAATATTTTGACAAGGAGAATCCAAAAGTGCAATGTCCGCAAACTTTTGATAAGATTTGAAAAAAATTTACTGTGTCCTACTTTTTGCTAAGCCAACCACCAAAAAGTGAAATAGTGGTACCACCAATACATGTTTTCACCAAGTTATTGGAAGAATTTTTTATAATGATAGATGCCATGATTGCAATTGAGAAATTCTTGCAATCACTTGGGATGTCAAAGGAGTATAGTGAGGAGCTCTTAGAGTTGACACAGTATGCCATGGGGAGGTTAGCATGGCTTTCAACATCAGCCTCATGGTATTTTCATTCTACTTTCCTCATGAGACCAAATTGGCCACATCCACCGTCGGTCACAATGTGGAAGATCAAAGAGGAAACATCTATTTTGGGTATAGATGAGGTGAGTTTGAGTAGATATACTGAGGAGATCGTCAAAGACCTTTGTAAAGGATATTCAGTATCTTGGTTATGATCACTTCCTGAGACGATATAGTATACTACAGACACTTGCACACACGGTTAAAAAGAGTGTCTTGGAGAGTGGAGAGAAGGATGCATCATGCACAAGTATGAATATCCCCCTACCATTTCCTTATAGGCTTTGGTTACTTTATATGCTCATTTACAGCTTTGTACCAACTAGAGTTTTTTCCCTATTCCATGTTATATCCCTATGGGGGTTTTTGCTTCAGCTGTATCATGATATATTAGGGCTTTGTCTATGCTTTGTATACTATATGCGATATAATTGGGACATGCCCAACTTTTTGCACAGAGAGAGAGAGAGAGAGAGAGAGAGAGAGAGAGAGAGAGAGAGAGAGAGAGAGAGAGAGAGACCTCCACGTGGTGGACCCTATGCGGTGGATTTCTTTTTTTCCATGACGAACTGCTCCCCACCTTAAGGAACCACCATAATTTCTACTATGGTGTTTGACTAAGGTTTACAAAGCTCTACTTGGCCACCTGTCACAAATCGCTGACATATCAAGTCAGTAAAGAGCATATCAGTAAAGAGCAGTGGAGCAATAAGCACTATGGAAATGGATGCCTTCGCACTTCCTTACATTAGAAGAAACAACAATATAAGAAGACATAATATTGGTGGTGGAAGGATCGTCCTTCCACCAGTACAAAGGGATAGAACACCATCCACTTCATTGATACACAGTAGAGCAGACGAGTACACGAGAAGTTACGGAGGAATACGGCCTCAAGTCGTTGACTAATATGGATTGTCTTAGTCCTTTCGGAGCTCCTAGAAATACTGTATCCAGTTCATCCTCCTTCATCCTTGTTACTTTATGCATCTGTGCTTCAAAGTCGCGCTCTTGTCGAATAACCTCCTCCAATGGTTCTGGCATAGGCAAGGCTTCTTCTTTCCACTTCGGTGCTGTCATTTCTTGATCCCATAATGACTTCCCCTCCGAGTTCTGATCCTTCCACCATATTCACTATTTTTTCTATCACAGGCCATGCTACTTGAACTGGTTGTTTGCAGTGGTTGTTTGCAGGTTCCCAACATCACCTGAACTTTCCTGCGACCCTTTTTTACTTTCAGCATGTTTGGCTCCCAATTATGCTTTACCTTGACTTGGCATAGCCATGGTCTCCCCAATATAATATGATAATTCTTATTGTAATTTTCAATATTTAACACCACTAACAACATAAGCAAAGGACAGACCAACAACATCCAACACAATTCCTCTCAGCAATCCTACTAGTTGTACTCTTCTCTAATCCGCCATGCAAACTACAAAGGGAGCAGGTTCCCAATCACCAAGGCCAAAGTGCTCACAAGCTGCTTCAGTAATAATATTAACTCCCACACCTCCATCTAATAAGACTTTGTTGATATACGTTCCATGATATCGTACTGAAAGCTCCGGGATACGTGTATCCGTAATCCTAGTTGCAGGCAACGAGACTGAATCATCCCATACTTCCTCAACTGCCACCGCATTGACTTCCATCTCTTTTATTCCTTTAAAATCTTGACTCAGCAAAGAGTTATGAAAATTTGGAACTAGTTTCAATAAAGATCCCAATCGCACTTGTCATGGTGATTCTAGTGCCTCCCTCCAAACAGAATCCCAATTATCCTCTTCCATAGTACTTGCCCTGTTTTTGGCTTTTTCCTCTTTCTTCTCTGAAGAGCCATCGAAGAACCTGGTGATTGTAACAGTGGCACAGACTGTGGCATCCATGTTACAATCTTTTTGCATACATCCTCTTAAGTTGACCAATCGAAGATTAACATTTTCTACGGGTACCAACATATTCCCTAGAATGGGTAATCAACAAAACCACCGGGTCAGACTCCTCCAATCCCTCAATCTAAACCATTGCTACACTAGGCTGCTTTTTGGCAGCACATTCCTGTTTCTTTTGATCATATTCGAAGGCTTCTGGACACTCCGACTGTCAATGCCCCTCTCCTAAACAGAAAAGGTAGGTCTTGGGTTGATTCGGATCTCGGCCACCTTATCCTCGGCCGCGACCCCCCTTAACCCCGTCACCCGGCTGGTCTTGAAAAAAGTGCCTCCGATGCATGAGCGTAGACAACGCTACCACAGGCTCTTGTCCTAACTATTGTGCCTTCCATGTGGAAGGATCCCGACTCCTACGGCCACGACCATTGTAATAACATTCCACTGTATTATGGGTATTTGCAGTGAAAATCGCACACCATTTCTTATTTATTGCGCAATCTTGAGCGGCATGTCCAAGATTCTGGCACTAAGCATACCATAGCTCCTTTAGACTCTTTAATATCGCAAAAGATTCCGTAGATCCGGATTAAACACCTTTCCCTTGACGCTGGAATTTTTTCCCAAGTGCCTCCTCCGATTCTTTCCCCGAACTACTGCTGCCTGAATCTGAGGATTTGAGTCTTCACTCTCCAACTCCGAACTATCACTGCCACTTTCCTAAGATTTATGATGAGATTTCTTGCGATCCTTTTTATTTGATTTCCGTGGTGACTTAGTATCTTGTAATGCTTCTCCTACTACAATAGCTGGTGGAATAACACCATCCAGTGGAGTGGTTACCTTATCCACTATTGCCATAGCAATTGTAAGATCCTTATTCAGTCCTCGCAAAAAAAGATCATTCAACACCTCGGCTACTGGCTGTTGTGCCTGAGGTACCCGCTGCAAGAGCATCCAAAATTTCGTAGCATAATCCTCCACTAGTAATGACTTTTGACCCAACGTCCGAAGCTTTTCCAAATGTTGAGGGACTGTCTTTTCCGTTCTGAATTGATGCAAGAACGCTCTGGAACCTTCGACATAAGTTTGAAAGTGATTATCAGGATACTCTGCCAACCATTTTGCAGCTTTCCTTGAAAGTGTGACTCAAACACAGATTGTTGATGGAGAGGAATCACTTCACCAGCATCATTCAATCCATACACCTTATTAAATTTCTGCAAATGTGCATCAGGATCTTCCTTTGATTGACCTCGAAAGCGACTATACTTAATCTGACCACCCGCTATTGGTTGCACCATAGCCCCTTGCCTAACTGTGCCCCCTTCGAGAAAGAGTTTCCAAACAATACAAGGCGAAGACGGGTGGCAAGGTAACCCCGGGATTGCTTACCATAGTCAGTGGTGGAGCGACATGAATTCGTGAGCGAGAGCGCACCGCAAGTGGACATGACTTACTATGCGGAGTACGCCGACCATTAACCGGGCTTGGCGGCGGAGACACATGCTCCTCATCATGGGGTGGGGAAAATACGAATTCATCTGAACGACCTCTCCTCTGTCGTCTACCCACTACTGGAACAACATGGTCAAGAGGACCTTGCAACTTAGTGCGCATGCATGTTGACAGCAGGTTGCCCATCACGCATCATGGTCGCGAGACGTGGACCCACTTCATTTTATTTGGTTGATCTGCGGGGGGAGGTGATTGCTGTTCCGATGAATGGTATTCGACTTTGTCATTATTTTTCACCAACCACTATCGTGTCCATTTGCTGTGGTACGAGAGTCGAAAGCCGCCTTAATCATGATTGGGGATTATATTCTTTGCCATGCAATCTCAAAAAGTGGGAAAAGGTCTATGAGGTGGAGACATTGTGTCACTACCTATTTTGAGAATTATTTTTGAGTGGAATAGTGTATGCAATAGATTGCTTATATTCTTTTAGTGCTATTTGTAGATATTTTGCACTTCTACATCTCAGCATTTTTGTGTTCTTTTGTGTGATCTCGCCACCATGACAGCTTCCTCTCTTCAGTGCATCCCCTTTACACCTGTGCAACAGCTAGATCTTTGACGGGTGGATGCATGGTTGCAGGATTTGTGGCTGCGAGTCTTCGCCAACCTTGACTAGCAAAGCATTCCTATAAACCCGCAGGCTTGTGCATTGATAAAACAATTGGCTCTTGGCAATATGGTGGAGGTAAACAATCAGAGTATTCAGTTAACAGCAGAAAGGATCTCAAGATGCTATTTTCTGTCTAAAGATGGTGTTGTCAGTGCCTCGAATGTTATTCTTGCTGCAGAGATAGAGCTTGAATTTGGATTGCAAGTGAAAGGGGAATATAAATTGTCACCGCTCGCTGATGCGGCAATTAGAGATGCTTATCGCTGGTTTTCAGAAGCTATTTGGCTGCAGACCAAAACTTATACCATCTTTGCTAAAGCTTGGAATGTGCTGCATTCAACCAATGTTGGGCGAGTGGCCTGGGAACCAATCGTCAGGGAGCGATTACTGGCTGAGTGTCAAAGAGTAGTAGGGCAAATGGGGTGTAGTATCCCAACTAATACAAAGGTGGGGTAGCTTTTGACATTGGTGTTCCCCTTAACATAATTTTTTCCTCTTGCCCTTCTACCTTTATGTCATTTTGAGGATGATTGATTCATGGCCCATAACACTGATCCAACAGCAGGGGCTCAGAGTTCTGTACTAGCTGTGGAGTTGCCTCTTACGCCTGCCCATGTAACAACTTTAGCTGATGCTTCTGCTTTAGTGGTAGCCCCTGTTTTAATTGAGATGGCCACTGCGGAGACTTCGAGCAGGAAGAGAGGACGGGAGGAAGTCCTACTTTCCACACCACCTCCTATGTTGACACCTTCTCTGGAGCAAAGCAGGTTGCCTCAGGATTTTGTAATTGCGCAATGGAGAAGAAGAATGCAGAAGTGTGTTGCACTTTCAAACCCTGGGGGAATTGGCTCTGCGGGTGCAGACACCTCATCACAACCAAAACATCCTGAAGTTTTCCAGGTAGCAACATATGTGGTGGGGACAACTCCAGTCCCTTTGCCTTGGGAAATTCAAGCTGCAAACCCTTCTAATCCGCTCTAGGCAGAAACATTTTTGCAACACATGGCAGAATCTTTGCGACCGGTTTGGCCAGCACCGGCTACTGAGGCATGGGTCACCGAGCTAGAATTTCAGGTGGCAGCTTTTCAAGCTCGAAATGTGGAGCTGAAGGGCCAAATCACAACACTTTGAGATACATCCTAGCAACATGATAGGAAAATGCAAGCTCTAAGAGAGGCCAACTCTTCCTTTTTCTCCTCTATTCAAGATGAGCTTCTTCGCTTGCGCACACAGAATGGCCTGGCCAACTATTTAATGTCACATCCAAGAGATGTATCGATCAATCTTAATTATCTCGATGGCGTGGCAATGGAAATGCGACATGATCTGCACAATTTTTGTGAGGGCCAAGTGCAAAATTGGAGATCGTCGTTGGCCAATACGGTGGTACCTGAGCAACAAGCACAACAGTTTGTGGTGCGCCAACCTGATCCACCTACCAATAATAGAGGTAAGGGCATTTTGCAAGAAGGTTTTGATTTCTCTGATTGGGCAAAAGCTACCGAAGATTGTGCTGAAGCCAATGCTCATGTCTCTCATTTGCAGCAAGTAATTCATCATCTTCGTAGGAAGCGGTACAGAATCCGTTTTTGGGTGGAGACACTTGCTCATTATTTTTCACTAAGTCTCCCACCTTGCTCGCCATTTTGGCCCGCTCTAAATCGATATCTGGCTCGGCATTATCCTATACATACACATCTTACTCCTTTACCCCAGGCTCCACAGTCTGCCTCCCTGCCAGCATAGTTCATTCCACGAGAACCTTGGCCAGAGCCGCCGAAGATAGACCCGCAGTTGATGGCCGAGGTTTATAGGGAAAATCGGCAAGACTTTCAAGATTTCGGCTACATTGACATTTCATCATCACTAGAGCGTGAGGAGGAGAAGCGACCAAAGCCTTCGGAATGGAGAAGCTAAAGTTGTGGGTTCACGCAGTCCACCGTGCATGCCAGGTGTTATGGCATAAGCTGTACACTGCGGACCCTGCGGATGTGCGGATCTTGCGAACTAGGACTTCATGCGGCTACGGATAGTTCTTCACGGGATACCATGGGACAGGACGGGTTTGCACCGTTTTCGATCTGCGCGCTGGAGTAGTGAGTGTATTAGGGGGGCATACTGGTCATTGTAGGGATAACAATATCATTCTCATGTAATTGTGTGCTCTGTTGTGTATCAATGAAGCAGATGGTGTTCTATCCTTTTGTACTATCTATTCTGTCTTCTTATATATTGTTGTCTCTCCACTCCCTATCGTTTAGCATCTGAGGTATTCTCTTTTTGGAAGATGAGAATTAGGATCGCTTAACTCTTATATTAGTTTCATTCTTCCCCTGTGGGACAAGGTTAAGACCCCTCTCTAATGGATCTAACTTAAGTTACTTTGTGTAGTATTGCTTGTCCATTGGATCCAATTTTGTCTTGACTATGCTTGCTTTGAACAGATCAGGCCTAGCTACCTGTCAGGTGCCCTCTAGCTGCCAAGTGATTATGGTGATGGGGTGGGGATGCATATATCAATCCCCACTCCATCACCATACAATTGGAGGGCACCTGACAGGTTGTCATACACTATTTGTTTGTAGCAAGCATAGTCAAGACGGATCCAATGGACAAGCTCTAGTAACAAAGTAACTTGAGTCTAAGCCATTAGAAAGGGTTTCTAGCCGTGTCTCACACGGAAAACTAATGCAAAAGTTAAGCGTTTCTAATTCTATCTTCCAAAAAGAGAGCTCCTAAAATTCCTTTTTTCCCATATCTCTCAAAGATACGAACCTCTAAGGGTTTCCCCACTCCATCCATGGACATGGCAACATGATTCGGTCTCTACTTTTTACCCCACACTCATACTTTGAGTTGTTTCCTAATTATTACCACCTTGTTGTTCACAACACAAAATTCCTTTCTTATTATTATTGTTAGTAAAAATGAACACCAAGACCATTTTTTTAAAGAAAAACTAAACATACAACACTGCTTCGTATCTATTCCAATACTCTAAAATCGTTAGAACTTCATCGGGCGGATGTTTACTCCACTCGTTGTCACAACCAATAAGTGCGACACCTCTTAGAGTAACCCTTCAGGTGAGTCACAATATATGTTCATAGAAACGAACTAAGTTGCCTCATAGCAATAAGTCGGCATCGTGTCTAGAGATGCACGGCTTTACGTAAAAATACAAGCTACGTAGCTAAGATCAAAAGGGAGTTTTGATTTAGTCAATATTGGAACAAATAAAGTAGGGTTGAGAGAGTGTTTCTTAAGCAAACATTCTTTCCCACTTTCAAAAAGTATAGCATTATCCAATTCCTTCCGAGTGATTCAACTTTAAAAAAATAACAAGGTTCAAATTGCGTAGTTTCTAATTGGGAGTAACCCAATGCGTTTAGGGTGATTTTTCATTTTTAATTACTTGTGATGCAATGAATGGAATATAATCAAAAGATTTTTCTTGCTTTTTGTGAACGATGACATCAATTCTTGAGATGATTAGTACTTCTTCATTTATGGGAGCCTTCCCTTACCATTCCCATTATTGGTTTGAGCCTCATGATCATGGGAACCATGAAAGCGAGGTTTTTTTGGGTGCCATTTCTCACTACTAATTACTTGATTAAATTGTGAGCTATGCCACTTTGGGAGCATGCCTCTAAACAATGGGTATGAAGAGGAGTGTAGAGAGATGGAGAGCACAATTTCAGAGGGATCTTCTCCTAGGAGCCATCAATTACAGACAGTCTCGAATAGCCTTTTGGCGCCTTATGTGACGAAAGAAGCAAGCGCTCCTAGCTCAGATGGAGGGAGACTTATACCATTTGTTCCTTAGTAGAGACTCAACAGATGCATGTCGTTTCTTTCATGAGTACTCCCCTTTCCCGGTGATTACTTCCCCCCTGATGTGTGGGGTCAGTTTGCAACATCCTTATATACAATCCCTGGACAAGCACCCCTTCCATATCCTCCTAAGCCATGCCCATATACGAGTACCTTATTTATTAGTGAGATGGTAAATCGACCTCGATAGGATGAGGATTGGGAGGGCATATGATCATGATGGTCCAGTAGCAGAGCACTTTATACATGCTAGAAATATGGTGATAGAGATTCTTGCAGTTCTGTTATATCGTGTTATGTGTGAGGGTCTACTTGAGACTTGAAGACTATCTTCTATTGTGCCTATCTTCAAGATAGGTGATCCTACGGAGCCTCGAAACAACAGTACTGTTATGATTGGACACACCTTGATACGGTTGTCAGTATCTATCCTTGAGCAACATTTGAGAAGATGGGCAGAGTGAGGGATGGACAATGGTATGGAGACTAATTTCAAGAGAGGGATATCCCCCCTTGACAATATTCTGACACTCAGAGCCATCATTGAGGAAGGTAGCCCACATGGGAGAAAGATTTATTGTAGCTTTGTGGATTTTTTTAAAGCATTTGACAAAGTGTCTAGAGCCAGATTGATGCGCATACTACAGAAGATGGAAGTTCCCATTGAGTTCATTTGGGGATCATGGCTCTATACAGATCAATGATGGGACGTGTATGCACTCTAGAGGGGGTATCTAATTTATTTCACTCCACTATTGGAGTGAAACAAGGTTTTCCATTGCGTCCTACTCTGTTTGGTATGTATATAGTTTGATGCGCATACTGCAAGAGATGGGAGTGCCATTGGCTTGATTAGAGGATCATGGCTCTATACAGGTCAATGGTGAGACTCATATGCACTCTAGAGGGGATATCTGATTTAGTTAACTCCACTGTTGGAGTGAAATAGGGTCGCCCATTGCCTCCTACTCTATTTCGCATGTATATAGACGAGATTTTGGATTACATCGACAGAGAGGTTGACAGAGGTGCCTAGCTAGAAGTGACATTTAGATGCATTACATAGCTTTGTGGGAGGATAGTGGATTGTCTATAAACCTTGGTAAAACCAAGATTATAGTGTTTAACACACCACAATGGATCAGGACATCAATACCTACATTCAATTATGGCTAGGAGACTATGGAGTAGATAGATACATAAAATTATCTTGGGGTAGTCTTCATTGGGCCAAAGTTTTCTTTGAAGAGAGCAACAAACACTAGACTGGCCAAAGTGTATGCAGCCTTGGGAGGATTGGAGAGGATGTGTTCGCAGGTTCAGTTCTAGGAACCCCGATGTCAGGTGCAGCAGAATTGAAATGGTGAAGATCTAGGTTCTACACTTCCACAAATCTTTACTTCTTTCCTGGCATTAATGATTGCCTTTCACATGAATGATGGTTTCTTTTATTTCTTAGGGGGAGGGGGGGGGGGGGGGGAGAGAGAGAGAGAGAGACCTAATGGGGTGTTACGGCATTAGCCGCACATGCGGTCCTGTGGAGGTCTGGACACTGCGGATCAGGGGTATGCACTATGCGGCGGCTGTAGCGGCAGTTCTTCACAGGATATCATGGGACAGGAGTGTGTGCACCGTTCCCGATCTGCATTGGAGCAGCGGTTGTATATGGAGGGGCATACCTGTCTTTTGATGTAACTTAACCAATCTCTATGATATTCATGGAAACTACTATTGTAACTCTGTGTCTAGAATACAAATGAATGAAGCAAGAGGTGTTTTGGGCCTGAGTACTGTGTACTTACTTCTCTTGTCATTTTTATATGGTCATGTTCATATAAAGTAGTTGCGGGTAATCATTCTCGTAATGCCTATTGCTCCTGTGCGGGCAATAGCCATTACATCTGGCAACCACAATGCGTGATGGACGACCAGCGATGAATATGCATGCGCACTAGGTTGGAGGGTCCGCCGGACCCTATGGTTCCAATTGTAGGAAGATGACGGAGGAGAGGCGGTTCAGATGAATTTGTTTTTTCTTCACCGCAGATTGATGAATCTGTATCTCCATCACCAAGCCCGGTGCGTGGTAGGCGGTTGCCGCGAGCGAGACGTACTCCGCGCTGTCAGTCATGTCCTTCTATTGTACGTTCACCCTCACCCACATAGGTTGCTCCACCACCGTCTCCGGTAAGCAGTCCGAGGGTATCTCCGCCACTGTCTCCACCTCCTAGGGCTCGTTAGCGTTTTTCGGGAGGAGGAGGAACAGTTGGGCAAGGGGTGATGGCTCATCCTCAGATTAAGTGTAGTCGGTTTTGAGGTCTTTCGAGTGAAGACCCTGATGCACATTTGCGCCAATTCAATAAAGCTTATGGATTGAATCATCCTGGGGTGGTGATTCCTCTCCATCAACATTCAGTGTTTGAATCTACACTCTCTGGGAAAGCTGCGAAATGGTTGTCCGAATACCCTGATGATCATTTCCAGACGTATGCTGAAGGATCCATAGCGTTTCTACGAAGGTTTCGAACGGAAAAGGCAGTCCCTCAACATTTGGAAAAGCTTCGAACGCTCCGCGGCAGAAGTCATTGCAAGTGGAGGATTACGTTGTAAAATTTTGGATGCTTTTGCAGAGGGTACCTCAGGCACAAAGGCCAGCGCGACCAAAGTGCTGAATGATTATTTTTTGCGGGGGCTCAACAAGGATCTCAGAATGGCTATGGCAACAATGGATAAGGTAACTACTCCACTGGATAATGTAATCGCTAGGGCTATAGTAGCAGGAGAGGCCTTAGAGGATACGGAATATCCAAAGAAGTCAAAGAAAAAAGACAGGAAGAAATCTCATCGCAAGTCGCAAGACAGTGGCAGTGATAGTTCGGAGTCGGAATTCACAGTATTAGATTCCTTGGACTCAGGCAACAGCGATTTGGGGAAAGAATTGGAAGAGACACCGCGAAAAAACTCCCAGCGTCACGGGAAAGGTGTTTCATCCGGATCGTCGGAATCGGCTGCGGTGGATAAAAGTCTAAAGGAACTATGGTGTACCCAATGTCGGAATCCGGGCCATGCTGATCAGTAGTGCACAATGAATCAGAAGTGGTGTGCGATTTGCACGACCAATACTCATAATATAGTGGAGTGTTATTTCAATGGCCGGGGTCGTCGAAGTCGAGGGGACTCTTCTACCTGGAAACAACCACAGATAGGGCAGGGATAAGAGCCTGCTGTGGCAATGGCTCATGCTCATACATCAGAGACGCCTATGGAAGGTCAAGCAGGAGGACGGGGTCAAGAGGGAGGACGAGGTCGCGGAAGAGGTGGCCGAGATCCTAATCGCCCCAAGACATGCCTTTTCTATTTGGGGGATGGACACTGGCGATCTGAGTGTACTGAAGCTATGGAATACAATCGGAAAAAGTAGGAACGCGCTGCAGGAAAACAACCTAGTGTGGCTATGGCTCAGATTGAAGGACTGGAGGAGTCTGATCCAGTGGTTTCATTAATCACGCGATCGGGTAAAAATGTGGTTGCAACTCCCGATGTGAAGATTCCGGATTGGACGGCTCAGGAAGAGGTTCGGAAAAAGACTGTGTCCTGGTTGCCACAATCTGCCCCACTAGTGAAGATAGTAGGACCATCGACTATGCCATCGATTGTGGACCTAGAAATAAAGGAAGGAAAAGCTGAAAATAGGCATGATATTAAATAACAGGAGGATTGGAATTCAGTTTGAAAAGAGGTCCTCACGTCACCAATTCAAGTACCTCTGGGTTCATTGCTGAAATTGGTCCCGAATTTCCATAATGCATTGCTGCGACAAATGACCACTGAGCTGAGGGGAGTCGCCATTGGGAAAGTTGAAAGCAAGGAGGATGATTCAACCCCGTTGCTGGCGAATAGGATCATGGATACCCGCATTCCAGAGCTTTCAGTTCGATACCATGGAACATACATTGACAAGGTACTATTGGATGGTGGAGCGGGAGTAAACATTATCACCCAAGCAGCTTGTGAGCATTTTGGTCTCAATGATTGGGAGCGTGCACCCTTTGTAGTCTGCATGACAGATCAAAGAAGAGTGCAACCAGTGGGTTTACTTCGGGGCATTGTTTTGGATGTGGCGGGCTTATCCTTTGTTGTTTCTTTAGTGGTCTTGAATATTGAAGATCATAATCAGGATTATCACATTATCTTGGGGAGACCCTGGTTATGATAAGCGAGGGTAAAGCATAATTGGGAAGCAAATATGCTTACAGTAAAGAAGGTTAGAAGAAAAGTGCATGCGATGTTGGGAACTTGCAGCCAGCCAGTTCAGGCAGCATGGCCGGTGATAGCCGAAACAGTCAATATGGTGGAAGGATTAGAAGAGGATGAAGAGGAACAATTTCTCAAAGCTAATCCGGATTTGGTTTCTTTATATCTTGCGGATATTTCTCTGATTCCAAAAGGGAAGTCTGTGGGGGTTTCGGGAACTCCAGCAGGAATAGGGGAGCAACAACAGGTGCTTCCAAGTCGTGAATCATTGGAGGACATGATTCAGCAAGAACGAGCGTTTGAGACGCAAATGGAAAAAATTACAAGGGTTAAAGAAGATGAATTAGAGAAGGTTTTTCTTGGGGAGCAAGCAGAGTCGCAGCCTATATACATTAATAAGCACCTGGAGGCCAGTTTTAGAGATGATTTGATCAAGTTACTGACAGAGTTTAAGGATGTTTTTGCCTGGGAATATGCGGATATGCAGGGATTGGATCGTAAGTTTTATCAGCATACGATCAATCTGAAACCGGATGCGGTGCCAGTGAAGCAACACTCATACAGGATCAATCCGAATGTGGCAAAGCAAGTTAAGATGGAAATTGATCGCCTGTTGGAAGTGGGTTTTATTACCCCTATTGATAATTCGGAGTGGATTTCTCCAATTGTGGTAGTACCAAAGCAAAATAAGCAAATCTGAATTTGTGTGGATTACCGAAAATTGAATGCAGCTACTGTTCCAGATCCTTTTCCTCTTCCATTTTTGGATTCCATTTTGGATGATGTAGTAGGATATGAGATGTATACTTTTTTGGATGGATTTAGTGGATATAATCAAATCCGAATGGCATTGCGGGATCAGCCAAAAACAGCTATTATTACCGCATGGGGTGTGTTTGCCTGCACAGTGATGTGGTTTGGATTGCGGAATGCACCTTCCACTTTTCAAAGGGATATGTTCAAATTTTTGGTCCTTATTTGACAGATTTTATGAGAATTTTTCTAGATGATCTTAGTGTTTTTGGAGCGCAATTGGAGCATTTGAAGCAATTACTGTTATGCTTTATGAAATGCAGAGAGGTGCATTTTCTGTTCGCAGTGGCAGGCTATTGGGGCATATAATTTCTGAATATGGTATTTCCGTGGATCCAGATAAAATTGCCGCAATTATGGAAGCGCCTCCACCGCGGAACCAGAAACAGTGTCAAATATTCTTGGGACAAGCTCGTTGGCATGGGAGGCATTTGCGGTTTGTCGCGCATTTAGCAATCCCAATTACTCAGGCAGCTCATGCTATAGATTTTGAATGGACACAGGAATGTGACTTGGCTTTTCGGAGATTAAAACTTCAGCTATCCAAAGCTCCGATTATGCTTGCACCGAATTGGGGTCAGGATTTTCATGTGTTTGTGGATGCTTCGGATCGTGCTATTGGCAGTGTGCTGATGCAGGAACAAAGTCAAGGATGGTTCCGACCTGTCTATTATGCCAGTAGACGATTATCATCCGCAGAAAGAAATTATTCCATAACCAAAAGGGAATGTTTAGGGATGATTTATTCAGTGAAGAAATTCCAGCACTATCTATTGGGCCGACGTTTTTTCTTCCATGTGGACCATTCGGCTCTTTTATACTTGGTAAGGAAAAATAATTTGACGGGAAGATTGGCTAGATGGGTGCTTTTGCTGGAGGAATTTGACTTTGAGGTCATACATCGGCCAGGGGCTCAGCATGCGGTGGCTGACTACCTATCCAGGTTAGATTCTGGAGAGCCGCCGACGTGTGTAGCTCATGAATTTTCGGATGCGTCTCTGTTTCTAACAAGAGTAGCTGCAGAGGATATCACAGTTCCGCAACCGGAAAGCGTCATAGCATCCCATGGACATGGTATGAGGAGATGTTTCATTTTATCGACAGCGGTGAAATGCCTTATTTCTTTTCCAGCCATCAGAGGAAACGTATGGCTATTAGAAGCAGGAATTTTGAGATTATTATGGGAAAGCTCTATTATCGTACGGTGGCAGAGGTACTACTCAGATGTGTGCTACCACAGGAGCAGGAAGCAGTATTAGAGGAAGTCCATAGTGGTATTGCGGGAGGTCACTTTGCCGCATTAATCACAGCTCGAAAGGTTCTCCAATCTGGATTATGGTGGCCCACATTATTTCAGGATGCGAGAAATTATGTGCAACAGTGTGATGTGTGTCAGCGGTTGGGGCAACCTACCAAACAGTCCAGAATGCCTTTTCAGCCAGTTCTGCCTTTGGAGCCTTTTCAAAAGTGGGGTTTGGATTTTGTTGGTCCTTTTAAACCAGTGGCAGCTCACATAGGAAATAAGTATATCTTGACAGCCACGGATTACGCTACCAAATGGGTGGAGGCATGGCCTTTGAGGGATAACACTGCAGTTTCTGTGGCGGAATGCTTACATAAGGATATCTTTTCTAGATATGGTTGCCCTATTGAGCTAGTTAGTGACAGGGGAAGTCATTTTTTGAATAAGGTGGTGGAGAGAATGCTACGGTTTTATTTTGTATTACACAAGAAATATTCTCCATATTATCCTCAAGTGAATGGGCAAGCAGATTCAACTAATAAGCAATTGATTCGGATTTTAACAAAGTTGGTGAATATGCATCGAACGAATTGGGATGTGAAACTTCCTTTCGCCGTATGGGCCTATCGAACAGCTTATAAAGTGGCAATAGGATTGACTCCTTTTAAGTTGGCATTTGGCATGGAGGCAATCACTCCGGTGGAGCATGTGATTCTGAGTATGTGGCTGTTGATTGCGGATCGTCTTCTTCCGGAGGATTCTGTGATTTATCGATTGGATGTTTTGCAGGAACTGGACGAACAGCGACTGAATAGCTTTGCGGTGCTGCAGGATCTGCAGTCTAGGTGGAAATAATGGTTGGATCGCCCGAAAGCACGGCAATTTGTTCGGGGACAGCTCGTCCTTGTCTTCAATTCCCGCCTCAGGAAGATGCCGAGGAAGCTTAAATTATGGTGGTCATGACCATTCTGGATTTTTCAAGCATGCGGGCCCATCTCTTTTTATTTGGCGGATTTACGGGGGGAGGTTATTTCTGTGCCAGTCAATGGTTTCAGACTGCACCATTATGTTTCACCTACCACTATTCAGTGGCCCTTTGCTGTCGTACAAGAGCCGGAAGCCGCCCTAATCATGATTGGGGATTCTTTTGCATGCAATCTTGGAAAGCGGAAAAGGATCTATGATGGTTGCGACACCGTGGATCGCCCTATTTTGGGAACTCGTTGTGGAAAGGTTACTACTACATACAGACGATTCTTATTGTGTTTCTCTTGTTTAGTGTGTCGCGCGCTCTTAGTTCTATACTCTCTGATCCTTCATCTCATCGCCACCATGACAGCTTCTCTCCTGCAATGTATTCCTTTCACGCCTGTACAACAGTTATCCCTTCGACGAGTGGACGCATGGATGCAAGACTTGCGACTGCGTGTGTTCGCCAACCTGGATTGGCAAGGGATCCCATTTCACTCGCAGGCAGCAGGTTTGATTGAGCAACTCGCTGCTGGCGATATAGTGGTGTTGAATAATCAGCACATTCAGTTGACAGCAGAAAGGGTCTCAAGGTGTTGTTGTTTGCCCAACGATGGCGTGGTGCGCACCTCTCATGTGATCCCTGCTGCTGATGTCAAGCAAGAATTTGGTTTGAAAGTCAAAGGCGAGTATAAGCTTTCAGGGTTCTTAGATGTAGCAACCAGGGATGCGTATCGATGGTTTCTCGAGGCGATTTGGCTGCAAGCCAAAACCTATACCATTTCGACCCGAGTAAGAAATGTTTTGCATTCAGCCAACTTTGGGCTAGTAGCTTGGGCAGCGGTGGTCAGAGAACGCCTGCTAGCGGAGTGCCAAAGAGTGATGGCACAGTTGGGGAGGAATACTCCAACCAATACAAAGGTTGGCCAACTGCTCACATTGATTTTTCCTTTAAGAGAAGTTTTTCCTCTCGCCCTGCGTCCTCTCTACCACTTTGAAGATGATCTCTTGGTGGTCCAAGGAACTAATGCTCCTCTGTCGCAAACGCAAAGCTTGGCAGTACCGGCTGAGAGGGAAACACAGCAGGAGCAGCATGTGGGCAGTGGGGATTTGCCTGGTCCATCGACAGCAGTGGTATCCTCTATAGCCCAAGAGATGGCCACTGCAGGTGCAGGATCAACAAGCCGCAAGCGCGGCAGGGAGGAACAACAATTTTCTACACCACCTCCGGCGAAAGCATCTCTTCTTTTGGAGGATTCTGGGGTGGCTCGTTGGCGCCGCCGAATGCAGGAGAGAGTGGATAGTGCTACTCCGCTGAGGACGGGTTCTCCGGTTGCGGATGTTCCCGATCAACTGGAAACTTCTGGCGCTACCAATGCGCCTGCCTCAACAAGAGGTACTCTTCCCACAGCTCTACCTATTAAGAAATAAGAGGTAGCTATATAGATTTTTGAGTAGATTACTTAATGGAGAGAGATAGATTTCACACACAGGAGATTATAGAGTAGAGTAGAGAGAGAGAGAGAGTACACACGATATACGTGGTTCACCCAATGTGGGCTACGTCCACAGGAAAGCAGCCACTCAATGGCTTTAGCACTTCAAAAGAAGAAGTAGTTTACAAAGGGATTAAACCCTTGATAGAGCTCCCGCCTTGCTTCACTCTCACCACCTCACACTCACCTTGTTGCATCAACTTCATGTAAAGAATGAGGATGCAAGAGAGCTACACAAGACAAGCACAAAGCACACAGAGATGGAAAGATTCTTCTTCTTCTTCACAGAAAAGAGAGTACAAAATGACTAAGTGCTAAAGCTGAAAAGTAGCACATATGTACATGCGGTCACTAAGTGTGAACTCGCTAGAAGCGTACTAGACTGGCACTATAAGTGTAGTCCAGCTGTAGAATCACTGGCAGAGATCCTCCGTGTCGGTCACCTAACACGCCAGTGAGTAAATGCCGTAAGCGGCCAAGACCCGTAGTGGATGCCAGCTCAAGGTGTAGAGCTCGACATCTCAACACTCCCCCTCGAGCTCTGCATGTCGCAGAGTCCAAGCATAGTCCGGAAACGTCGAAGCTTCTCAGCTCCGAGGGCCTTGGTAAAGATATCCGCTATCTGCTCCTCTGTGCTAACGTAGACCAAGTCGATGTCGCCCGCCAACACTCGCTCTCGAACGTAGTGGTAATGGACCTCTATGTGTTTGGTCCTGGCATGGAACACTGGGTTCCTAGCCAACTGCATGCTGCTGAGGTTGTCACAATGGATGAAAATCTGCTGGTCCACCTGCACTCCCAAGTCCTCAAGTAATGTGCATAGCCAAGCTACCTCGCACGCCGCAACTACTGCACCTCTGTACTCGGCCTCTGTGCTCGATAAAGCAACCGGAGGCTGCTTTTTGCTGCTCCAAGTAACAACAGCACTCCCAAAAGAGAACATGAAGCCACTCGTAGATCTCCTATCAACAATGCTACCTGCCCAATCTGCATCTGTATACCCATACAATGCTAATGGTGCATCTGCTGCATAGAACTATGCGTAGTCAAGAGTACCTTGCACATCCCTAAGTGTGCGTCGTACTCCATCCAAATGCGGCTTCCTCGGAAGTTGCATGAACTGACTCTCCAAGCCTACTGTGTAGCTCAAGTCTGGCCTCGTGATAGTCAAGTAGATTAGACTACCCACAATCTTCCTGTACATGTTGACATCCTCAACAACATCACCCTTCTCTGCACTCAGCTTTGCATTCACATCCAAGGGAATAGAAATTGGCTTACAATCAGCCATACCATACTTTGACAACATGTCCAAAGCATACTGTCTCTGTGATAGCCATACACCCTCTGGAGTCCTGATCACTTCAATGCCAAGAAAGTAGCGCAACTCGCCTAAATCTTTCATTTCAAACTCCTGTTTGAGAAGACCCTTCACATGGTCAATCTCCATAGCATTGTCACCAACAATAATAAGGTCATCTACATGTATGGTAATGACCACAATCCCCACATCACTCTCACGTACATAGAGTGAATGATCAGCATGAGCTCTCCTAAAACCAATACTGACAAGATACTTGGCAATCCTGTCATACCATGCTCTAGAGCCCTGCTTCAAACCATACAAAGCTTTGAGAAGTCTGCATACATAATCTGGGTAACCTGGATCGACATAACCAGGTGGCTGATCCATATACACTTACCATCCACCTTGAATTTGGGAAAACCTTTTACAATCAGTTTTGATTGCATGCTGCGCAATCTCTGCTCATTGACATGGCCAATGCGTTTGTGCCAAATGTCAACATCAGCCACAACACCTGTGCCCTGTGCAAATAATGCAGCTTTTACCTCAGGCATGTCTACATTCAGCGTAAACATTCTGCCCACACATTTGCCCTCTGTGATCAACTTACAGCCATTCTGGAAATCTTCTACATAACAGCCATTTGGATTGAAGCGAACCTGCAAACCCTGCTCAACCATTTGTCCAACAGAAACAAGATTCTTTGTAATGTTTGGGACATGAAGTACATCTGCTAAGTACTTTGATTTCCCACTCTTCGTATTTAGAGGTATGTCCCCTACATGAGCAATGGGGTGAGCTGTGCCATCTCCTGTCTGCACATAGCCTGACACATCTGGTTTGCGCATATCTCTAAACCACTCTCCACGAGACGTCATGTGATTAGAGGCACCTGAATCCACATACCAAACATCATCTTGGGTGGAATTCTCTGCGGTCATTGTATTCATTACATGTTGCATAACAAACATGCGCTCGTTTTTGCTGTCATCTGCATCTCTGCTAGTAGATGCATAGTTGCCCTGTTCTCTCTTTCTACTTGCTTTTCCCTTTGGACAGTCACGTGACATGTGACCTCTTTCACCACAAGTCCAACATTCTCTACTATCTGGAGTATGTTGCTGCCTGCTTGATCCTGCACAACGACCTCTTTGACTCCCCCTGCCTTGAGACTGGTTTCCCCTGCCACCTGTATTGTTTTGATTTGATTGACCTTCCAGAAATTGGCCCCTGCAACCCCTTGGGCCTCGACCACGACCTCTACCTCTACCTCTGTTGGAGTTAGAATAGAAGGCATGTTCAGAATTATTTCTGCCATGAGAAGAAGATGTGTCAAGTTTCTTCTCCTCAAGAATAAGCATAGAAATCAAATCTTGGAACACGGGGATGTCGTCTCTTGTATTCATGGAAGACCTAAAATGTACATACTCATCTCCTAGACCATCCAAGCATGCACGGACAATGTCATCGTCTTCCACTGAGACTTTAATAGATCCAAGAGCCTCAATGATACTTTTGATCTTCAAAGCATAATCATTGATGGAGAGGTTGTTCCTCTTAACCTGATTTAGCTCCGACTTTAGTTGAAGCTTCCTGGCCTTGGTGTTCACCTCGAACACTCTGCCTAAGTTTTTCCATGCAATGGCGGGGGTTTCAGCATCCTGTAGATAACCCATCATGCCATCTGTGATGCTCATAGAAAGCCAATACATCACTTTGCTCTGGCCTTGTTGCCAGTCCCTCAAAGCTTTCCTTTGTTCTACTGTAGCATTTGCCTCGGGAATCTCTGGTTCCTTTTCATTGTCTCCTTCTACATCGTCCCAATAACCTTTTCCTTTTAGGAAATTTGTTATTCTGAACTTCCATGCAGGGTAGTTATTTTTCTCAAGCTTCTCAGTAACAATCTGACTGAAACCGTCAGACATCTTGAAGCACTAAGACAAAATCTGCAAAAACCTGCAAATCTGCTGAACATGCTATCGTGGTTCTTGTAACGCTTTCTACACTCAACGAGTGTCCACAATCAAGCGTACATACAACCACTGTACTTGTACAGTAAATCTCTGTATACTGCACTTTGGAGACCTGTTTAGAAACTTGTGCGAAAAACCCCTAAAAAAAAAATTTCGCTACGCGAGGCGCCTTCGGCATCTGGTCGTGGATTGCGAACGAAGGGATTGTGATGCTCTTGCTCTCTTAGCCTCTCTTGCCTGCACCAGGATCTGATACCATGTAAAGAATGAGGATGCAAGAGAGCTACACAAGACAAGCACAAAGCACACAGAGATGGAAAGCTTCTTCTTCTTCTTCACAGAAAAGAGAGTACAAAATGACTAAGTGCTAAAGCTGAAAAGTAGCACATATGTACATGTGGTCACTAAGTGTGAACTCGCTAGAAGCGTACTAGGCTGGCACTATAAGTGTAGTCTAGCTGTAGAATCACTGGCAGAGATCCTCCGTGTCGGTCACCTAACGCGCCAGTGAGTAAATGCTGTAAGCGGCCAAGACCCGTAGTGGATGCCAGCTCAAGGTGTAGAGCTCGACATCTCAACACTTCACACTATGAAATGTGTGTAGAAATGGCCTCCTTTTATAGGCCAAAAGGGCTTCCCTCTCTTATGAGAGAGAGCCATGTGTAGCCGCCCTTGTGCAAATAAGTCCAAATCGGACCCTCTAATCCGCCCATGTGTGGCCGCCCTTGAGAAGACAAGTCCGCTTTTGAATTCGGCCACCGGCCATTGACTTCCGACCATCGTCCATTGGCCATTGACTACCGGCCAACCAACCGGTTGTTTTCCGACCACTTTCCGGCCGCCGTCCGACCATAATATTCCAGCGGAAAAAAAAAGTCTCGGGGGCCTCTGCCCCCGAGGCCTCTAAAGTTGCCCCTGATTCTTGTCTGTGAAAATTTTGGTTTCCGGTGAGTGATTTTCCTTCATGCACGATGGCTTCTCCTCATAATGGGGGCCTTACAAATGTGTGCTTTTACCACAGAAAATTACAAGGGTAAATCAGGCTCCATACTTAACACTACCTTGGGAGGCTACGGCAGCGACCCCCGCTGACCAATTGCAGGCATGCGGCACTTTTTTGAGCAGACTTGCAGAGTCTATTCGTGTGGCCTGGCCAACCCCCCGCCACAAAGGGAAGATTCAATGAGCTGGAAGCGCAGGTAGTGGCCGCGCAGACTCACATTGCTGAGTTGTCCACTCAAAATGAAGATCTGGCTGCAGCAACTCGCCAACAAGGGGCAGAAATACAAATGTTATGAGGGGCTAATGCTGAGTTTGTGGCCTCTATTCAACAGGAACTTCTCCAGTTGAGAACGCAGCATAGCCTAGCCTCTTACTTAGCCTCGCACCCTGGTGATGTAATGATCAATATGAATGACTTGGATGCGTTGGCAGTGGAGATGCAAGAATATCTCCGAGTTTTTTTGGATAATCAACTACAAATCTGGAGCACACGCTTGGGTGCTGAGGTAAGAGCACAGCCATCCACTCAGCAGGTTGTGGTGCAACACCCCGAGTCATCCAACACTGACAGAGAAAAAGTGTAGTTCAAGAGGGTTTTGATGTTGCTGAAGCTACAGAGGATTGTGCTGAAGCCCAGGCTCATGTATCTCGTTTGCAGAAAATGATTCGTCGATTTCGTAAGGATCGGCGCAGGGTCTGTTTTTGGGTGGAGACCTTAGCTCATTATTTTTTTCTCAATCTACCACCTTGCCGTCCATTTTGTTCTTCTCTTAATAGATACCTTTCTCGCTATTATCCCTTACATACACCTCTTGCTCCTCTGCCACAGGCGTCTCAATCTATTTCTTTGCCAATGCAGTTTATTCCTCGGGCTCCCTGGCCGGAACATATTGAGATAGATCCACGTCTTTTGGATGAGGTCTATCGGGCACATACTACAAATTTTAGAGGCTTTGGCTATATTAATATTTCCTCTTCACCAGAGCAACGTGCAGAGCAACCACCGGAACCTTCCAACCGGAGAGGCTGAGTGTGGGTTCGCGCAATCCACCTTGCGTACTAGGTGTTACGGCATTAGCCACACATGCGGTCATGCGGAGGTCTGGACACTGCGGATCAGGGTTCTTCACACGATATCATGGGACAGGAGTGTGTGCACCGTTCCCAATCTGCGCTGGAGCAGCGGTTAAATATGGAGGGGCATACCTCTCTTTTGATGTAACTTAACCAATCTTTATGATATTCATGGCAACTACTGTTGTAACTCTGTGTCTGGAATACAAATGAATGAAGCAACAGGTGTTCTGGGCCTGTGTACTGTGTACTTCCTTCTCTTGTCATTTTTATATGTTGATGTTCATATAATGTAGTTGTCGGTAATCATTCCAGTAATGCCTATTGCTCCTGTGCGGGCAATAGCCATTACATGGGGTCCCAAAAATCATTGCCCATGTGGTATTTGCTTTTGATTGTGTAAATGGAATGTACACAAATGCAATACTTCAAGTGCAAACTCTACTAACTTTAATGGGGAATGTTGCATGGGTAACTCTTCAAGATGAAGCACCTCCGAGGCTGATTTGATGCACCTTTGGATCCTTCTTGACGTGGGATCAAAGATAGCCACCAAGGGGTAGATTTGCCATTCCCATGTGTGAGGAATTAAGAGCTAAAATGCAGATCTTGATGATGCCGATGATAAACAACAATGGGAACACTTGATGCAGTGAGGGAATGGCCGAGAAGCTCAATGGGTTGCCGAAATACCAAACCACATATGGGAGGCTAGCGCTCGTAGATCTCATGCACCTCCAGTGACAAGTAAGGGCTGAAAACTGAAAACTCTGCTAATCTGCAAGGCTTGTGCTAGTGCTAGGCTAAAATCTACAAGTCACTGGCCGGATTTGCTACCAAAAAACGCTAGGCTGATATGGGAGTGAGAATGCTATGCTGGTCTGTAGCTCTGCAAAATGCTGAGGCTCATATGCTCTGCTCACTAGCGCTTTCTTTAGTGATGCCAATCAATGGAGCTCTTGCTCCATTTATAGACCAAGATTTGGGTTTATAAATGTCCTAAGGCTCCGATAGGGCAACCTTTGTCAAATTTCTTAAAAATAATCCTTAAAATGATTTTTTGATAAGTTTGACTAGAGCTAACCATTTATGCAAAAGAATTCCAAAATTGAGAAACCTAATCTAATGGACTCATCCAGACATGCCGGTCTTGTGAACACGCGGACAAAATTGTTAGTACTAATCCTCCTAGGATTCTAGGCACTCGTATCTAGGAATAGGTAAAAATTGGCTCTGGAAGTCGATGAGGCATCTCCACGTGGCACATGGAGCCATGTGCATGTGACACATGAACAAAGATTTGGCTCTATAATACCTTGGTAGTTTCTTTATGCTCTATGGGGTTTAGGTTTGGGACCCTCTGTGGGTCAAGATGGGTGGAGGGAGATGTAAAAACTCTTGGTATTTATGATCTCTCAATTGATTAGAGCCAAGGCCTCCATGCTATACAAAATCAATAGAGAGGAGTTGGCAACCCCCCCTATGGAGATAGAGGCGCTTACCAAATCAACCTCCTTTATGCATAACTTATGGGTTACTATCAGGGATAGATATGCCAAATTGGCCCTTGAGTTCTCTAAAGAGTTAGCTTTACGCACTCCACAGTGATAGGGAATGCTCCTCGCTGCTGCTCTACACTTGCCATCGCTACCTCCCCTTGCATTGCCCCCCTGCCTCCCTCCCTCCCTTCCGCTATCCTACGCAGCCTACCAGGCTCCCGCACTGTCCGACCACCCGCCTCTCTTTCGTGCTGCTTGTAGCTCCCCCCCCCCCCCCCCCCCCCCCTTTCTTTCTCTCTCTGAACTGTTGTCACAAAATGATGACGTGGAAGTACCGCCCGGACGAACGGATTAGTAGGTGATGTGAACAGCTGTACGACCTGCTGTGCATTGCGCTGGCATGATGACATGGTAGCTATATGGACCACCGCATTTTGCGTTGACATGCCACGTGGACAACAGTATGGATTTCCAGAAATTACGCCGGCTGCTCTTCTTGAGACAAAGTGCTGACTTTTGAAAGCAGATGCTTTTTGGGATTATTGCTTTTGAGCTGAATAATTTTGAGTGATTCCCTTATAAGAATAAATAAGGCCCTTGGGGCCTCACTCTACAGAGCAATTTGGACACAGAGTCTGAGAACAGAGGTCCCGCGGGTGTTGTACTTTTCTCAAGCATTAATATAAAAATAAATATCGAAAGGGACACCAAATTTTGGGGCCAATACCTCTAGGCACAGAACTCGACTCTAATTCTAAAGTGTGATAAAGTTACAAAATATTTTAAGTGATTCTCTTGTGTGTCATGCCAGAATTGTGACTTGGGGTGCCCAAGCCCGTAACAGTGGTATTAGAGTACAACCGATTTCTCTTCTATTGGAAAATCCGATCCTCTTATCGTAACACACATGGATTCAAAAGACCAATTCCACATGAATCGGGTGAAAGTACAAAAAATTCAAATGGACAATCGGAACAAGAGTACAAGCCTCCACGGTCTACGGAGTATCAATTGATGGAGATGCAGCGTTAACAATAGGCTCATGATTGTGCAAAGCAGATGCTCTAGTTTTGAAAGGATCCCCAATATGCCAAATTTTTTGACCCGCCATCCGATCAATGAAGTGCATATCTGGTGACAGAAAACCATTGATTTCTCACTAAAGTCATCCCTCAAAAAACCTCTTGTCCCATGGATGTTTACGGAAGATGAACTTGGCGACGTTGTCAAAAGATGAGTCAACCAACTTCTGGGGGAGAAGAAGCAACCAAAGAAACGCAAGAATGGAACTGACTACCTTGGTTATTTGGGCCTTTTTATTGAAGTTCAAGAGACTTTTTATTTCTTTGTCGCTCACTCGAGACGTGATTGTGATGCCTGGAATCATCTTCAGACGGTCAAGGCCGAAACTTTGGATACTTCTTGTGAGAGATTTTGGGATGTTTTTCTACTTGCTTCATCCTTCAAGAAGATGAGTTTAAAGTAGAAGATCAAGCGATTCTACTGTGGAGTCCATACAAGAATCGATGGGACATGCTAAGCAAGGTTTTGCCATGCATTCATGTAACTTGAATTATCCATCAGATCAACCTTCAGCAAGTGATGACAGAAGCAGACGACAGAAAGATACATGACCTCGACTAGCAGAGAAATAGAAAGACGAATATCTCAAAAGAAAAAAGTGTTTTGAATGCAGGGAACAAGGATATATATCTGCACGGTGCCCTAAAAAGTCAGAAGAAAGAGAACGACTAACATATTGAAAATAGAACTGGGCGAGGAGATACTTGCTCAAGAACCGATACTCGATAGAAAATTATGGATGAACTGGTGATATTTTGTTTTATGAATTTATGACTGAATAATTTTGAAGTAGGACTTTTATTTATGTTTGAAATTAATGTTTTATGGAAGATCCTGCTATTTGTGAACAGATAATATGTGAAAATCGAGAATGAAATGATGAAGAATTCGGATCCAGATGAACTTGATCATGATCATGAATCTTGAATGATGATGATCACTGATGATGAATGGTTGAATGAAACTGTGGTGAGCACATCAAGAGTTCGCGAGGGATGAGATGGACACACAGCGAAAAGATGACTAGAACTAAATGATTGAAACACTCTTTTCAGTATGAACTCAGTGGTCTGATTGATGGATTGGAATTCCTGGAAATAAATACTCACACATGTGATTTTGTTTGAGTGCAGGATTGAAAGATGGAATGATTGAAGAAATTATTGCACTTTTTGGTCTTGAGAAATCAATGGACATGATCGCAATAAGGATTAGTTAATCGGACACCAGTGAGGTCCGGTGTGAATCTAGATGCGATTGCTAAATACGTTACTAGGAATCATGGTCCTAGATAATAATGGATTCTACGTGATATGATTTGAATGTGATGTGATGTGACTATCGTATTTGTACAAGTGTTAGATTTGTGTCGCCTAGTGTGTCGACACTTAAGAGTCATTGTGCTGAATTGGTTTATGGTTTATGTTTTGATTTTGAAGGCGTATTGAGAGCGATTACAATTCTTTCAAGAGCGGGGTATGTCACAAAATGACGACGTGGTGGTACCGCCTGAACGTACATACCAGCAGGTGACATGGAAAATTGCACGGCCTTGTGGGAATCGTGCTGGCATGCTGACGTGGCAGCTATACAGACCACTACTTCTTGTGCTGACATGCCACGTGGACAGTGGTGGTGATGATGGCAGTGAGCTTTGAGATACCTGTCATGTCGGTAGAGGTCACTGCACATGGCATTGATGCGATTGCCATGAATATGCTGGCAAAGATTACACATTTGTCATCAGTCTTTGAGACTCACATGTACGACCTCTTAGTGTTAAGACCCGATATAGGAGTTGCAATGGGAGCGTTTGTAGTTGCGACTGTCAATTGTGCCATGGCTGACACTAGCATGATGTATCATGGAGCAGTGCACAACATTACACGATACTTGCAAGGTATGCATGCTGATTCTAGCAGGGATAAAGGCTTTCCTACACCACTAGAGCCTATATGGTTGTCACAAAAATGGAAGTGTGAACTTATAACTTTAAATTTAATCTAGCTTTTTATATGAGATTCCACAAAAAAAATAGAAAATATAACGCAGAGGAAAGACACCACACTAGGGACCAAGAGATGGGCTGGTCCCTGGAGTTTTTGGAGTTTTTCACGTACGCACTTTACTTGCACCATGTGGACATGCTTCTGCCATAGTCTAGCGTCAGTCTTAGTGTAGGACTGAGCTTGGCACTTTGTGAAACTTTAGCAGGACGTGCATGTCTAGGTCGGTCATAGTTGCATACCCTCTGTAGGTGTTTGCCACATGAACTACTTCTTAAGTGCTCACTTAATTTATTAAGTGGACCTTCAGGATGGTAATTTTAAAAGTGAATCGTGGGCTAATTTCAGCCTGCCCCTCCTATATAGGGGGCAACGATCTTAGCTAGAAAGATCCAAGAAGAGGGAGCGCCAGCATCAGCCCAGCATTTCTCAGTGCTCTAGCCTAGCGTTCTCAGTGTTTCAGCCATGATTAGCCAGCATTTTTCGGTTGCAGGCATTAGCATCTTTAGCCAATAGTCTCAACGTTTAGCAAAAGCAACAACCAGTGTTTCTAGAATTCAGCAGTGCAACAGCGTCTTCAGTCAGCAGTACAACGACGTTTTCACCCAATAGTAGATCAAAATATTTCAGTCCTAGCCTTGTCTTGGTAGCAGTCCCCAAACCATCGACCATGCTAGCAGTTCATCATTCAGCCATAGCGTCATCGTTGTCGTCCTTGTTGTCGCCATCGTCGATATAGTACACCTTTGTCGACAGAGCACACCGTAGTACCCGCAGGACCTCGTCGTTGACTTCACTGTCTGCAACATAGAACCGTCATCGACCTCACCTTCTTCGACACAGAACCGTCGTCGACTTCACTCTCTTCGACATAGTATCTTCGTCGACTTCATCGTCGTTGACAAAGACACTTAGTACCACGTCGTCGACTTTATCGTCTTCGACATAGACATCATCGTCAACCTCCCGTCTTCGACATAGAACCCGCAGTACCCGTCGTCGACAACATTGTCATCAACACAGACCCATCGGTACCTCGTCGTTGACATCACCGCCGTTGGCATAGAACCAGCATCAGTAGCATCAACACCTTAGCCCTTAGTCATTGTATCAGCATTGTGCAAGAATAAAGAAAGTACTTTCTTTGGAAATAGACCAAGGGGGACCTCAAGGGTTGGGATACGACATCCTGTATCGTCTCTCTCTCTCTCTCTCTCTCTCTCTCTCTCTCTCTCTCTCTCTCTCTCTCTCTCTCTCTCTCTCTCTCTCTCTCTCTCTCTCTCTCTCTCTCTCTCTCTCTCTCTCTCTCTCTCTCTCTCTCTCGTTATTTCACTTTAGTCCAATCTTTTGAGTGACGTAAAGAAACCAAGGTGGTACCATACGTAATGTACGGTACGTATATGTACGTATTGTACGTCATTCCATATGGATAAATTTTTTATGTACGTAAAAATACGTACCTTTGTAAAAAACCAGTAAATTAGAGAACAATTTTTAAAAAAAAACTATTATTCATTAGAGATTAAGAAAATGTATATCATGCAAACTACTTGGGGACACATTACTACACATTATCAACTGGAGATTCACTAGCCAAGTACCAAGTAACGATCGTGTAAAACATACATTAAACATTTGTATCTAGTGACAAAAGAACAATGAAAAACCTTCAAGTATTCATCAATGAAAGTTCCTGCTAACAAATGAACAATGAAAGTGTACATACTACATAATAAAGAGTCAGAAGTGTGAACATAACATTGCTTAAAGTAGCCCACGACTGCTAATAAGGAGCGACCCACAATCGTGACAAATGTCAAGCCAAAATGGCTCTTAATAGAGCATACCTGAAATATGTAAAAATGTATGGACCTTGGTCGCTGCCATGAGGCCGCTAGAAAATAAAGATTATAATAAATAAATCACCGTACAGTACGATCAATCCATGTACAATACGGATCAGTATCGACATGCCGTACAGTACGGATCAGCACGTACGGACTGAACCAACCTTGAAAGAAACCCTTCTATTTGTGTTTGGAGTACTAGATCCGAGCAAGATCCTTATTCTCTTTTATTGCACCTGAAAAAGTTTATAAGGTTTTTAACCTTTATACTTAAAAACATGCATTAAATTCCTGTTTTCTGGCCAATTTGGGGCATTATATCTCTCTCGACTCAGTCTGTCGACTATCATCGGGTTGTATTTCCATTGTGTCCGGCCGATCACTTCATGGGCGGCCACTAAAAAAATATTGAATTATAGCTTTCCGGAGTAAACTGGGGACACCATCTTATTCATGTGCTTGTTCAGTATTATGCACTGCATCCGTTGGCTACTGTTCTACTTATCATACTATCCGCGATTTCCAGATGGCGCATCACACTGGAAAATTTACCCATTCATAATTAGTACCAATAAATTCATAAAGTCATTCTATGTGCACAAAAATCATTTTCATTTATTTGTAGCCATAGCTAAAAATATTACATCCTTTGGCTTCTAAACAGTAGTCCTCAACTGTAAGGCTTCATGATACTAATGCAAGATGTCTATGAAATGTTGCACTTCTGATTCCGTCATCCACTTAGCATCTAGAGTGGAGTAATTCTAAACTTTACTAAGTACTTAGGATGAGTTCTTACAGACTTTAGTTGGAATTCTTGATGATGAGTGATTTCTTCTGGAAGAAGCATTTCTTCACTTTCATCTATCTCAAGGAGATCTTCTACGGTGCTTCTGCAGGAGGTTCACCAATGAAAGGTCGTAGAAGGTGTGGAAGCGGCGGAGCGAGTGGAACATCGATTGGTGGCCAAAGCCGGTGCTCATAGACGAGAGCGCGAGGCAGAGCCGAGGCCTCTAGACGAGAGCAAGAGGCCGAAGCTGAGTCACGTAGACCAAAAAGGGCAACCATGTGTGATCTCATCTCCACCTTGGCAGTGCGATCATATTCCCTTATTTGGAGCCCGATTATGAAAAGCTTGACAAGACAATCATGAATGTGATCAATGCTACACAGACAACCAATGAACCAATTCCTGAGAAGATTGGTGGCCGAAGCCGAGGCTCATAGATGAGAGCGTGAGGCAGAGCCGAGGCCCGTAGACGAGAGTAAGAGGCGGAAGCTGAGGCACGTAGACAAAAAAGGTCAACCATGTGTGATCTCATCTCCACCTTGACGGTGCGATCATATTTCCTTATTTGGAGCCCGATTATGAAAAGCTTGACAAGACGATCACGGATGCGAGCAATGCTACACGAACGACCGATGAACCAATTCCTGAGAAGATCATGTTGAATATGACGGTAAGATGGATGCCAAACAAGGTTACATGCTTATCATGGGTGATGTTATCACATGGAAGGATGAGTGGATGGACAAGAAGGAGAGAGCCCACAAGGCGGCCTATGCCAAGTCTCTCTTGGTCCCCCCTCTCAATCTTAGTTGGAAGGAGTTTGAGGAGGATCTAAATACTCGCTTCTTAAATACCTAAAGCGATTGAAAGAGGATTTTCGGGCTTTGTCTCCACAAGGTAAACCTGTAATGTTGTTGTTAGGAGTTTATTGGAAGAAGTGATTGCACATATGTACATACCCATGCATGGTGCATCGAATAAAGAATTGCCCATTTTCCAGAGCCAGGTGGTTACGTGGGGCCCACATGTGTACAGGTAGGACAGTAGGTACATAGTGCATCGATTTTCATCGTCACCAGTATCAGTGTTTTTTTCTATAATAATGAGGAGTTGGTAGCGAGTAAAATAGCCAAAACAACAGGAAAAAGTGAGAAATTTGGCAAAATAATGAGGAGTTGGTAGCGAGTCTCTGTTTTTTTTCTATAATAATGAGGAGTTGGTAGCAAGTCTCTGCTCTAATTTGTGATTGTATCTGGCATATTTCATCCATATTGTGTGAGCTATTTGCCCCATTAGTGTTGGCCCAATCTCAATTGTATCTAAACATCAGAAATTCTCCTCTTTTGAGCTGACTTTTTTTGGGTGTGTGTGTGTGTGTGTGTGTGTGTGCGCGTGTGTCTCTGTGTTGAGTGGGCAAACGGATAGTTTCTCTCCTCTCACTCCATCAGTGTGTTCCCTATCTCGGCCAGGTGGGTTGTGTAAGCCGAGTGGTGCCCCATAGTGTGTGTGTATCATTCCAAGAGTGTGTGTCGGGTCATTATAGAGGTGTTATGTGTGTTTCCATCGCACTCACATTCTGTTGGCGCCCCCACAGAGGATCTTCTTCAAGTACCTTGATCTTCGGGAGTATAGGTTACAGGTACAGGTAGCTGGAGTAGAGTGATATACTGACAGCAGAGTCACTTGTAGTCGTTGTGGGTATGCATCATTTGGTACTTGTTTGAGCACATTGTCTTGTATTGTATGTTACTTGTGGATACTGACATTGTATGCCTTTGTGGAGCCATACTTGGTTTTATTTGGCAGTCCCAGCCATTTCTGAGACTTGGTCTCGAAGATAGTCATTTCTGAGACTTGACTATATGAGACTTGCATAAGCTTTCATGAGAGGGTCGATACCGTGAGGTTTTATTGAGTTGGGGGATTCTCAAATGTGAGATCCTTTCGGTGATACAGATGGCTGGAGCACCGTTTTTGTGACCTCACCATAGGCTATGTACTAGTGATTCCTACTTGATGCTCGAGTTATTTTTGGCAAGTTATGCATACATATACAATCTATATTTTGGGTTCTTACTGCTCTACTTCTGGGGAAACTCTACCAAAATGTTTCCAAGTTGTGATGGCTAGTTTTTTGGTCTTTTGAGCCATTTATGTTGTTATGTTGCTGAAATTATGGTAAAATCAGAGGATAAGTCAGATGTGCCTTTTTGGGAGCTGCATGGTTAGCTTTAATGGATCATCAAAACGGACCTCAATTCACTCCTCTTCATTTAACACAAAGAATCCAGATAAATGTTCATGTGTCCAGGAAGATTTTTTTCCAGCAGCGCATAGTCTTTATGTTCGGGCCAAGAAGATTAAGAGAGATATTTGCCTGTTGTAATTCCGATGATTAACTATGAAAACTCATTTGATGTGCATGTGTTTGTCCTTATCTAAAGTTGAGCTCCATTGAAGTTTTTGGGGATTGAGTCAGTAAAATGTTTGGGTTCTTGCACGTGTGTTCGAAGGGGTTCTCAAAGCATTGAAACTTGGGTAGCCATCGCTTTCTCTTATCCGGAATTTCATGGAAGAAGTGATGAAGATGTGGAAGACTTTTTGGAAGAGATGTAGGTTGTCTGCATTAGAAATCAGATTCACAATCCTGGACATATGTAACCTCTTCTTCAAATTTGTTCGAAGAGTGATGCACGAGTTTGTTACAAAGCATTTGAAGAGGAGTTGCGTGCGGTGGATCCACCTGTGAGATTAAGTTGGGACAATCTAAGGCATGGATTGGAAGTGGAGTTTGTGAAGACAGATGACAAAGTGTGGCAATAATTACAGGTTTTGGTGCAAAGGGAAGGTGAGCCAGTAGATGCTTACATATGTAAGCTTTCAATGGCATGGGAGATGATGTGCAAGGCCTTAGCACCACAGGTACCCCCACCTAACATGATGAAGAAGGACAGGTTCTTGGCTGGTCTTTGGGAGAATATACATTAGAGAGTGGAGCTAAAGAATCCTAGGACATATGAAGATGCACTAGAGGTAGCAAGGAACAAAGAGTGGAAGCTGAGAAGAATGAGTCAACTAGGAGTAGAATCTTTGCCCATGAGGTCTGAATTTCAGCCTTTGGATTCTTTGCAAGGGCGCATGCCAGGGGTTCATCATGAATCATTGGTTTCTATTACTCCTTAGGTTATGCTAGCAATGGTCACTACAGCAGTGCAAGATGATGGGCTAAGGCAAAACATGAGGCAAGTGGTAGATTTAATGAATAATCTCATCCTAAACTTGCTAGGTAATGTGGAAAATAAATGTGTGGCATAAAAGAAAAAAATTGGGACAAGGTTATATTGATGGCGGAGCCCAAATATGTGTCATAACACACTCATGCGTTGAGAAGATGGGTCTTACATTGACTGGGGTGTGAAGATTTCGGATCAGATTGGCAAACCATCCAAAAGTAAAATTTGGGTTTTGTAAAGAGATTAGAAGTGGAGGCGTATGATACAAAGGTGGTGGTTGATTTTCATGTGATGCTAGCGGGGTTGGGAGCATATCCTATTATACAGGGTAGACCATGGTTACGTGCAGTGGGAGTTGTTCAAGATTGGAGACGTGGTATGATTAGCCTCTATGAAAAGACAGGTGCCAAGAAGCTATATAATATGAACACAAGGAAAGTATTGGAAGAGCTTTATGAAGATGAGGATGAGTCTAGTGTCCAACAGTGACTGATGAGGACAGTGATAGTACTACCAGCAGTGATGAGGATGTTGATGTTGCATTTCTTCTAATGGACAAAGAAACCCATGAGTCTGGTTTAGTTGCATTTGCAAATGAGATTGAAGATGAAAGTGAAAAGACTTCTGAAGTAACTGAAGGGCTGATGCAAACCAAGTTGAATTATCAAAGAAGCAAGAATTGATGACACACATGATCAGTGGAGACCTCTCAGCTATGGAGAAGGAGATATATTTGCACATACTGGCTAGTTTCCCTGATTTGTTCATTACTTCATATGAGGAGATTAGAGGGTTTAAAGGAGAAGAGATGCATATAGAGCTGAAAGGTGCTAAGCCAGTGTGGCAAAGGCTAACAAGGATGGGTCAAGAGCAGATGGAAGCCTTGCGGGAAGAGGTGGACAAGTTATTGAAGGCAGGGTTCATAGTCCCAGTGGAGACCACAGAATGGGTGAGTCCAGTAGTAGTCAGCCCAAAGAAGGATGGAAAGTGGAGGATTTGTGTAGATTTTAAACCCTAAATGTAGCCACTCAGAAGAACCCATATCCTCTTCCATTCATTGATAAAATCTTGGATTCAGCGCTGCAGGTTATGAGAAGTACAGTGTGTGTGATGGTTTTTCACGATATTTTCAATTGAAGATTGCTCTTAAAGACCGAACAAAGACAACTTTCGTTATGCCATGGGGCTATTATTGCTACACGGTATTTCCATTTGGGTTGTCAAATGGACCATCCTTCTATCAAGAGAGATCAAATTGGGTATTGGAACCATTTAGTGGTAGTTGTGTTAGAGATTTTATGGATGACTTCTGTGTCTACAGCGGTAGGGCTGAACACCATGAGAAGTTGCAGATGGTATTGGCTCGATATGATGAATGTGAAGGACAACTAAATCCAAAGAAATGTCATCTAGCACAGCCAAGGGTGAGGTTATTGGGCCATATGGTGTTAGAAAATGGCATTGAGGCTAATCTAGACAAGGTTAAATCTATTATTCTTCTTCCATCACCTACAAGTACAAAGCAATTGGAAACCTTCATACACAAAGTGAAGTACATGGCGCGGTTTATTCCATTGTCTTCGCAGCTCCTTTATCCATTACAACAAGTGGCAAAGCATGATCCATTGCAATGGGATGACAAGTGTGAAGAACTGTTTCAAGAGGTGAAAGAGGTGTTAGGGGGGTTATCAGTCATGCAAGCTCCTGATTGGGAGCATGCGTTTTATGTAAATCCATTAGTAGGGGATGATGCCGTTGGAGCCATGCTATTGCAAAAGGAGAAGGGAATCCATTACATGAGGGAAGTGTTTTGTGCAAGCCGAGTGAAGTTAGTAGCAGAGAGAAAATTCTCGGAAGTAGAGCTAGTGATGGCCAATGTAATATTTTCTTGTCGACGATTTCGTCATTACTTGCTACCACGACCTTTTGTTTTCTTAATGAGTTACATCTTTTTGCCATAGTTAATTAATGGCACTAACATGCCAAATGTGGTCAAGAAATGGGTAATTGAGCTGCAAGAGTTTGAGTTCTCTTTTTTAGTGGAAGACAGTACAAGAGCTACCCTAGCTGATTTGCTGACTTACAAGGAGAATCCCCTTCTTGTTAAGGAAGAGGTGGTGAGAAGGGTAGTTGAATAAGTTCCACATACCAGAAATGCACATGTGTTGTTCTTTGATTGCTCATACAGAAAGAGCCATGATGCGGCAAGAGAGAGTTCAAATTGGATGTTGATAGTAACAATGAGGCTGAATATGCTACTTTGGAAGCCGGATTACACATTTGTTTGAAGCATGGGATTAGAAGGTTGAACATAAAAGGTGATGCCTTGTTAGTTGTGAAGGAAGTGTAGGGTCTGTGGAAGCGCAAGAACACCTCATTGAAGGAAATGTGTTTCAGAATTAAAGGACTGTTAAAAAAGTTCGAAGCATGGAGCATAAAATAAATTAAACGTGCTCTAAATGGAGAGGCACATGAAGCATATCAAAGCATGATTGGGGAGCTATTTGTGTTGAGGACCAATTTACCTCTTTATCATGGCCGGGAAAGTTTGGCTCAAGAAGAGGAGTTTTTGCTAACAGGAATCATTTCGAAGGACATTCACAAGTCTAAGCAGTATGATTTTGTGCGTAGAGTATCTAGGTACAAATTGATTGGGGATGTCTTATACATGAAAGGGGTTGATCTTATGTTGAGATGTGTACCTTGGCGGGAGGAGCTTTATAGAGTGTTGGAAGAGAATCATGAAGGCGCATGTGGCGTACATTTTGCTTTAAAGATTACCTTGCATAAGATCTTGCAAGAGGGGTATGTATGGCCTAGTTTGCACAAGGATGTTCACCATTGGTGTAGGTCTTGCAATAGGTGTCAAGCATTTGAGAAGAGAGTGTTGAAGACAGAGCTACGAAAAACCATTATGGCATTTGATGTTTTTGAAAAGTGGGAGATTGATACAATTGGCCCGTTACCTATCACAGGCAGGGGCAAAAGCTATATTTTGACTGCAGTGGACTATCTCTCTAGATGAGCACAGGCTATAGCAGTAATACAAATCACTGCAAAGGATGTGGCAAAATTTGTGTACGATGAAATATGTTGCAAGTTTGGGGTGCCACTAGAGCTACTTTCGGATAAGGGGCGACGATTTAGAGCTAAACTGCTAGATTTTTTATGCACGAAGATGAAGATTAGGCACCAGCATACCACTCCTTATTATCCACAATGTAATGGCTTAAATGAACGATTCAATGGTGAGTTGGTACAAATTCTTTCGACAGTGACAGAGCACCAAGGAAAGAATTGGGATTTGGAATTGCCTAGTGCATTATGGGCTTACTATACTTCGGTGAAGACAGGTACAGGGTTTACTCCATTCCATTTGGTATATGGAAGGAAAGCACTATTGCCTAGGGAGGTAGAGTTTCCTGCAGTAAAGATGTTAGAAAAGGTGCTTGGGCATTCCGGTGATGCATTCAAAGAGAGGCTCTTACAATTATAAGAGGTTCAGCTGGATAGGATGAGCGCATTGGAGCATTATGGAAAGATGCAAGATAAGGCTTTAGCAAAGATAAATGAAAAGGTCAAAAGTAAGGGTATTAAGAAACATGACTTGGTTTTGCACTACAACAGTAAGCTGGACAAGACATTCCAAAAGAAGTTTCAAATCAAGTGGGAAGGCCCTTTCAAGGTAGCGGAGTGTTTTCTGAATGGTACATATAGCTGGCTAACCTGGATGGGATTTTATGTAAGTCAAGGGTAAATGGATTGCGTCTTAAATTGTATCACGCTAGATTGATGATGGTGGAGCAAGATGAGCTATATGTAGAACAAGTAATGCATGTGAGGGATGACGAGACCTGTCATGCGGCGAGTCTCATATCTCTTTTTGCTACTACTGATCATGAATGATCTAGCAGGCTAGGGGATGGGAAAATTATGTTAGGGATTTTTTGGAAGAAGTGATTATGCATATGTGCATACCCATGCATGGTGCATCGAATAAAGAATTGCCCATTTTCTAGATCCAGGTGGTTACATGGGCCCCACATGTGTACAGGTAGGACAACATGTACATAGTGCATCGATTTTCATCATCACCACTATCAGTGTGTTTTTCCTATAATAAGGAGGAGTTGGTAGTGCATAAAAATTCTCAAGGAATCTATTTGCGGGCTGAAGCCATGAGGTAATCAGGTGTGTCAGATGAGATAAGTAAGGTGCATATAGTGGCGTAAGGAGATCGAATTTGATCAATACTTGCATGTGGATAAGTACGGACACAACGTGGGTGTTTTCTTGTGATAATTATGCAAAACGTTCATCATGAGAACTATATTTAGGGGCCACTTCACGTGGTGGCGGGATGCATTATTGGAAAAGGCTGAGTGTCAGGTGGGCGGATGATGAAAAAAGGTAACAAAAATGCACTGCGTGGCCAGTTTTTGGCCTGTTCGGGGTCCGTTTGAGGTCAACTAAAAGACTAAAGGTGCCCAAGAGATAAAGTGAAGTGTGGACACTGAAAAACCTGAGAGAAGACTAGAAAAAACATGGAGAGAAGAGGAGGCACAACCGCAACTGAGTTTTTGCTGTTTTTGGAGCATGTTTTGGCCATAAAATGCTCATCCAAGGTTGGATTTGAGCACTTTGATATAGTAGACTGGGGTTTTGGGCCGTTCCGAACACAATGGAGCTGTAAATTTTTCCAAACTCCTCACTTTTCTCTGTTGTTTTGGCTGTGTAAGTTTCTCCTTGAGCGAAGTCTCTGATCCAATTTGTGATTGTATCTGGCATATTTCATCCATATTGTGTGAGCTATTTGCCCCATTGGTGTTGGCCCAAAATCAATTTTATCTAAACATAAGAAATTCTCCTGTTTTGAGCTGAGTTTTTTTGGGTGTGTGTGTGTGTGTGTGTGTGTCTGTGTTGAGTGGGCAAATGGATAGTTTTTCTCCTCTCATTCCATCAGTGTGTTCCCTGTCTCGACCAGGTGGGTTGTGTAAGCCGAGTGGTGCCCCATAGTCTGTGTGTGTGTATCATTCCAAGAGTGTGTGTCAGGTCATTATAGAGGCATTGTGTGCGTTTTCATCCCTCTCACATCATATGCTAATTGTGTGTCTCAGTTAGGTGGACAACTTGTTTGTAAGAAACTAAACTATTTCGTTATTGTGTGGATTTCAGGGCACTCACGACAAGGATGGTCAAACTCTAGAAGCCAAGATCTCACATGGCCGTTCCTCTGAAGCATCTACAAAAGGCACATCGAGTTTCCACAATGGGCGTGACGAGTTTCCGTCACAAGGGTGGACTTCCAAGGAGCAATCCAGAAGAAGAACCATCGGAGATCATTGTTCCAAATTCACCAAGCCGAAGCCTTTTTCAATGCTTCAATTTCAGTTTAGCGGTAAAAAGGAAGCAAAGCAACATTTCCTCAACTTCAAGGATCGAGGGACACACCAAGTGGCTTGGGTGGACAAGGAATTTTTCATCGACTACCCGGTTTTGCTAGCCTTATACAAGGAGGCCATACAGATCGGTACATATACCTAACCTTAAGCAGAAGGAGATGTCATGTGCACATGGCTCTGTGTGCCATGTGGACATGCTTCATTGACTTCCAAAGCGAGTTTTCTCCTTCTTCCTAGATAGGAGTGTCTAGAATCCTAGGAGGATTAGTTGAGCCTGTTCATAGAACCTGCATATCCGGACGAGTAGGTTTTCCAGTTTTGAAACCCGCTTGCGCATAAATGGTTTGTATATGCGTTTTGACACATGTTGTTACACTATTGTGGGCATCTAATATGACTTTCATGTAGTGCTAGGTTAGAGGAATCCAAAGAGCCATTCCTTATGCCGGTCGGATTCCTAGGTTGGCAGATGTGCGACAGTTTCACCCACAAACTGACCCCCTGGTTCAATTTATTAATATATCATTTTTATGATTTATTTTGTTGGGTTTGGTGAACACTTTTCCCTACGTAAGCCTAAATAAATTCATAAGCCCAATTCCTTACCTATAAAGGGAGCATATTGTGCTCCCGCTAGCAAGGAGGTAGAGGAGCTTCAACGTTTTGCACTCCAGATCAACCTAGCGTTTTCAGCCCTGTAGCATTTTTGGTTTTCAGCCTTATTTCTTGCAGATCCAAGCTCTACAAGTGAGCATTTTGGGTTTTCAGTCCTAGCATTGCGCAGCAAATCAGCCACCAACATTTTCAATTTTCAGCCCATCTTCCCGCGATAGAACGGCTCGAAAACTTTCCTCGCGATTTTCCATTGCGGTTCGGTACTTGTGCAACCCATCGAGCCATTCCCTCACCGACATCAAGTGCTTCATTGATATCTATCATCAGCTTCGTCAAGATTTATGTTTTAAGCCACTCATTTCTCTCACATCGGGAGTGAAATTAGCCCCTTGGTGACCATCCGCAAGCCCACATTGAGAAGGATCCAAAGGTGCATCAAATCAGCCCCGGAGGTGCCTCATCTTGAGGAGTTACCACGGTGACACATCATTCGAGTCAGTAGAGACTACACTTGAGTTATGGCATGTGTGTACATTTCATTTGAACAATCTAAAGCAAATACCACAACGGAAATGGTGTGGGGGGCCCTTGAGAGGGTTGGTTGGGACCCCATCGAGTGCCATTCTCCTCTTCTCTCTCTTTCTCTCTCCCTCTCCACATCTCTGTCACTCTCTCTCATTCCCTCTCTTCAGGGAAAGGTAAAAGGAATCATCATTCAAGTTGGAAAGAATCACTAACGCAAGGAAAGAAAGAGAAGGAGTTGTGGAAGTGTAAAACCTAGATCTTCACCATTGCTGATGGAAACCTTTGAATGACACAGCTTGCCGTTTGGGGAGCGTTTGATTGTATATGGAACCCTCTGAACGACTGAGACTTCAGTTTGGGGAGCATTTGCAAAGTCTGGATGTTTATGTGTTTGCACATGTGAGATTTGTGTCATCTGTAAACCATTTTTGTGAAGCATATGAATTTGGTGCATCAATAAGTTCCAAATTGGATGAGATTTCCTGTGTATGTGGTCTTTGTGCATCAAGACATCTGCTAGAGATTTGTGAGGTCTCGATGTTATGGCTAATTTTGCTATGCCAGAATGTCAAGAGATCCGATGTGGATGAGATGATAAGATGAAAATCTGATTATGGAACTGTATAATGTAATGCATGCTAGAGAATGTGTTGTCTGGACATGATGGGCATGCATGCATAAAGGCATTGTCTGCTAAAGAGTGGATTGAATTTTGCAGGTGTAATCACAAGAGATTACTCTTCTTCTAGGGGGGTACATCATATAGTGATGATGTGGCAACTCCACTGAATGCGGCTTGTTCTAAAGTGTCCAAAGTGGTCGGACCAAAGTGAACCATAAGAAGATGCTAGCACGAAAATTGTATAGATGGCCCCAAAAATGCAAAAATGTATGAACGGTTAGAAAACGTGGAAATAGCTTCCAATGGGAAAATGGATATCGCCAAGGACATACATGCGTATTCGGAAAATGGGTATCACCCGGGGTGTACACCTGTATCCGTGGCGAACCAACCTTTGTAGCTAGTGAACCTCATATAACCAAGCCCCACCTAGCAGCTATGCCAGTAAGACAACCCAAAAGATGGACTCGGAGCAATGGCAAGCAAAGAGTGACTCAAAAATGAGGGATCCACTACTAGCGATAAAACTCCTCAACATTTTGATCCTCAACATTGAATTCTTGTGTCCAACGTTCTAGAATCAAGAGCCGGGTCCTAGCCACAATAGGAGAGCAATTGTAGAGAGACTTGGAATAGCGCTCGTCTAAAAGCTGTACTTGAAGGATGCCACGGCCTAGCATGATGAGCTCTAGGATGTTGCCCTCAGAGCCACCGAGTGCAAAATGAAGCCACTCATGAACTGTGTCGTGCAAGGGTGAGAGGCCTACCATCCGCCCAACCATGTCGAGTGGCATGTCTCAATATTGCCTAGGTCCTCTGCAGCCAGGTCATTAAGTCCAGGTGAAGGGAGTGTGGGCAGTTGTTGTGGCACCTGGAGCAAGTGTGGTAGCAGTCATGAAACAAGAACTGACTAATGGGTAAAAGATGAAAATGTTGAAGCTCTGTGTGTGTGTGGTAATGGAAATGCTGTGAAGGGTAAGAATGTGAGGTCAAGTGATTCTAGCGCTTGGAGGTTCTTAAAAGGACGGTGAAAATTCGATGTCACGGTACTTGTAGACCCGTGTGGAGTCTCCTCTCTCTCTTGAAAATCTGTTTGTTGTCTATGCCCTAGACAATCCACTCTGCGTGGATATTCAACTCCTTATGTGCATATGTCTTGCTCTACTACAAACAAAAGTGTTCTAGGATCCTTGAGATAGTTGTCTACCTGTTGCGTCACCTTGCATATCGAGCAACATTCCAACAACAAAACCATCGAATTGAGAATGGAGCTAAGAGTGGCTGTTGATAGTCTAACCCCAATAGAAAATCCATCAGAGTCCGTAGTGTATAGAGTCTCACCTCCAAATTTGCAACACCAAATGAAATCTGGAAGGTCAAGAATTACGGATTACCAGATCTTGGAGCCAAAACTTGGCTCATCTTCCAACTCCCACAGTGCACCAGACAAGTGGTCCTCCCTAAGTTTTCATCATTCTTCTTCTTATTGGGACAATCTTTCACCATGTGCTCTTTGCTGTTACAAAAAAGCACTTTCCTTCACACTTCTTATTGAACTTTCATGACAATAGTTTTCACCCGATCGCGTAACCTAGTCAAACAGGATTCGATAGGTTAGGTGCATAATGTGACATCAAGGGTGTTCAACTAAGTTTGCATTTTGTGGTATTTTGTCTTGCATGTACTCATGTCTCAATTTTTTTACCTCCTGTGCAGCATGTAATAATTTAATAAAATAAGTTTTGCAATGGCTTTCAGTCCAACTTTCAAGCATTCTAGTAGTTCTTGAAACGAACACACACAGCTTGTTTGCTATTGTAGCCTTGCTCCTCTTCAATTTAATTTCCCCTTTTTGATAGTCTGTAGATAATATACTCTTAACATTAGGATGCATTCAAATATGAATGATATTTTTTCCCCTTTTTTCTCCCTCAAATGTGAACTAAAAGGGTTGATCTTTCATTGTTGTGAATGATTTTGGATCATGGGGATGCTTGCAAGATTGTTTCAGTGATATCACATCAATCCCACTCTCAGATTCAACAGCAATTCTTTCGGGTTACACCGATATGCCTTAAATTAAATACTTTCTTTGGCAAATGATATCCTTGAAGTTTAATGCATGTATGGAATGCTATTTTCTAATTTATTTGTTCAGAGTCAAAAACTCACTTTTTGAGTGAAGAGAGCTTTCAGGTTCAAAGGTTCTTAGATGTCAAAGCATTTTTGTAGCAAATTTTATCTAGCTAAACATGCTTTAAATATTTAAAAATATTTTCATTTCAAGCTCTCTTGAGAGCAAGATTACATTGGCTACCAGCTTGGCTATCGTAGCAGCCCTTGAAATAATCATAATATTGAAATGGTGCTTTATACTAATTTTTGAGTAGAAAAAGTGTATCAAACATGCTAAGTTGACAAGAATCTACGACAAAATTGTTCATAGCTATTCCCACTGGATTCCTTCGACAACTGGAGGTGATTCAACACATTACTTTAGTAGATCAAATGCACTCCTATCATGTCTATGACAAATCGATTAAAAAAATTTGTAAGTGAAGTGAGCGTCCTTCAGTGAAGTCCAAACAATCTCACTCATTGAACGTCCAATTTTAGCACAGTACCATCATTAATGTTTCTTTTTCATGATCTACATGCTATAGTATGGTCTCGGCTAAAGAGGAAGTCTTGAGAGTTACCAAGAGACGGTGAGAAGCCAACAAGCTACCATGGAGCGTTGTGCATTATGATTTATGGCTTTCAAAAACAAGAAAGAAACGCTAGGGAATGCTTGCCAAGCCGGTTATGAATTGCAAGCGGTACTCGTGTTGGCTCAAGATCATCACATGGTAGGACTCCTGCTTGCCTTTCGAAGGTTGTGAATTGCAGGTGCCACTTGTGCTGGCTCAAGATCACATGATAGGACTCTTGCATTTGGAAGAGTTGGCACTCAAGTAAATCAACCACCTATAAGAGTCAACTAGTGTTTAAAAGGCTTACCTCAATGTATGAACAACCCCTAATGCCAAGAAAACTTGCATGCACCCCTATGTGCATGGATACAACCTCCTACTTAGAAATCCCTAACACATGCTTCTCATTCCATGCACACATGCTACACTTTAAAGCCACAAGCTACATGGTGCTTGCCTCTTTATATTTGTGGTGCATATCCCTCCTGCCTTAATTTCCACTTTTCACCATTGAGCCTATATAAGGCTACTATGCTCACTTTGCAACATTAATCATTTTCATCAATCAAGCAAGTCCATTTATATTTTATTGAGTACAATCTCTCTAGTCTATTTGCTTCTACTTTGTTATGAAGCTCTCACCATGATGAATTCCTTGTTGGTCTATCCACCATAGGCTTTTCAAGTGGTATCAAAACATGGCATAAATTAGGATTTTCTAATCTACTAGATCCTAGGCATCTCCACTATGCTAGATTGCATCGGCCTTCTTTCTCTTCTTCATTGCTATTGTTAATCATAATTTCCCATGCATTTGCATATAGATTAGTGAGTTAATGGAATTGACATTTGTATCATTTTTTATGATGTTTTTTGGTTGTTTTTTTGTCCATAATTAAATCTTCCCCTCTCTATCGCTAGAGAGGTATTTGCTTTAGATTGCACAAATGCTGACACAATGGTCCTGCTGTACTTCTTATTAACGCGGTTTGTGAAACTTTACGGAGCTTTTAATTTGGAGGTGATAATCAAAGGCTTAATCTTGTGTGTGTGAGTGTGTTTTTCCCTTTTGAGTGAACGTGCTTGTGTGTGGCCTACAAAGACAAAGGAAGCACTTTAATATTCTCTTTCCTTTTTGGAGCTTCTGCAGGATGGAAATGGTGGGAACCACTTCAAATATTTTGAGTTTTGTCATCACTCGACTGCCCTGCACTGGATTAATGAAGCCGCCTATGCGAGATCGTGTGGAGGCTCACCTACCTATTGTGAAGCCAAAGCCGCTTTCCCTTGTCAAATTACCCAACAGTGTTCGGGAAAAATCATTTTCACAAACATTACAAAAATCCCTCCGAAACAAATCTCAACCGGAAATTTTACAATCCTAGCCAATATTTTTGCAAAATTACACTATTTTCCATGTATTTTAAGCGGATTTTTCTCCTCCTTGCCCTCCCTCAACCGGCTACTTTGATTTTGCAACCTTCTCAAGGCTAAGCTGAGGCACACTTTTCGCGAACACTGTTACCCAAGTTGCCAGCCACGGCCCGCTAGCACCTACTATCAGCTGCTCGTCAAATACTTGCCATCATCGTCAACTGCCGCTCTCAAGTTCCCCAAAAACTGCGAGCTTTTGACCAGCTTCCCAAAGTGCCGCACTGTCCCGCCCTCGGCTACTGCTTGTATCACCTGCAAAACACATCTCCCACATTAAAGGTTTTTCTCTCACTCAGTGCCATTCAGAGTCGTCACCTGCAACCCCATCACTGAAATTTTACTCTCGCTTCCGAGTTACTTCTACTCCCGAGTTCACATGCATGACATCTTCTCCCGCTATCTCTCGGCTACGCCCTGGCCTTGCTCTCAGCTGCGTTTACTACCCGCTACCTCCTAATATCTGTAGTTGCCGAAAGTCAGTAACGACACTGTGTGCCGGGTCTGTGAGTTCTTAGCTGCTTTTGTCAAGAATTGGCATTTTTGGCTAGTATTGTGTATAAGAAGCCATCATTCACACAGTGCTCATAGCATACTTCCGTTCTTATTTCACACAAACAATAAGAAGCTATTGAGTGTATTTATCATTGTTGGAGCATGTCTCTTTAGGCACTTCAATTCCCATTCGAAAGGCTAAAAGCCTCTCTTCTCAAAAAATTGAAATTTCCTCGTTTATGATGACGATGACAGTCATTTTGGGTCGTCAAAGAAACTTTGTATGCCATAGTGTCTCTCCCATAGTGCACTCTAATTGTAAAGGGTCAAGACACTACCAAACTATTTGGTAAGACCGCCCTATGAGCACAATGTCCACAAAAAACATAGACAAATTTAATGGCGCCGGGTTTCACACCTAGCAAAGCAAAGTGAAAGAAGTGCTTATGAAAAAAAAATCGTTGGAGCATTGTAAAACTATCGTTCGGTTTGGGGAAGCCTCGATACGAACCTTGAATGCTCAACAATGAGCCAAAGATGAGCAAGCACTTGGAATCATCATCACAGAACTCGAAGATGGCTTCATTCACCACGTGATGCTACATGCGCACTTCACGCTTGGAAAACACTAGAGCGGCTTTTCAGTGCTCGAGGTAAGCACTCTAAAATGAGCCTCAAAATTCAACTTTCTCACAATGCAAAAGTAAGATGATGTCGCTAGCCTCGTCAACAAACTTAAGCGTATCTCAACCCAACTTATCTATGCCGAGGTACAAGTCCCAGATGAGGATAAAATCACCATCCTTCTCAAAGCCTGCCAAGTAACTTTGATACCATTGTAACTGTGCTTGAGGAGAAAGATCCCATTCCCGCACTTGAAGATGTAATCAATTCACTTCTACAGAAAGAAAAAAGAATTGGCACTTACACAAGTTCTCAAAATAAAGCATTTGCTGTAAATAGTAAAGGTTGCTCACATTGTGGCAAAAGCAACCACAAGTCACAAGATTGCTTCCACATTAAGGTGTGCCCTCATTGCAACAAGAAGGGACATGCACCCAACCAATGCTTCTTCAAAGATAATGTGAAGAATTCAAAGAATCTTAGAGATCCCAAAGGCAAAACAAATATCGTGGAAGAAACAGAAGAAGAGGGGGACGCCAACATTGTTTACTATGAAGATGTATTGTAATGGGTTTAGACACTGCCCAAAGTTTGGAGTGAAGACATATCCTCTTTCATTCATCTTTTTTTTTTCCGAGAAAAAGATTCTGCTATTAGCTAATGAAAACTGCCCATAGGGCTACAACCACCTCTGCAAGAGAGGGCTACAACAAACATGATGGGGAGACTCTCCCAATGAAAAAATAGCATATATACAATGAGGCTACATCAAGAGATGGGAGGAGGGAAAAGCCACACGGGTGGACGGTAGTGCCATCTGAGCACACCGTGGACAATGGTGTACAAAGGTCCAGGGGGCCAGAGCCGAAGGAAAGCCTCCCGTCGCTCCCGCATGCGGTCGGAGCTGCCCTGTAGTCCCTCAAGCTGTCCTCTGAGAGTATGGATCAGCTCTAGCCAAAAGTCACGAACAGTCTCTGCTGGTGGCACAAGGCAAGCCTCAAAGATGCGGAAACAGTGGGCCCGCCAGATGAACCAAAGTGTCAGGCCACTGATGAGCTCCCAACACTCCTCTCTCTCACTGCACCACTCCTGTGGAGTAAGCACTCTGCTACCTGCGGGACCTCTACTGCAACTCGCTGTAGTCGTCCCCCACCCTGAAGCTCGAAGAACAGGGCTGGGACAGTCTTTGATCAGGCCCTCTAAGATGAGAACCTCCAGTCATGTGAAGGCTCCCATCCACTGGGGTGCTACTAGCTCAAGAGGCGTGAGCCACTCAGCTAGAACTGACTCTCAGATGTATTGACACATGCTCTGCACCCCTCTCATGCCCTCTAGCTGGAACCCCTGCACCTCCTCTAAAAAATCTGAGAACTCTAGCAAGTCACCTAGAGAGCGCGTTGGACCTGCTGCCATGGAACTCCAGGAAACATGAGGCCGACTACCAACCAAGTGGCCTCTCTGAGTGCTAACCATGGGGTTCCAGACGAGGGGATGTTGTAGGCGCTCCTCCGTGCACGTCAGCTGTCTCTGCTCTAGGACACGCGGTAAGAGCTCCCAAGATCGAAGCAAACTCATAGCAAAGCGTTCCTCCAGTCTCCTGCTCAAACCAACTCTACGCACCTCTGTAAAGATCCATCTGGTCGAAGGTTACCAAGGGCCTCCTGACTGAGGCACCCTGGAACGAAGCCGTTGTAGCAAGAACTCCTTCCAAGGCTCCTCACCTGGAAGAAGTCGTCTGATGATAAACTTCCCAAGAAGGGCTCTGCTCTGCTGTGCTGGATCAAATATCCCAAGTCCTCCCTGAGAACAATGAAGCATGATGACCTGCCAAGCCACCTTGGCTCGGGCTATCTGAGTGTCACGTCCTGACCAAAGGAAGTTCCTGATCAGCCTCTCTACCTGGCTGGTACACGAACTGGAGAAGATCCAGCAGGAAGTGATGTACCGCATAGTCGCCAACAACACCTGGTTAGCGACTACTACTCTGCCAGCAAGAGAAATTCGTACTAAGCTCCAATGTAACAACTTTCTCTTGATAGATAGGAGAAGGGGAGCAATCTGCTTCTCCGGAGACAAGTACAAACCAGCCTGACAACCCAAGTACCGAACTGCAGTCCCTGGGGGAATCCACCTGAAACCCTCTCCTGGCATCCAATTTGGCACAGGAGCACTACCAACTGAGAAAGCCACTATCTTTCTCCAGTTGATCAGTGCGCTCGATGCACAACAGAAGGTCTCCAAAGCCTGCTCAGATCTGTGAAGATTGGCCTCCTGGCCATGTAAGTACAAGGCTGAGTCATCGGCGAACTCAACGTCCAGTAGCTCATCACACCGAATAGGGAGTGCTAAGCCCCGTAGACCAACCTGCTGTGACACCAAAAATCTACTCATCGCCTCCGCATAGAACAGAAAGAGAAAGGGGGCAAGGGGACAGCCCTGTCTGACCGAGCATGTAAGCATGAAGCGATCAGCCCTACCTCCTGCCACAAGTACCTGTCTGTACAAGGCTGACACCCCTCTGATCCAAGCATCTGAGAATCCCATCCTGCGTAGAGTGCCCTCTATAAATTCCCAGTCAACTCTATCGTATGTCTTCTCAAAATCAAGAAGAATAATCACAAGGTCGTACGGAGCCATGCCAAGGCAGAAGCCTTCGAAAAAGTAAAGATGTTGTCAAGGATACTGTGTTCCTTGACAAAACCTATCTGAATCCCATGTGTAAGGCTCTCTAACAGTGGATGAATCCTCAAACTCAGAGCCTTGGCAAGAATTTTGTAGGCTGAGTTGAGGATGGTGATGGGGCGCCACTATCGAATCTCATCCAAGGAGCCACCCTCCTTGGGAATGAGGTACATCAAGCCCTTACTCATGCTGTCAGGCATCACTCCTGTGTGTAAAATGTACTGAAAAGCACTACAGAGATCTGGGCCAAGCAGGTCCCAGTACTCCAAGAAAAAGCTAGGAGTCAACCCATCCTCACCTGGACAGCTACCACAGGGGAGAGCCCTAAGAGCCGTGTGCAGCTCCTCAAGATGAAGTGGCATCTTTAGCCTCTGACGCATCTCCTCAGTCACAAGACAAGGCATCTGTGCCCAAACCTGCTCCCTGCATGCATCTTGCAACTCTGACTGGGGCTCTGTAGACAATAACTCACGGTAGAAGTCAGTAGCAACTACACGCATATCCTTGGGCTCACAAGCAACTGACCCATCGAGCCTCATCAACTGACTGACCTTGGCATGCGAGTGCTGAGGTCCCACTGTCTCAAAGAAAGCACCAGTCACTTTGTCACCCACCTGCGTCCATTGAGATGCCTCGGTGGAAAGCAAACTCATGTCGCCTCTCCACTATGCTAGCAAGCTCCTATCGAGCCTGCTGTAACTGCTCCTCCAACCAAGGGCTGTCTGGATACTGCTCCTGCATCTTCTGTAGTGAAGCAATGCCCCGTCTAAGGCACTGCTCTGCCTCTCTTGCTGCAACCCGACAAGCCAGAGACTCCTGAAGAAAAAAATGGCTAATCTCAGCTAGGCCTGAGGCCACTCTGTCAACAGGAGAATCCTGTCTATCCATGCCCTCTGTCCAGAGAGCCTCTACCCTCTCTCTGAGTGCTCAGTCCAACAAGACCCTCTCTAGGATGTGAAGCATCGTGCTCCCACTCCTCTGCATGTCTGCCACTGTGAGGATTTTTGGTGCATGGTCCGAGAAGAAGGTCCCTGCCAGGATGCCCACTGATCCTCCCAAGTCACTGAAGTGGTCACTAGTGTAGAAGCGATCTATCCGCGATAGATTCACTCCTCCCACTCTGCGGTCCGACCAAGAGAAGGCAAGACTGTCTGCGGGCCTCACAAAACCAGAGTTCTGCCATGTATCCGAGACACTCAGAGTCATACAAAACCTCTCCCAAGTTGCCAACTTGACTCCATGCACAGTAGCATGGCTGCCACCAATCCTGTCAGAAGGGTCCTCCAACATGTTGAAGCCCCCTCCTATAATGCACCAATGATCTACTTGCGGTAGAGACTCAACAATATGTGACCAAAACTCTGCAGAAGCACTCACCACATTGGGTGCATAGATGTTCAGGAAACCCACAAGGCCACCCTGAACCTGCATAGTAATCCATTGAGCCCTGCGTGGCACAATAATCCCTCTGCCCACAATGGCGTGCTGCAATGAGTCCGCAATAGTTATACATACCTCATCCTGGATGCCTCCAGGTCCAAAAGCAGTTGACCAAAAAGTATTATATCATCCATGCAAAAGCTGACCACATCGCCGAATGCGGTTCTCACACAGATGGTGCTCCTCAAGCATAAGGAGATCAATCTCTCCTCCCACAAGGCAACGCTGAAGCTCCTGACGCAATCGGCCCCGCTCACACTGAAATTGGGGCCCACCTAGTTCCTGTACGTTCCATGAGACGATCCTCATGGGGAGCGAGAGAGAACAGATGCTGTCGCAGTAGCTAGACGGGCTATCTTCGAGGCTCGCTTGGAAGGGGAGTAATCCGCATCCGAGCGTCCTCTAGATAGGCGTGACTGCAGTGAGTGCCTAGCCCAAGCCCAAGCAGAGCGAGCCATGCGTAAAACAACCTCCTCTGTCCAGGAGTCCTCATGAATGTATACATAGCATGGAAAACATTGCATATCAGCAAAGAAGTAAACCACAACATGCCTACATCCTGCTGAGTCTGGGGGTGTCACCGCAAACTTGGCCAATGGCCACAAAGTCTGCAGCATGTTTGTAACTCTTAGTTCTCCCATGTGGTGAGAGAACTCTAGGACCTGTGTATGCAACCATCCCAATGAGTCGATAGTCCACTCTGTCTCGGCCCTGCTGCAAAGGGGGAAGGAGAAACCAACTACTGAGTCCAAGGCCTCTATTCCCCTAGCGGCAAGGAACAGAGCATGGAGTCTGAAGCAGGCTGCCTAATGGTCTGCTGAGGGATCGCCAAGAAAACGAGTGAAGCCGTACTCAAAGAAGTCCCAGTGGCGCCGTATGTCAATGCTCGTGTTAACCCTCACGGCACACGGACACCCCATCACCTACGGCGGACGTGTATTATGTATTTGGTAGAGTCAGGTACCGGGCTTGTCGGTCCAATAGGGAAAGGTAGAGTGATCGCCGATGAGAGGCGCACTTTAACTTGGACATTCAAGGGATTAGTTGGTTAAGCATGGGCGCCCAAGTGTGAATGGGGTGAGCTCCTATAAAAGCCAACTAAACCTAATTTTTACTCATTCTCTCATTTGTGCAATTGAAGAGTGCTCTTGCTCCATCTCCATCTTCTTCTTCTTCACCTCCTTGTGTGTGTGTGTGTGTGAGAGAGAGAGAGGGAGAGTGTGTGTGCGATCGAGCATTACGAAGGCACGACGGCGGCGAAGCGGTTGAGCACGGCACGACTGCAGCTTCTTCTTCATCGCGGCGAGGAATCCACCACGAAGGCGAGCGTAGAGCGGTGAGTGACACACCCTTTGTTTTCTTGAGCTTGCTAGTTTAGGCTTGTTGTGTGCTTGGAGCCGTTTGTGGCTCGCATACGGTGTATTGACAAGTCCCTTGCTTCGACAGTGCGGCAAGGAGCGCACATTTTTGGCGCCGTTGCCGGGGATATGCCCTACACTAAGCTCGGTTAGCACTTTACGCTTCCTTGTGGTGCAATTTCTATCATAGGAAAGGCAGGGAAGGAGTGTGTGGAGATTTCTGTTTTTTACGTTTTCTGCATTTGCTGTCAAGTTTCAATTTCTGCTATTGTCTGCGTTTTTTCAATTTTTGCATTTTCAAGTTCGGCGTTTTCAATTTCTGCAATTTTCTGCATTTCTGCGTTTTTTCAATTTTCTGCAATTTCTGCATTTTCTGCAATTTCTGCGTTTTTTCTGCAATTTCTGCAATTTCTGAATTTCTGCGTTTTCTGCAATTCCGCATTTTCAATTTCTGTATTTTCTGCATCTTAAAAAATAAAAAACGTGACTCTTAAAACGGACGGTAAAAACGCGAGTGAGCGGGCGGCGAAATTTTTCGAAAATAAAAAACGTGACTCTTAAAACGGACGGGTTGGTTTGTATAAAAGATAGATCGGGATCATTTTCCCAAGCCCAAGCCCAAGCCCAGGCCCAGGCCTTAGTCCTCAGTCTTATGATATATACTAGACTCACTCTTATATATATACCCTACTCCCTCAAGAGAGAATGAGAGCATGTGGGACAAGTCCTCCACTCTCCTCCTTTCTCTTCCCACTTGCACCCTTAGACTTTCTAGTTTGGGCATAGTTCCCTACTGGAAATTGACAGTTTTAGGGATTCCGAGGGCATAGAGTGACCAAACGGAGGGCTGTAAAGCACGGCACGACCCTCTGACTGATACGCTCGTTTCGAGCTATCACACGGCCCATTCCACGACACGCTCTAAAAAATCTAGCAAAAAAACAAACAAAAAACACGCTAAAAACTAGTCACAAGGCCTCCTAGAGCAGCTTTTTGACACCTTAGGGTATCAAAAGCACATGCACTTACGCTCTAGGCGGGTGCTAGAACACGAACATATTGAGGGTGCCTCTGTTCATACGGACACCCATTACCCATCCACGATAAGCTCTAGACCCTCAGCGGGGACACAAGGTAGCACCACGCAAGACCCTAAAATAGCCGCTAGTGATTCCTCCTCCGACTCATAAATCATGGAAGCATACCCTACCCAAAACACTGAGAGAGAAGACCATGCACCTCCCGAAGCTCCACAGCCTAGTACTAGTATGTTTAGCCGTTTCATGGAAACATTAGGTAGAGCTACTCGCTCGGAACCTGATGCAAATGAAGCACACGAAGGGGGTGGGGAAGTGGACTCTCCTTTCACATCGCACGTGGACCCCACACCCCCAAAGAGTGTCCATGTGGATATCCTGCCAACTTCTTACCAAGAAGGCCCTGTTGGGCTGCCTCCTTCAGAAGTTCCCTCTAGAGTACCGTTGGTGACAAGTAAAACCACGGGGAGCAACATTGCTTCTACCTCACAAGAAACCATTAACACGTCGACTCTAGAAGGATTGTTCATTAATGATCATTGGACATACGACCTCCACACTGAGGTGTTGACGGATCTACACTTTGGCCACGCCTACCATGTAGGATGGATAGAGATTGTACAATCCACCTCTAGTGCCACGAGCATCGAAGATCAACAGAAAATGATCTGTAATGTTATCCATGGCATTATTCAATCAGTAAGGCAAAACCGAGGGGTAAATATACTCTCAACTGGCCCCATGAGATTTCTGGATACGAGCAAGGCTCAACAGCCTACTCTATCACAAATGGAGACTCCTCTAATGAGCCCCATGGACCCATCTTACGTCATTTCACCTGGGGTCTCTATGCAATCTGAGCCTCCGAGCGAAAACTTTAGCTTCCCTAACTTGGCTCAACCCTCTATTAAGGAAAACCCAGTGCTCACTCCAGGGATAAGCCTGACAGAGAATGTACCGATGACATCTACGATTAGCGTAGTGCCACTACCTAGTGTCGTAGTACCTAATATGGGGCCTCGACCATATGTGCCTCTAGCCCCTTATGCACACATGGCCCCCACACCTCCAATTGTACCACTTGTTCATGCTCCTCGAGTGCCGCTCCCTAGCTCTTATCCGAGTGGACCTATGCCCGGTTATGTTCCATATCCTGCATCATCTACACATATGCCAAGACCGATACCCGTTCCTCTCCCACATATGATTCCAAGAGTACCTCCACCGGCCCTACCTCCTCACATAGGTGACTTGGCAGCGTTTGCTTAAACCATAGGTCGATCTATCGCGGAAAATATGCGTCACGCATCTGATAGAGAGCCTAGAAGTAAGGCAGTACAAATTGCCAAACTCACGCAAAAATTCAATGGGGACGAAGATGCTAGAAAACACATTGAAGTGTTTGAACAAGTATGTGATTCCTTAGGGGAACGCAACGAACTACATAAGTGCAATGCCTTAAGCTTGACATTAAGTGGGAAGGCTGGAGATTGGTATAGGACCCTAAGGGTGGACGAGAAAACAATCTACCCTACCCTTCGAAGGTTGTTTCTAAAGGAGTACATACGAGAAGGTGTGCTTTGGGGTGTAGCATCTCAGCTACAGAAGGCCGAACATAAGGAAGGAGAGTCAGTCAGGGACTTCATTAGTCGTCTAAAGCACTTAAACTCTCGCTGCCCTGTAAATGAGCGCTTCAACAATAACCAACTGCTTGATCGATTCATTCGAGGGTTGAGGAATGATGGAATCTATAATGGACTAGTGATTAGAGGTATCACAACCTGGGAAGATGTCACTGCCAATGCAATCCAATTAGAGGACAACTTGATGATAGCAGGCATGAGGGTGTCTACTAACACGAGATCCACTAGCTCACAAGCCATTGAGTATGAACCCATGACTGCAAAGCCCATTGCCAATGAGCCAAAGGTATTTGAGACATTCTTGACAGACCTCACCAAGGCAATCCAAGAGTCTCTTAAGGATAATCGACCCCCTCAAAATAGTCACATGTATCCAAGAAGGGAGCAACAATGGTGTTCCATTTGCTTAGGTCCACATAGCACTAGTGAGTGCCCTACGTTTAGAGTAAAATTTAATGGAACTTGCAACGCATGTGGTAGGTATGGTCACCAAGCTAAGGATTGTTTAATGATCAAACGTATGATGGCAAATAGACCACCTGTAGCCTGGACGGATGCGCCTCGAGCTCCTGTATTGATGTCTACTCCACCTGTTGAGCAACTACCGCAACACATGGTCCCTAGATCTCAAAATGTTGTACAAGCTACACCGCTACCACCTCCTGTGCTAGGACCGCAGCCCCCGCATCCAAGAGTCGCCCCTATGAACCAAGTGGGTTGCGAGCCATCGAATGCTTATGCAGATGGCTGTGAGGAGGAAATAGACACTAGTATTGCCTACGGACTTGATACATTGGAAGAGTGTCCTATATACTACATGGAAGATTGTTGGGGACAAGTCAAGTCGGTTTATCAAGCTGCTGCTCTCGCATCCAGAGGTCAAAATATCAACACCCAGGCTAGGAGGCCACCTCTTCAATGCTACGAGTGTGGTGGACCACATCGAGTAGCGGAGTGCCCTATTAGGCTGCAAAAGAATGCTGCACAGATGCAAATGAATCAAGGGAGCACGTCTGCAATGCCAATACTCACATGTAATCGTTGTGGCATAGATCACTTGATTGCCCAATGCCCCTATAACCCAAATGCGCCTAAAATCACACCCCTGAATTTGGTCGAAATTGCTAGTGTGACGTCGCCAATACCACCCGTCGCACCCGCTTATGCGATTACACGGTCCATGCTTCAAGGGCCAGGACATATCCTCGAAGAGAGAGATACCGCGTCAGTTATCCAAGCAAAGAAAAAGAAGACACGAAGGAAGAAGTCGCAGAATACGGAAAATTCAAAGCCAAGTTCCAAAACAAACATAGGAACAGGAGATGACCCCGTGTATATGAATGACCTCGAGGATGATTCAGATTCAGTCGAGACAATGGAGACTAGAACCAATACCACAAAGGGAAAGACCGACAAGGAAAACCGTAACATGGGACCAAATGAAAACCGAATGAGAGAAAACCATAAAGAGCCTCTGAAAACACCACAAGTGTTTCCAAATCCAATCCAAGACCCCCAAGATAAATCGCAGGGGCAAAAAGGGAAAAATCGTAAAAAGAAGATTGGGACGTACCCAAACCCAGTAGACGAGATTGAGCAGGTGAAACATCTAAGAGGTTTAGTGGAGGAGACTCAAAGGAAACTAGAACCAGAACCCATGCAGGTCAAAATTCATGACTGTGGGTTCTGGTTCTAGTTTCCTTTGAGTCTCCTCCACTAAACCATAGACCGTTAGCCATATCTAGTATCATCCAAGAAGGGAGTGAGGACGGGACATCAGAAAGTGAGCATACACCCTTCTTGTTGGGAAGGATGTTTAACGAAGGAATACCTGATCCCATTGAGGAATATGAGATTCCATCCTCACCAGTTCTTAGTGAAGGACCTACACCCTGCAAAACGCCAATGAATGTTGCCAAACTAGTGGACTTCATATCTTCTGAGGTCCGAACCACGATCATAGCAAAGCTGTATGGAGATCCTGAGTTATTCCTTGCACTTCGAGCATTCCTTAACGGAGAGCTACGAACGGGACTACCGCAGTTTGCGCAACCAAATAGGCCTGACTCGATTATGATTGATGAGGAAAATCATGTGCAATCACTTGACTTAGATGGACACGAGTCTGTGATCGAGGTACCCATTAACGAATTAGGGCAGTATTTTGAAGGCGATGAGTTTAATGCGACCCTACCCATCACTACCAAGGGATTAACTATAAAGGGAATTCTTGATGGTGGTGCGGGAGTTAGCATCGTTACAAAAGATTGTTGGGAATCCATGGGAAAACCCCGCCTCAGTGTTACTAACATTGTGGTAAAGATGGCAAATGGTACCATAGCCAAACCTATGGGGATGCTCAAGGATCTTAAGATCAAAGTTCTAGGACACAAGGTACGACATACGTTCATTGTAATGAATTTCTCTAAACACCTTATGTCATATGAGATGATTTTAGGACGACCATTCATGAGGGAAGCACAAATGGTTCACGATTGGTCTAAAAATCATGTCTATCTGCAATTCCAAGACTCTGTCCTTAGAGTGGATTTGGTGACTGGTAAGGTACACCCCTTAGGGAGTAAAACCATTATTGATCATCGCTCTGACACCACAGTTCACTCGGCCCCACTACAATATTGTTACACTTGTAAGAAGGATACAGACATTGGCCAAGATTCTCCTTATATGGATATCTTACCTGGGATGACTGAGTCGGACAATGTAGATTGGGTCCACCTAGCATCAACCATAGACACTTGGGGAAATAGGGGGACGACCTGGGTAACACCTGAGGGGGATGAAATGCCTATACCCTTAAATATGCTACAAGCAATGCATATCGCTTCCGACAAGACTCATCCTAAGGTAACAAAGAAAACATACAAGTGGGTCCCTAAAGCTTCTTTAGTGACCATAGCTAGTGCTAAAAAACAGAAGCCTTGTAAGAAACGTACCACTCGCTCCAAGAAAAGTAAGAAAATGTTGCGATGGATTCCTAAACGACTATTGGAAGCCCAAGGCTACTATCAAGGAAATGATCAAATCTGGGTGCCCAAACGTAAAGTGTACTCTTACCTGTCACCTGACCCAAGTGAGCCCAATCCCGTAGCTCCAAAACGAATCAATGATCGTGGAAAGAAAAAAATCAGAGAATGCTACACACCCGCTCCCGAGCTAGTTTGGGTACCAAAGAAAGAACGATTTGTTCCACCTAGCTCAGGAAGGGGGGAGTCCCATGAAGCTTCTAGCTCCTCATGTAATACATCCATAGAGGTAAAAGCTTCTACACAGCCTCCATCTATAGTAGTGGACCTCCATGAAGCTACAAAAGAATCCACACCTCCCAGTGTTCAAGAATCACCTAATGAACCACTTCAAGTTCGATCCTGGGAGAGTACCTTACCACCCTTGCAGCTTGACAAGGCACCTAGGGTAATAGAAAACTACTGGCAAAAATCCTCACCTATTACCAACTGGAACAATTGGTTTCAAAGGGTGGCAAGCTCATTTCAAACGGTATGATCTACCCAAGGAAGGGGGGAGTGTTTGCTGACAGTCATCATTTATTTGTTTCCCTCTCAACCTTTTTCCCTGACCTCTCAATCACCAATCTTAGGGAATGTACATATAAAGCTTTATACTCACAAAAAAAAACAAAAAAAAAAGAGCAAGAGCAATTAACAAACGAGTATGCACATTAAAGTCAAAACATTGACTCAGACCTACACATGTCACATCTGGTACAGTGAAACAGAAACCTATGCCATAAAACACCTTTGATCCTCATCACTTGAATGATGGAGGGTAGGTAAGATTAGTACGATAGGAGTGTTTCTGTTTTAGAGTTGAGTGATTAGCAAAGATCTCTTTTCCCACTGATGTGCCTCCTAGAGGTATTGTTTGTATTTCATAGTGTGTACAGGAGCGTGTTGTTTTGGTTAGGATTTGGACCTTCATGGAACCTTCAAATCAAGCGCGACCATCAACACAAACAGGTGTTTCTTGTCCATTAGCATTGCCGTTATCTTTTTGCATCTATGTTTGTCTACCTTGATTGTGATTGGTAGCATAATATTCAGCGCATTGGCTTAGTATCAAACATTTAATTCAATGTAATGTTTTGTCATAGTCACTTGTCTAGGTTTAAAAATCAAGCAGTCCGACTAAGCTACTTTGAGCAAGTTAGGTGTTAGAGATCTTCTCTTAATACCATGGGGAATGCCTTCCTAATAAACAATGGTTACTTAGGTTCTTAATCCGATTTAGGCAGCATTGTATGAAATGTACTAGGGCTTTCTAGTGGGCTTAACACTAGTGACCTTTAGCTTAAGTATTATAAAGGGAGTTTACTAATGTGATGAGCCTGGGGAGTGTAACAATGTTATTTGACCCCCCAAAGTTACAAAATTTAAATGCTGAAAATGAACAAGCAAAAAATCAAAGTGCCACAATGTAAAATTTTAAGCTGGAAGAGAAATCTCAGCTTGATTTGGTACTTCACTCACATGTATCGCCTATGGTACTTGAGCCCTAGAGGTTCCCAGTGTGGGCGCTTTTCCTTGAAAAGCGAAAAACCCAAGGCATACAAAATAAGCACACACATCATAATTGAATCACTGTGAAAAGACCTTGGGGGGTCAAAGAAAAAGTAATCAGTCAGGCGATGATTTCATGAGAAATTCCTTTTATGGTAGCTTAACTACAAAGTCTTCTAGGTATAGCCTCTAGTCAGCCCTCGAACATGAATACTTGGCTCTCGCGATTAAACAACTTAATTGACCACAGAAAATTAAGAAGCTTACCCATGGTATTAATATTCGATCTCTAGTGCTTTTCGACCGTCAAATTAGCGACCCCAGACTTGTTTAATTTTCTACCTTTACATCTGTTTATGCATTTGATTACATTGCAATTTAATGCTACCAAATTGTTTGAAATTCTTTGACCAATCAATGTGTCTACCTCAAACTGCATATGCTTTTTAAGAGAATGCCATTACTGTGCCAATGTTGTTTGATTTTGCAGTGACTGAAGAAGGCTAAGGACATTCATCTCAAATGCTCTTCCACCTCGACGAACCAGCTTCAACTCAATAGCTTCCGAGGACGGAATCTACATCAGGAAGGGGGGCATGTTAACCCTCACGGCACACGGACACCCCATCACCTACGACGGACGTGTATTATGTATTTGGTAGAGTCAGGTACCGGGCTTGTCGGTCCAATAGGGAAAGGTAGAGTGATCGCCGATGAGAGGCGCACTTTAACTTGGACATTCAAGGGATTAGTTGGTTAAGCATGGGCGCCCAAGTGTGAATGGGGTGAGCTCCTATAAAAGCCAACTAAACCTAATTTTTACTCATTCTCTCATTTGTGCAATTGAAGAGTGCTCTTGCTCCATCTCCATCTTCTTCTTCTTCACCTCCTTGTGTGTGTGTGTGTGAGAGAGAGAGAGAGAGGGAGAGTGTGTGTGCGATCGAGCATTACGAAGGCACGACGGCGGCGAAGCGGTTGAGCACGGCACGACTGCAGCTTCTTCTTCATCGCGGCGAGGAATCCACCACGAAGGCGAGCGTAGAGCGGTGAGTGACACACCCTTTGTTTTCTTGAGCTTGCTAGTTTAGGCTTGTTGTGTGCTTGGAGCCGTTTGTGGCTCGCATATGGTGTATTGGCAAGTCCCTTGCTTCGACAGTGCGGCAAGGAGCGCACAGCTCGTCAGACCACGAGGGATAGCTGCAAGGGAAGATGTTTGTACCTGCAGAGGGGGCCGTAAGAAAGGCTGACCCTCTCTCACTAGGCGACTCGTGGCAAAGGCACTGCCAAGAGATCTCCTAGCCACCGGAGAAGGTCCTTCCTTCTAGGTCGACTGTGGAACTGGAGTAGGAAGGGGGAGAGAAGGAGCTGGGGGAAGTGGAGGAGAAGAGGGGCGGGAGGGGGCGACAGAGGTAGAGGGGTGAGGTAAAGAGGCGACGGGAGTAGAGGGCGGGTGGAAGGATGAGGAAGAGGGGGGGGGGACTCTGGGGTGGGGGTAGGGGTAGGGACCTCCTCCTGCTCAAGAGGACCAAAGCGGTTCCCCGTGGGAACCCACTACTGCTACTGAGTAGGCGCCCGAGGGTCACTCTGAGTGCCAGGCTGATGTTGTGGCCCCTGTTGGCGTCTACCATGGGCCTGCTGCCATCCCTCCTCCACTAGAGCCCCAAGATCGGAGGATGGCTCTGCATGTGTGCACTGTGTCTCTGTCTATGGCTGCAGGCTAGCCCTGGCAGGCTAGGGCTGAGGCTGTGGTGCAGGTCGAGGCCTCCTCCGTGGATAGGCCTTCACTAGATGGCCCATCTGTCGACAAATGAAGCACTGGTTCGGGAGGCCCGAATACTCCACACTCTGTCTAAACCAAGCCCCACTCACTCGAGGCAATAGAATAACCTTCATGAGCGTGTGGGTGTCTCTGACCAAAACGCGAACTAAGGGAATGCCAGCCACCTTGGCAGGTACTGATGCTGCCGTACCAGGTGTCTCCAGGATAGTCCCAATGGCTGAGCCGATCCTGGATAGAAGTGGTAAGTACTCCCTTCGTAAACCCCAAAATCATACCGAGATGGGGATGTCTGCCTCCTCTACTAGAACATCCGAAGCCGGGTCAAAACCATGTCTCCACTGTTGAAAGTGGGCACGTGCTGCTCAGATGGTCAGTGGACTCATGGTGATGAATGACATTGGACGCCATCTCGGAGGTCTCAAACTTGATCTGATAGTAACCCCATCTGAGAATCTGTACATCAAAGATCTTGCCCACCTCTCCGAGAAGACGGCGGGCCTAGAGAAGGTCACACAGCTCTCCTCTACTAGGTCTAGTACCGAGAATCTTGCAGATGACCAAAGTCGCCTGCAATCGCTCTACCTCTGCAGCAAGGCTCTCTTGCTCCGTCGGCGAAAGAGCAAGTCGGATGGTGGGCTCAGCGGGGTCGATCGAGGGGGCTTCGGACGAGTCCCTCTATGGCGAAGCTAGAGCCTCCATCTATGTCTACTGCTGTGGCGTAAGAAGAGGGTGGCGGGAGGATTCTGCAACTTGGCGCGCAGAGCACTATCCCAAAAATGACGAGTGTTGTAGGAGCCGACTTGCAAGAGGCTATCAGGAGGAAGGAAAGCAGGCATGGGGGGGGGGCAACGAGCGGGGGCGGTAATGGTGGGAGCGCTGGCGGCAGCGGGCGGGGGCGGCAGTGGCTGGAACGGTTGCAACAGGGGGGGGTAGCAGCGGGCAGGGGCACGAACAGCTGCAACAAGGGGGGGCAGCGTGCGAGCGAGCAGGGGAGGCGCGAGGGCAGGCAGGGCAGCAGGGGTTGGCGGGCAGCGCTCGGGGGGGGGGGGGGGGGGGGGGGGACACGATGGCGCAGCGAGGGGGGGACAGTAGCAGCAAGTGGGTTTCACTTTCCCAAAATATTTCACAGTAAGAATGCTCTTTCATTCATCTTATGAGCTATATGCAGGTATCTTAAGTAACCCATAATAAACTCCTTGATAAGAATCCACGCATTTCGTGTAAGATTTAGCTTATGGGGGCATTTGTTGAAATAAGCCTTTTAGCTTACATTCAATTTATGAACAATCTCTAAAGCCAAGAAAACTTGCATGCACCCCTATGTGCATGGATACAACATCCTACTTAGAAATCCCTAACACGTGCTTCTCATTCCATTGAGCCTATATAAGGCCACTAGTTTTGATTTTGCTAATTGAAAGAGCAACTAATGATGCCCCATGCTTGTAAACTATCTTGTTTCTAGGCTTCAACAAGCCCTGGGCAATCCAACACTCCAAGGTGAAGTGCTACAACAATTGTGCAGCCATGGTATTCTCCAAACTCCCCATCCAGAAGAGAGAGTACATAGGAAAGCTCCTAGTGAGACTTCCAAAAGAGGACACTCTCCGATAAGGGAAGAAGAGGAGGATGCGTACAAACAGCTCACAAAACTTACTATTCGATGAGGCATTTGCCTCCCAAAGGAGAACCCAAGCTTCAATGATAGATCCCCCACCAAAAGAACAAAAAGAAGCAAGTCTCCCAGTTCCACCTCGGCGGAGATGGCTCCATGAAGACGGCGGGAAAAATGCTCTCCAACACCCCCTAAATGGAGAATACCATCGCAGACTTCTCTACACCATAATTGAAAGAGGAAACAGAGAAAACAAGAGAAGAAATAGGCAAAAAAGAGGTCACCCTCTTCTCCATCTTCTTCATCCTCTTCCTCTTTTGAAGAAAGTGATGGTGCAGACAAGGAGGAACAAGGGAAGAAAAAGGCTAGAGAAAATTCACCCTCTTCTCTGTCATAATAATCAATATCTAATTCTCCTAAATGATTTTCTCATATTAAACTGATCATTTAATGTGGAGAAGTGCCAAGGGAGAAAAAGCTAGAATATTGGTTAAGTTAGCAGACCGGCCACAGTAGGGATCCAAAGGAGGGAAAATAGGGATCCAAACGGGGGGCCATCAGTTAGTTGAGAAGGGCATGGTTAGGCCTAGCTCATCTCCATTTTTCTCACCTGTGCTATTAGTGCAAAAGAAAGACGGCACATATCGTATGTGTGTCGACTATAGAGCACTAAATAGGATCACTATCAAGAATAGGTTTCCCGTTCCACGGGTAGAAGACCTATTTGATAAGCTACAAGGATCAACCTACTTCAGTAGGATTGACCTAAAAAGTGGCTATCATCAAATAAGGATAGTTGATCAAGACATTGTAAAGACCGCATTTCGTACTACATTTGGTCTTTACGAATACATTGTCATGCCTTTTGGCTTGACTAATGCACCAGCCACATTTAACCGCTTGATGGAGAAGCTGTTCAGACCTCATCGAACCTTCACTGGAGTGTTCTTTGATGATATTATCATCTACTCTAATTCATTAGAGGAACACAAGCAACACCTCCAGGTAATATTTCAAGTTTTAAGAGAGAATAAACTTTATGTTAATCGAAAGAAAAGTGAATTTTTCTTGCAAGAGATTCAATATTTAGGTCACATTATCTCTCAAGATGGAATCCAAATGGATCCATCCAAGTTAGAGGTAATAAAAGGATGGCCTAAACCAAGGAATCTTCATGAATTAAGAAGCTTTATAGGTATGTGTGCATACTATAGACGCTTCATAGAAAAGTTCTCACAAATTGCGGGACCATTACATGACCTAACAAAGAAAAATGTTAGGTATACGTGGTCCACTAAGGAGAACAATGCTTTCGAAAAGCTTAAAGAAAGGCTTATCTCTCAACCTGTGCTTACACTACCGGATCTCTCAAAACCATTTGAGGTCCAATGTGATGCTTGTGGTGATTGCCTTAGGGCTGTTTTGCTCCAAGAAGGGCACGCCATAGGCTATGAGAGTCGAAGGCTCGACCCTGTTGAGCAAGCTCTAGGCATATACGAAAAAGAACTCCTTGCAGTTCTACATGCCTTAGACTCATGGAAGCACTATTTATTGGGGACTCCTTTCATTCTGCGAACGGATCACCAAAGTCTTAAGTACTTCATGACGCAGACCAAGCTTTCCGACAAACAAATGAGGTGGGCAAATTTCCTTTCGCAATTTCATTTTCATATTGCTCACATTTCTGGCAAGCATAATCAAGTAGCCGATGCACTCTCAAGACGACCGAGAGTGAATGCGGTTTCCATAGCAACTCACAATGATCTATCTTCAATGATAGATGAGTATGCTATTGATCCCGATTTTAGAGATGTGATTTCAGCCCTTGCATTAGGGAAGAAAGAAGAACCATTTACTTTACAAGATGGTTATCTTCTCTATGGCAATAGACTATGCGTTACTAACTCACTACGTGAGAAAGTAATGTATGAATCTCATGCTCCCCCATATGCGGGGCATAGAGGGATTCAGTCTACCCTAAAGGGAATTGAAACATATTTCTATTGGCCTACCATGAAAGTGAACATACATGAGTATGTTTCCAAATGTGTGGTATGTCAAAAGACAAAATTTGATAGAGGGAAGCAACTTGGATTGCTTCAACCCTTGCCAATCCCTAATTCACCGTGGGAGAGCATATCCATGGATTTTATCTTTGGATTGCCTAAGTCTATCCATGGGAATACGGGAATATGGACGATAGTAGACAGGTTCAGTAAACAAGCTCATTTTATACCTGTCAAAAAGACTATCAAAGCCCATCAAATGGCAACCCTCTTCATTTCACAAATTTTCAAGTACCATGGCTTGCCAATGTCCATAGTGTCGGATAGAGATCCTAGAATGACCAGTAATTTCTGGAAGGGTCTCTTTGAGAATTTAGGAACAAGGCTAAACTTCTCTTCGGCCTATCATCCACAAACTGATTGCCAAAGTGAAATAGCTAACCTAACTATTCTCGATCTACTAAAAGCCTATGTAACGGAAGTAGATCAAAGATCCCAATGGGAGAAGTACTTACCCTTAGTAGAGTATGCTTACAATAACACTGTACATACTTCTACAGGAAAAGCACCTTTCGAGGTAATTGAGGGAAGATCAAAAAGTCCCTTGCTACTTAAGGTACATGGGAAGATCTTCGCTGCAGATGAGTATAGCCGAGACCTACAAGAATCTTTCCAAAAGATTAAGGATGCTATCTCTATCTCACAGCAAAGGCAAAAGGCTGCTGCTGACAAGCACAGAAGAGCCCAAGCCTTTAAAGAAAACGATTGGGTCTTGTTAAAGTTTCCCAAGGCTCGATTAAGGCACACGACGGGCAAGAATCCTACGGGCCACCAAAAGTACTATGCTAAACTAGCAAAAAGGTACTATGGTCCCTTCCAGATTCTTAGGCCAATCAATGAGATGGCCTATCAACTTAAGTTGCCCAATCATTGGCTCATACACAATGCTTTTCATGTGAGCCTCTTGAAGCCTTACAAAGGAGAGCCACCTCAAGAATCAACTATTGAAGACCCACCGGAGATCGAGGACCACGAGGAGGTGCTGCAGCCCGAGTCCATTCTCCGACATGAAGACAAGGTATTAAGAGGCGGTAAGATTATCAGACGATATCTTATTAAGTTTAAGAATTATCCTTTTGAAGATGCTAGATGGATGCAAGGCATACAATTAAAGGATAACCTAAACCTTGTCAATGCTTACAATGCTTCCCAAGAGTAAGCAAATGTACAAAATGTTAAAAATGAACAAAAATTTTTTGTCTTATAAGACTCTCTTTTTCTTTATTTGTGCACAAAAATGAAGTAGTATGCATGCTTAGATCAAGTTTGCGGAGACGACGTCTCCCGAACACCAAGTAGAGCTTGTCACTCTACTATGGAGGACTGATAGGACTAATGTGCATACATGCTTGCGGCAGCGTCAGGCTCTCAAGCGCCAAATGGACTAGTCATCCATTATGGAATGATGTCGTAGGGTAACATAGGGATCCTCTACCCGCTAAGAAAAGGACTCATGCATATGCTTTATCTTCTCTACACCATAGTCGAGGACGACTATGATTTCAAGAGAGAGGTAATGTCATAATAATCAATATCTAATTCTCCTAAATGATTTTCTCATATTAAACTGATCATTTAATGTGGGGAAGTGCCAAGGGAGAAAAAGCTAGAATATTGGTTAAGTTAGCAGACCGGCCACAGTAGGGATCCAAAGGAGGGAAAATAGGGATCCAAAGGGGGGGCCATCTGCAAAAGATCCATGTGAAACAATGGGCTAAAAAGACCCTAAGGTTCAGCCCATTAAGACTTCCAAAATGCTAAGGTTCCAAAATTCAAAGGTTGTGTCCAAAGGTCAACCTTAGGGAAAATTGGATGCTTAGTGTGTGCCCAAAAAGTCTTTCTACATCCCTACATGGGAGGGGGCGAGCCCCAAAGCTAGGGGATGAGAGAGAAAGCCACACACACACACACAGGCTCCCTTTACACAAAGGGAATGAGGGACACATGTCAGCTCCCTAGGCCAGATGCCCACAAGGTGTGCCCAATTCCTATTGGAAGACCCTTGAAGTGGACCAATGAGAATTAAGCTAGAGTAAATCTAGTTTAATTAATTTAAAAACATTTAATAAAAGGAACCAATAAGAATTAAGTGTCCTAGAAGACTATTGGACAGTCTCCCAAGGGGTCCAATGAGCATTCAGGAGCCCCATGGCTTGCCTGATTCCTATTGGCCAGGAGGCAAAGGGGTCCAATGCGAGTTTAGTTTAATTATTTAATTACCTAAAGCTCTCACAAAAGGGGAAAGGGGGACACATGTCAGAAGGCTATCACTTATGCTGCTTAATCCCTATTGGCTTGACCTGGGGAGGTCCAATGAGGCAAAAGCCAGACTAACTTAGCAGCTAGGGCTCGCCCAAGAGAGAGAGGGGGCTGATTTTTGCTTGGCATTTGACACACACACTCTCACACTTGACCATGTGTGAAGGGAAAAATACTCTATCTCCTCTCAAGCTTTAATGGAGAGCTCATCACCTACTCCAAGCTTGTGAGATAGAAGCCTACATCAACACTCTCTTGGCATGTGGATGCAAATCCAACCAAGAGCCAAGCTTCAATGCATGCTCATCTTCTCTACCAAGCTAATTACTAAGCTAAGCTATGCTAATATGAGTGATTATGTGAGGAGATGTACTTCTTTCTCGTAAGATACTTCTTTTGCTTTTCAATCTACTCTCATACCCTGCTAGCTCTCACCATCTTCGAAGGTGTGTGAGGTCTTGGGTCTGAGAACGGGGATAATTCAAGTTGTGTTTGATTAGGTGTTTTGCTTGGTGTATGAAGCTTCCATCTTCATTGCACTAGCTAGTCTTGAAGGAACACAAAGAATTGTATTGTACAATGTCTCTCTTGATGGGAGAAACAATAATACAAAGCCTTTTGGAGGGGGGACCGGCTCCATGCAAATCCGGTCCTCAACTGTTGTCAATAGCTTAATTGCTCTCTCTTTTGAAAGTATTGTCGATGCTATCTAACTAGGTGTTATGCTTTTTGTTGCTCTCTCCACCCAAGCACTCTTGTAATTCTCGTTAGGAATCTATTCTAATGAAATGCCCACTATGCTCATGCTAATTTCCGCTACAAATAAGATTTTAGGCCATTAAATGTTACATTGGTGCCAAGAGAAAAAGCTAGAATATTGGTTAAGTTAGCAAGCCACTAGTAGGGATCCAAAATTGGGCCATATGCAAAAGAGCCATGTGAAAACAATGGGCTAAAAAGACCCTAAGGTTCAGCCCATTAAGACTTCCAAAATGCTAAGGTTCCAAAATTCAAAGGTTGTGTCCAAAGGTCAACCTTAGGGAAAATTGGATGCTTAGTGTGTGCCCAAAAAGTCTTTCTACATCCCTACATGGGAGGGGGCGAGCCCCAAAGCTAGGGGATGAGAGAGAAAGCCACACATACACACACAGGCTCCCTTTACACAAAGGGAATGAGGGACACATGTCAGCTCCCTAGGCCAGATGCCCACAAGGTGTGCCCAATTCCTATTGGAAGACCCTTGAAGTGGACCAATGAGAATTAGGCTAGAGTAAATCTAGTTTAATTAATTTAAAAACATTTAATAAAAGAAACCAATAAGAATTAAGTGTCCTAGAAGACTATTGGGCAGTCTCGGAGGGAAGAGCATCTCTTTCCTTACCTATGATGGCACCTTCGGTGCTACAGACAATGTTTTGGCCTTTATCCAGCAATTCGATGCGGCGTTTGGAGATGAGGGCTTCACGGAGTCCTCTAAGCTACGCCATGTAGCTATGCACTTTCAAAAGTCCGCCAGACAATGGTGGTCTAGCCTACGAGCCAACGCTGAAGCTCCACGAACATGGAAGGCTTTAAGAGCTTCCATTATGAAGCAGTTTTTGGCCACCGATGCCAAAGACAAAGTACTCACCGAATGGCGAAGCTTAAAGCTCTCTCCCAATGAATCCATCCACAAATATGTAGACAAGTTTTGGGACCTACAACTCAAAGCCACTGTCTTCAAAAAGTTGGATTTTGGAGAGCAAAAGCAACAATTTTGGGCGGGCTTAACCGAAGAAATGGCGGAGTATGTCAACTCCCAAAGGCCACGTACCATATCGGCGGTAATACACCATACTATGGTGGCCTTGCGAATCAATTTCCAAACGGGGGGTAAAAGAAATAATAAGCCCCCGGAAAACAAAGGTTCCAATGAGCCTAAGGGGAAGGACAATGTCCAAAAGTCTCCTAAGGGCAATTTCAACAAAGCTAAAGAGAAGGGAGTTTACAAAGAAAAGAATAAACTCTCTCCTGAAGAGCTTGAGCGTTATCGTAAAGATAACCGGTGTTTCAAGTGCGGCGAACAAGGGCATGCGTACCGCGCTTGTCCCCAAAAGAACAACCGCCAAGATCCTCCTAGAGCTTCTTTGGTTGAAATCCAAGAGGAGGAGATTCACCAAACTCACCACAAAGGATCTCCTCTATGCCATGCTTGGGGAAAGGTAAGAGAACATGATGATTTTATTCTCTTTGACCCTGGTTCTACTCACAATTTCATATCTATGGAGTTAGCCACCAAGCTAGGCATACAATCCTACGAGATGGGAGATATCCTACCCGCAGACAGTGCCTTCAAGGGGCAAGAAGCTTCAGTCACTCCCTTAATCGGGAAATTGAGGCTTCATGTCCAAGGCTATGTGGACAAAGAGGATTTCTTTATCTCTCCTCTCAAGCATGAGGATGTAATCCTAGGGGCACCATGGTTTGACCGTCTGGCTGCCCATGTTAAATTTCCTGAAAGGAGAATCTCCTTTAAGTTGAGGGAAAAGGACATGTATATAGATGCTAGGGAGATGGGTAACACCATTCCCATTGTACATACACCAGCTTTCAACAAGTCAATAAAGAGCTCTATTTCCGTGTACATGATTTTTGTTAAAGATTCTCAAAATGAACCTAATGCTTTAGCAAAAGAAAATAAAAGCAACCAAAAGGAATTAGAGTTATCCAATTTTCTCAAGGGGTTTCAAGATGTCTTTATTGACGACATCCCTTGTGAGCTACCTCCTAAACGAGGTAATGACGACCATGCAATTGAACTTCTTCCAGGAAGTTCACCGCCTAACAAACCTCCTTATAGAGTTTCTCAAGCTCAACAAGAGGAGATTATGCGGCAAGTGCATGAGTTAGTTGAGAAGGGCATGGTTAGGCCTAGCTCATCTCCATTTTGCTCACCTGTGCTATTAGTGCAAAAGAAAGACGGCACATATCGTATGTGTGTCGACTATAGAGCACTAAATAGGATCACTATCAAGAATAGGTTTCCCGTTCCACGGGTAGAAGACCTATTTGATAAGCTACAAGGATCGACCTACTTCAGTAGGATTGACCTAAAAGTGCCTATCATCAAATAAGGATAGTTGATCAAGACATTGTAAAGACCGCATTTCGTACTACATTTGGTCTTTACGAATACATTGTCATGCCTTTTGGCTTGACTAATGCACCAGCCACATTTAACCGCTTGATGGAGAAGCTGTTCAGACCTCATCGAACCTTCACTGGAGTGTTCTTTGATGATATTATCATCTACTCTAATTCATTAGAGGAACACAAGCAACACCTCCAGGTAATATTTCAAGTTTTAAGAGAGAATAAACTTTATGTTAATCGAAAGAAAAGTGAATTTTTCTTGCAAGAGATTCAATATTTAGGTCACATTATCTCTCAAGATGGAATCCAAATGGATCCATCCAAGTTAGAGGTAATAAAAGGATGGCCTAAACCAAGGAATCTTCATGAATTAAGAAGCTTTATAGGTATGTGTGCATACTATAGACGCTTCATAGAAAAGTTCTCACAAATTGCGGGACCATTACATGACCTAACAAAGAAAAATGTTAGGTATACGTGGTCCGCTAAGGAGAACAATGCTTTTGAAAAGCTTAAAGAAAGGCTTATCTCTCAACCTGTGCTTACACTACTAGATCTCTCAAAACCATTTGAGGTCCAATGTGATGCTTGTGGTGATTGCCTTGGGGCTGTTTTGCTCCAAGAAGGGCACGCCATAGGCTATGAGAGTCGAAGGCTCGACCCTGTTGAGCAAGCTCTAGGCATATACGAAAAAGAACTCCTTGCAGTTCTACATGCCTTAGACTCATGGAAGCACTATTTATTGGGGACTCCTTTCATTCTGCGAACGGATCACCAAAGTCTTAAGTACTTCATGACGCAGACCAAGCTTTCCGACAAACAAATGAGGTGGGCAAATTTCCTTTCGCAATTTCATTTTCATATTGCTCACATTGCTGGCAAGCATAATCAAGTAGCCGATGCACTCTCAAGACGACCGAGAGTGAATGCGGTTTCCATAGCAACTCACAATGATCTATCTTCAATGATAGATGAGTATGCTATTGATCCCGATTTTAGAGATGTGATTTCAGCCCTTGCATTAGGGAAGAAAGAAGAACCATTTACTTTACAAGATGGTTATCTTCTCTATGGCAATAGACTATGCGTTACTAACTCACTACGTGAGAAAGTAATGTATGAATCTCATGCTCCCCCATATGCGGGGCATAGAGGGATTCAGTCTACCCTAAAGGGAATTGAAACATATTTCTATTGGCCTACCATGAAAGTGAACATACATGAGTATGTTTCCAAATGTGTGGTATGTCAAAAGACAAAATTTGATAGAGGGAAGCAACTTGGATTGCTTCAACCCTTGCCAATCCCTAATTCACCGTGGGAGAGCATATCCATGGATTTTATCTTTGGATTGCCTAAGTCTATCCATGGGAATACGGGAATATGGACGATAGTAGACAGGTTCAGTAAACAAGCTCATTTTATACCTGTCAAAAAGACTATCAAAGCCCATCAAATGGCAACCCTCTTCATTTCACAAATTTTCAAGTACCATGGCTTGCCAATGTCCATAGTGTCGGATAGAGATCCTAGAATGACCAGTAATTTCTGGAAGGGTCTCTTTGAGAATTTAGGAACAAGGCTAAACTTCTCTTCGGCCTATCATCCACAAACTGATTGCCAAAGTGAAATAGCTAACCTAACTATTCTCGATCTACTAAAAGCCTATGTAACGGAAGTAGATCAAAGATCCCAATGGGAGAAGTACTTACCCTTAGTAGAGTATGCTTACAATAACACTGTACATACTTCTACAGGAAAAGCACCTTTCGAGGTAATTGAGGGAAGATCAAAAAGTCCCTTGCTACTTAAGGTACATGGGAAGATCTTCGCTGCAGATGAGTATAGCCGAGACCTACAAGAATCTTTCCAAAAGATTAAGGATGCTATCTCTATCTCACAGCAAAGGCAAAAGGCTGCTGCTGACAAGCACAGAAGAGCCCAAGCCTTTAAAGAAAACGATTGGGTCTTGTTAAAGTTTCCCAAGGCTCGATTAAGGCACACGACGGGCAAGAATCCTACGGGCCACCAAAAGTACTATGCTAAACTAGCAAAAAGGTACTATGGTCCCTTCCAGATTCTTAGGCCAATCAATGAGATGGCCTATCAACTTAAGTTGCCCAATCATTGGCTCATACACAATGCTTTTCATGTGAGCCTCTTGAAGCCTTACAAAGGAGAGCCACCTCAAGAACCAACTATTGAAGACCCACCGGAGATCGAGGACCACGAGGAGGTGCTGCAGCCCGAGTCCATTCTCCGACATGAAGACAAGGTATTAAGAGGCGGTAAGATTATCAGACGATATCTTATTAAGTTTAAGAATTATCCTTTTGAAGATGCTAGATGGATGCAAGGCATACAATTAAAGGATAACCTAAACCTTGTCAATGCTTACAATGCTTCCCAAGAGTAAGCAAATGTACAAAATGTTAAAAATGAACAAAAATTTTTTGTCTTATAAGACTCTCTTTTTCTTTATTTGTGCACAAAAATGAAGTAGTATGCATGCTTAGATCAAGTTTGCGGAGACGACGTCTCCCGAACACCAAGTAGAGCTTGTCACTCTACTATGGAGGACTGATAGGACTAATGTGCATACATGCTTGCGGCAGCGTCAGGCTCTCAAGCGCCAAATGGACTAGTCATCCATTATGGAATGATGTCGTAGGGTAACATAGGGATCCTCTACCCGCTAAGAAAAGGACTCATGCATATGCTTTATCTTCTCTACACAATAGTCGAGGACGACTATGATTTCAAGAGAGAGGTAATGTCATAATAATCAATATCTAATTCTCCTAAATGATTTTCTCATATTAAACTGATCATTTAATGTGGGGAAGTGCCAAGGGAGAAAAAGCTAGAATATTGGTTAAGTTAGCAGACCGGCCACAGTAGGGATCCAAAGGAGGGAAAATAGGGATCCAAAGGGGGGGCCATCTGCAAAAGATCCATGTGAAACAATGGGCTAAAAAGACCCTAAGGTTCAGCCCATTAAGACTTCCAAAATGCTAAGGTTCCAAAATTCAAAGGTTGTGTCCAAAGGTCAACCTTAGGGAAAATTGGATGCTTAGTGTGTGCCCAAAAAGTCTTTCTACATCCCTACATGGGAGGGGGCGAGCCCCAAAGCTAGGGGATGAGAGAGAAAGCCACACACACACACACAGGCTCCCTTTACACAAAGGGAATGAGGGACACATGTCAGCTCCCTAGGCCAGATGCCCACAAGGTGTGCCCAATTCCTATTGGAAGACCCTTGAAGTGGACCAATGAGAATTAAGCTAGAGTAAATCTAGTTTAATTAATTTAAAAACATTTAATAAAAGGAACCAATAAGAATTAAGTGTCCTAGAAGACTATTGGGCAGTCTCCCAAGGGGTCCAATGAGCATTCAGGAGCCCCATGGCTTGCCTGATTCCTATTGGCCAGGAGGCAAAGGGGTCCAATGAGAGTTTAGTTTAATTATTTAATTACCTAAAGCTCTCACAAAAGGGGAAAGGGGGACACATGTCAGAAGGCTATCACATATGCTGCTTAATCCCTATTGGCTTGACCTGGGGAGGTCCAATGAGGCAAAAGCCAGACTAACTTAGCAGCTAGGGCTCGCCCACGAGAGATAGGGGGCTGATTTTTGCTTGGTATTTGACACACACACTCTCACACTTGACCATGTGTGAAGGGAAAAATACTCTATCTCCTCTCAAGCTTTAATGGAGAGCTCATCACCTACTCCAAGCTTGTGAGATAGAAGCCTACATCAACACTCTCTTGGCATGTGGATGCAAATCCAACCAAGAGCCAAGCTTCAATGCATGCTCATCTTCTCTACCAAGCTAATTACTAAGCTAAGCTATGCTAATATGAGTGATTATGTGAGGAGATGTACTTCTTTCTCGTAAGATACTTCTTTTGCTTTTCAATCTACTCTCATACCCTGCTAGCTCTCACCATCTTCGAAGGTGTGTGAGGTCTTGGGTCTGAGAACGGGGATAATTCAAGTTGTGTTTGATTAGGTGTTTTGCTTGGTGTATGAAGCTTCCATCTTCATTGCACTAGCTAGTCTTGAAGGAACACAAAGAATTGTATTGTACAATGTCTCTCTTGATGGGAGAAACAATAATACAAAGCCTTTTGGAGGGGGGACCGGCTCCATGCAAATCCGGTCCTCAACTGTTGTCAATAGCTTAATTGCTCTCTCTTTTGAAAGTATTGTCGATGCTATCTAACTAGGTGTTATGCTTTTTGTTGCTCTCTCCACCCAAGCACTCTTGTAATTCTCGTTAGGAATCTATTCTAATGAAATGCCCACTATGTTCATGCTAATTTCCGCTACAAATAAGATTTTAGGCCATTAAATGTTACATTGGTGCCAAGGGAGAAAAAGCTAGAATATTGGTTAAGTTAGCAGACCGGCCACAGTAGGGATCCAAAGGAGGGAAAATAGGGATCCAAAGGGGGGGCCATATGCAAAAGAGCCATGTGAAACAATGGGCTAAAAAGACCCTAAGGTTCAGCCCATTAAGACTTCCAAAATGCTAAGGTTCCAAAATTCAAAGGTTGTGTCCAAAGGTCAACCTTAGGGAAAATTGGATGCTTAGTGTGTGCCCAAAAAGTCTTTCTACATCCCTACATGGGAGGGGGCGAGCCCCAAAGCTAGGGGATGAGAGAGAAAGCCACACATACACACACAGGCTCCCTTTACACAAAGGGAATGAGGGACACATGTCAGCTCCCTAGGCCAGATGCCCACAAGGTGTGCCCAATTCCTATTGGAAGACCCTTGAAGTGGACCAATGAGAATTAGGCTAGAGTAAATCTAGTTTAATTAATTTAAAAACATTTAATAAAAGAAACCAATAAGAATTAAGTGTCCTAGAAGACTATTGGGCAGTCTCGGAGGGAAGAGCATCTCTTTCCTTACCTATGATGGCACCTTCGGTGCTACAGACAAAGTTTTGGCCTTTATCCAGCAATTCGATGCGGCGTTTGGAGATGAGGGCTTCACGGAGTCCTCTAAGCTACGCCATGTAGCTATGCACTTTCAAAAGTCCGCCAGACAATGGTGGTCTAGCCTACGAGCCAACGGTGAAGCTCCACGATCATGGAAGGCTTTAAGAGCTTCCATTATGAAGCAGTTTTTGGCCACCGATGCCAAAGACAAAGTACTCACCGAATGGCGAAGCTTAAAGCTCTCTCCCAATGAATCCATCCACAAATATGTAGACAAGTTTTGGGACCTACAACTCAAAGCCACTGTCTTCAAAAAGTTGGATTTTGGAGAGCAAAAGCAACAATTTTGTGCGGGCTTAACCGAAGAAATGGCGGAGTATGTCAACTCCCAAAGGCCACGTACCATATCGGCGGTAATACACCATACTATGGTGGCCTTGCGAATCAATTTCCAAACGGGGGGTAAAAGAAATAATAAGCCCCCGGAAAACAAAGGTTCCAATGAGCCTAAGGGGAAGGACAATGTCCAAAAGTCTCCTAAGGGCAATTTCAACAAAGCTAAAGAGAAGGGAGTTTACAAAGGAAAGAATAAACTCTCTCCTGAAGAGCTTGAGCGTTATCGTAAAGATAACCGGTGTTTCAAGTGCGGCGAACAAGGGCATGCGTACCGCGCTTGTCCCCAAAAGAACAACCGCCAAGATCCTCCTAGAGCTTCTTTGGTTGAAATCCAAGAGGAGGAGATTCACCAAACTCACCACAAAGGATCTCCTCTATGCCATGCTTGGGGAAAGGTAAGAGAACATGATGATTTTATTCTCTTTGACCCTGGTTCTACTCACAATTTCATATCTATGGAGTTAGCCACCAAGCTAGGCATACAATCCTACGAGATGGGAGATATCCTACCCGCAGACAGTGCCTTCAAGGGGCAAGAAGCTTCAGTCACTCCCTTAATCGGGAAATTGAGGCTTCATGTCCAAGGCTATGTGGACAAAGAGGATTTCTTTATCTCTCCTCTCAAGCATGAGGATGTAATCCTAGGGGCACCATGGTTTGACCGTCTGGCTGCCCATGTTAAATTTCCTGAAAGGAGAATCTCCTTTAAGTTGAGGGAAAAGGACATGTATATAGATGCTAGGGAGATGGGTAACACCATTCCCATTGTACATACACCAGCTTTCAACAAGTCAATAAAGAGCTCTATTTTCGTGTACATGATTTTTGTTAAAGATTCTCAAAATGAACCTAATGCTTTAGCAAAAGAAAATAAAAGCAACCAAAAGGAATTAGAGTTATCCAATTTTCTCAAGGGGTTTCAAGATGTCTTTATTGACGACATCCCTTGTGAGCTACCTCCTAAACGAGGTAATGACGACCATGCAATTGAACTTCTTCCAGGAAGTTCACCGCCTAACAAACCTCCTTATAGAGTTTCTCAAGCTCAACAAGAGGAGATTATGCGGCAAGTGCATGAGTTAGTTGAGAAGGGCATGGTTAGGCCTAGCTCATCTCCATTTTGCTCACCTATGCTATTAGTGCAAAAGAAAGACGGCACATATCGTATGTGTGTCGACTATAGAGCACTAAATAGGATCACTATCAAGAATAGGTTTCCCGTTCCACGGGTAGAAGACCTATTTGATAAGCTACAAGGATCGACCTACTTCAGTAGGATTGACCTAAAAAGTGGCTATCATCAAATAAGGATAGTTGATCAAGACATTGTAAAGACCGCATTTCGTACTACATTTGGTCTTTACGAATACATTGTCATGCCTTTTGGCTTGACTAATGCACCAGCCACATTTAACCGCTTGATGGAGAAGCTGTTGAGACCTCATCGAGCCTTCATTGGAGTGTTCTTTGATGATATTATCATAGACTACTCTAATTCATTAGAGGAACACAAGCAACACCTCCAGGTAATATTTCAAGTTTTAAGAGAGAATAAACTTTATGTTAATCGAAAGAAAAGTGAATTTTTCTTGCAAGAGATTCAATATTTAGGTCACATTATCTCTCAAGATGGAATCCAAATGGATCCATCCAAGTTAGAGGTAATAAAAGGATGGCCTAAACCAAGGAATCTTCATGAATTAAGAAGCTTTATAGGTATGTGTGCATACTATAGACGCTTCATAGAAAAGTTCTCACAAATTGCGGGACCATTACATGACCTAACAAAGAAAAATGTTAGGTATACGTGGTCCGCTAAGGAGAACAATGCTTTTGAAAAGCTTAAAGAAAGGCTTATCTCTCAACCTGTGCTTACACTACCGGATCTCTCAAAACCATTTGAGGTCCAATGTGATGCTTGTGGTGATTGCCTTGGGGCTGTTTTGCTCCAAGAAGGGCACGCCATAGGCTATGAGAGTCGAAGGCTCGACCCTGTTGAGCAAGCTCTAGGAATATACGAAAAAGAACTCCTTGCAGTTCTACATGCCTTAGACTCATGGAAGCACTATTTATTGGGGACTCCTTTCATTCTGCGAACGGATCACCAAAGTCTTAAGTACTTCATGACGCAGACCAAGCTTTCCGACAAACAAATGAGGTGGGCAAATTTCCTTTCGCAATTTCATTTTCATATTGCTCACATTGCTGGCAAGCATAATCAAGTAGCCGATGCACTCTCAAGACGACCGAGAGTGAATGCGGTTTCCATAGCAACTCACAATGATCTATCTTCAATGATAGATGAGTATGCTATTGATCCCGATTTTAGAGATGTGATTTCAGCCCTTGCATTAGGGAAGAAAGAAGAACCATTTACTTTACAAGATGGTTATCTTCTCTATGGCAATAGACTATGCGTTACTAACTCACTACGTGAGAAAGTAATGTATGAATCTCATGCTCCCCCATATGCGGGGCATAGAGGGATTCAGTCTACCCTAAAGGGAATTGAAACATATTTCTATTGGCCTACCATGAAAGTGAACATACATGAGTATGTTTCCAAATGTGTGGTATGTCAAAAGACAAAATTTGATAGAGGGAAGCAACTTGGATTGCTTCAACCCTTGCCAATCCCTAATTCACCGTGGGAGAGCATATCCATGGATTTTATCTTTGGATTGCCTAAGTCTATCCATGGGAATACGGGAATATGGACGATAGTAGACAGGTTCAGTAAACAAGCTCATTTTATACCTGTCAAAAAGACTATCAAAGCCCATCAAATGGCAACCCTCTTCATTTCACAAATTTTCAAGTACCATGGCTTGCCAATGTCCATAGTGTCGGATAGAGATCCTAGAATGACCAGTAATTTCTGGAAGGGTCTCTTTGAGAATTTAGGAACAAGGCTAAACTTCTCTTCGGCCTATCATCCACAAACTGATTGCCAAAGTGAAATAGCTAACCTAACTATTCTCGATCTACTAAAAGCCTATGTAACGGAAGTAGATCAAAGATCCCAATGGGAGAAGTACTTACCCTTAGTAGAGTATGCTTACAATAACACTGTACATACTTCTACAGGAAAAGCACCTTTCGAGGTAATTGAGGGAAGATCAAAAAGTCCCTTGCTACTTAAGGTACATGGGAAGATCTTCGCTGCAGATGAGTATAGCCGAGACCTACAAGAATCTTTCCAAAAGATTAAGGATGCTATCTCTATCTCACAGCAAAGGCAAAAGGCTGCTGCTGACAAGCACAGAAGAGCCCAAGCCTTTAAAGAAAACGATTGGGTCTTGTTAAAGTTTCCCAAGGCTCGATTAAGGCACACGACGGGCAAGAATCCTACGGGCCACCAAAAGTACTATGCTAAACTAGCAAAAAGGTACTATGGTCCCTTCCAGATTCTTAGGCCAATCAATGAGATGGCCTATCAACTTAAGTTGCCCAATCATTGGCTCATACACAATGCTTTTCATGTGAGCCTCTTGAAGCCTTACAAAGGAGAGCCACCTCAAGAACCAACTATTGAAGACCCACCGGAGATCGAGGACCACGAGGAGGTGCTGCAGCCCGAGTCCATTCTCCGACATGAAGACAAGGTATTAAGAGGCGGTAAGATTATCAGACGATATCTTATTAAGTTTAAGAATTATCCTTTTGAAGATGCTAGATGGATGCAAGGCATACAATTAAAGGATAACCTAAACCTTGTCAATGCTTACAATGCTTCCCAAGAGTAAGCAAATGTACAAAATGTTAAAAATGAACAAAAATTTTTTGTCTTATAAGACTCTCTTTTTCTTTATTTGTGCACAAAAATGAAGTAGTATGCATGCTTAGATCAAGTTTGCGGAGACGACGTCTCCCGAACACCAAGTAGAGCTTGTCACTCTACTATGGAGGACTGATAGGACTAATGTGCAGACATGCTTGCGGCAGCCTCAGGCTCTCAAGCGCCAAATGGACTAGTCATCCATTATGGAATGATGTCGTAGGGTAACATAGGGATCCTCTACCCGCTAAGAAAAGGACTCATGCATATGCTTTATCTTCTCTACACCATAGTCGAGGACGACTATGATTTCAAGAGAGAGGTAATGTCATAATAATCAATATCTAATTCTCCTAAATGATTTTCTCATATTAAACTGATCATTTAATGTGGGGAAGTGCCAAGGAAGAAAAAGCTAGAATATTGGTTAAGTTAGCAGACCGGCCACAGTAGGGATCCAAAGGAGGGAAAATAGGGATCCAAAGGGGGGGCCATCTGCAAAAGAGCCATGTGAAACAATGGGCTAAAAAGACCCTAAGGTTCAGCCCATTAAGACTTCCAAAATGCTAAGGTTCCAAAATTCAAAGGTTGTGTCCAAAGGTCAACCTTAGGGAAAATTGGATGCTTAGTGTGTGCCCAAAAAGTCTTTCTACATCCCTACATGGGAGGGGGCGAGCCCCAAAGCTAGGGGATGAGAGAGAAAGCCACACACACACACAGGCTCCCTTTACACAAAGGGAATGAGGGACACATGTCAGCTCCCTAGGCCAGATGCCCACAAGGTGTGCCCAATTCCTATTGGAAGACCCTTGAAGTGGACCAATGAGAATTAGGCTAGAGTAAATCTAGTTTAATTAATTTAAAAACATTTAATAAAAGAAACCAATAAGAATTAAGTGTCCTAGAAGACTATTGGGCAGTCTCCCAAGGGGTCCAATGAGCATTCAGGAGCCCCATGGCTTGCCTGATTCCTATTGGCCAGGAGGCAAAGGGGTCCAATGAGAGTTTAGTTTAATTATTTAATTACCTAAAGCTCTCACAAAAGGGGAAAGGGGGACACATGTCAGAAGGCTATCACTTATGCTGCTTAATCCCTATTGGCTTGACCTGGGGAGGTCCAATGAGGCAAAAGCCAGACTAACTTAGCAGCTAGGGCTCGCCCAAGAGAGAGAGGGGGCTGATTTTTGCTTGGCATTTGACACTCACACTCTCACACTTGACCATGTGTGAAGGGAAAAATACTCTATCTCCTCTCAAGCTTTAATGGAGAGCTCATCACCTACTCCAAGCTTGTGAGATAGAAGCCTACATCAACACTCTCTTGGCATGTGGATGCAAATCCAACCAAGAGCCAAGCTTCAATGCATGCTCATCTTCTCTACCAAGCTAATTACTAAGCTAAGCTATGCTAATATGAGTGATTATGTGAGGAGATGTACTTCTTTCTCGTAAGATACTTCTTTTGCTTTTCAATCTACTCTCATACCCTGCTAGCTCTCACCATCTTCGAAGGTGTGTGAGGTCTTGGGTCTGAGAACGGGGATAATTCAAGTTGTGTTTGATTAGGTGTTTTGCTTGGTGTATGAAGCTTCCATCTTCATTGCACTAGCTAGTCTTGAAGGAACACAAAGAATTGTATTGTACAATGTCTCTCTTGATGGGAGAAACAATAATACAAAGCCTTTTGGAGGGGGGACCGGCTCCATGCAAATCCGGTCCTCAACTGTTGTCAATAGCTTAATTGCTCTCTCTTTTGAAAGTATTGTCGATGCTATCTAACTAGGTGTTATGCTTTTTGTTGCTCTCTCCACCCAAGCACTCTTGTAATTCTCGTTAGGAATCTATTCTAATGAAATGCCCACTATGTTCATGCTAATTTCCGCTACAAATAAGATTTTAGGCCATTAAATGTTACATCTCTATCCTCCTCATACTCTTCCTCTTCTAAAGAAAGTGATGGTGCAACTCTCGAACCACCCAAAAGAAGAGGCCATAGGAAATCCTATGCCGCCTGGAAAAGGTCGTCAAAGCTCAAAAAGTTCAAAGAGGGAGAAAAGAACATCTCTTTCCTTACCTATGATGGCACCTTTGGTGCTACGGACAAAGTCTTGGCCTTCATCCAACAATTCGATGCGGCGTTTGGAGATGAGGGCTTCATGGAGTCCTCTAAGCTACAACATGTAGCTATGCATTTTCAAAAGTCTGCCAAGCAATGGTGGTCTAGCTTACAAGCAAATGGTGAAGCTCCACGAACATGGGAAGCTTTAAGATCTTCCATCATGAACCAATTTTTGGCTACCGATGCCTAAGACAAAGTATTCACTGAATGGCAACGCTTCAAGATCTCTCCCTACAAATCTATTCACAAGTATGTAGACAAGTTTTCAGATTTACATTGCAAAGCCATTGTCTACAAAAAGATGGATTTTGGAGAGAAAAAACAACAATTTTGTGTGGGTTTATTTGAGGATTTGGTAGATTATGTTAACTCCCAAGGGCTAGGCACCATATTTGCAGTCATACACCATACTATTTGTGGCTTCATGACTCAACTTACAACGAGGTGCTAAGGGAAATCTTAAGCCCATGGAAAACAAGGACCATAATGAGCCTAAGGTGAAGGACAATGTCCAAATGTCTCCCAAAGGCAACGCCAACAACAACAAAACCAAGGAGAACGGAGTTTATAAAGTAAAAAATAAACTCTCTCCGGAAGAGCTTGAGCGCTATCGTAAAGATAACCTTGCTTCAAGTGCGGGGAGCAAGGGCATGCCTATCGAGCTTCTCTTCACAGGAATACATGAAATGAGCCCCCTAGAGCTACCTTGGTCGAAATGCAAGAAGAGGATGCTCACCATAAAGGATCTCCTCTATGCCATGCCTGGGGAAAGGTAAGAAAACATGATGATTTTATTCTCTTTGACCCTGGTTCTACTCACAATTTCAAATCCACAGAGTTGTCCATCAAGCTAGGCATCCAAGCCTATGAGATAGGAGATGTCTTACCCGGTGATGGTGCTTTCAAGGGGCAATAAGCCTCAATCACTCCTTTACATGGAAAATGGACACTCCATGTCCAAAACTATGTGGACAAGGAGGACTTCTTTATCTCTCCTCTCAAGCACGAGGATGTAATCCTAGGGGCACCATGGTTTGATCGCATGGCTGCCAATATTAAATACCCTAAAAGGCAAATCTACTTTAGGTTCAAGAAAAAGGATATGTACATAGATACTAAGGAGTTGGGTAACACCATACCCATTGTACATACCTATTTCAAAATAAAGAGATCTATTTCCGTGTACATGAATTTTGTTAAACTTTTCTCAAAATGAACCTAATTCTTTAGCAAAAGAAAATATAAACAATCACAAGGAATTAGAGTTATCCAAATTTCTCAAGGGATTTCAAGATGTTTTTATTGACGACTTCCCTTGTGAACTACCTCCTAGACGAGGCAATGATGACCTTGCAATTGAATTTCTTCCAGGAAGTTCACCACCTAATAAACCTCCTTATAGAGTTTCCCAAGCTCATCAAGAGGAGATTATGCAGTAAGTGCATGAGTTAGTTGAGAAGGGCATGGTTAGGCTTAGCTCATCTCCATTTTTTTCACCCGTGTTATTAGTGCAAAAGAAATACGGCACATATCATATGTGTGTCGAGTATAGAGCACTAAATAGGATCACTATCAATAATAGGTTTTCCATTCCACGGGTAGAAGACCTAGTTTTTAAGCTGCAAGAGTCGAGCTACTTCAGTAGGATTGACCTAAAAAGTGGCTACCATCAAATAAGGATAGTTGATCAAGACATTGTAAAGACCTCATTTCACTCTAAGTTTGGTCTTTACGAATACATTTTCATGCCTTTTGGCTTGACCAATGCACCAATGGCAGTTAACAGTTTGATGGAGAAGTTATTCAGCCACACAGAACCTTTACTGGAGTGTTCTTTGATGATATAATCATCTACTCTAATTTACTAGACGAACACAAGCAGCACCTCCAGGTAATATTTCAAGTCTTACGAGAGAATAAACATTATATTAATCAAAAGAAAATTGAATTTTTCTTACAACAGATTCAGTATTTAGGTCACATTATCTCTCAAGACGGCATCCAAATGGATCCATCAAAGATAGAGGTAATAAAAGGATGGCCGAATCCAAGGAATCTACATGAACTAAGAAGCTTTATAGGTATGTGTGCATACTGTAGACACTTCATAGAAAATTTCTCACAAATCAGGGGACCATTACATGACCTAAGAAAGAAAAACGCTAGGTGTACATGGTTTGCCAAGGAGAACAATGCTTTTAAAAAGCTTAAAGAAAATCTTATCTCTCAACATGTGCTTACATTGCCGGATCTCTCAAAGCCATTTGAGGTCCAATGTGACGCTTGTGGTAATTGCCTTGGAGCTGTTTTGCTCCAAGAAGGGCACACCATAGCCTATGAAAGTCCCTATTGATCAAGCTCTAGGCTTAAATGCAAAGGAACTCCTCGCAGTTCTAAATGCGTTAGACTCGTGGAAGCACTATTTATTGGGGACTCCTTTCATTCTGCGAACGGATCACCAAAGCCTTAAGTACTTCATGATTTAGACCAAGCTCTTTGACAAACAAAAGAGGTGTGCATATTTTCTTTTGCAATTTCATTTTCATATTGCTCACGTTGTTGACAAGCATAATCAAGTAGGGCTGATGCACTCTCAAGATGGCCGAGAGTGACAATGATCTATCTTCTATGATATATGAGTACGGTATTGATCCCAATTTTAGAGATGTGATTTCAGCCCTTGCACTAGGGAAGAAAGAGGAACCATTTAAATTACAAGATGGTTATTTTCTCTATGGCAATAGACTATGTGTTACTAACTCACTACGTGAGAAAGTAATGTATGAATCTCATGCTCCTCCTTATGTGGGGTATAGAGGGATTCAGTCTACCCTAAAAGGGATAGAAACAATTTCTATTGGCTTCCGATGAAAGCAAACATATAAGAATATGTTTCAAAATGTGTGGTATGCCAAAAGACGAAGTTTGATAGAGGGAAGCAACCTGGATTGCTTCAACCTTTGCCAATCCCTAATTCTGTGTGCGTTTCTCTGCAAACCTAATTCCAACAATTGGTATCAGAGCAGGTTGCAGCCTCTCAGGCTTAGTCGCTAGCTGCTCCAGCACACGTCTACTCAAATTTTTGGTTCGGGCTCATTTCGGCCTCCGTTTCCACTACAGGCAGTACTGCACAGGCTATTTCGTCATTTTGTGCAGAATTTCTGTCAGATCCATTTTTTGCATAACAGGTGCCTCATAGTCTTCTACGGTTTGTGCTATATAGCACGTGTTGTTCCCGCTCTTTTTCTCCTATTTTTGGGCAGTTTTCACATCAGGTGCAGCATTTACCATGGCTGACAACAACACAGATGTGTTCAAGATGTTTGTTGTTGAGGACAAGTTGGATGGGTACAACTACCCTATGTGGGCTTATATGATGCAACATGTTCTTGTGTCAAAGGGCATCTGGAACATTGTCCAGGGCATGATGTACGTCCTGGTTCTGAGGATGTAGGCGATGTTGAGGATGTTGCATGTCTTGCTGCTATTAGAGTTGTTTTGCCTATGGCAGAACAAGCTCGTTGGGATGTAGAGGATGCACAGGCTCATGCATTGATATCGTTGTCTGTGAAGCACACCATTGTCCCTCACATTCGTTCAGCAAAATCTGCAAAACAGGCTTGGGATATTCTAGCAGATCTTTATGCAAGCCGCAATGAGGCTAAAATTGCTTTGTTGCGTAAAGAGCTGGAGTCGAAGATTATGCATGAGGAAGATGATATGGACACTTTTCTTGTTGGTGTCAAGGATATCAATGAGCAACTTATTTTTGCAGGTGAAGTCATTTCAGACAGTTTCCTTGTGCAGACTGTTTTTGATGCCTTACCAGATTCTTACCAGACTTTTGCTAGTACTTGGAGACTTATGACCCAAGGAAATCTTGAAGTTGTCAAGTTTGATGCATTATGCACATTGCTCTTTCAAGAGTCACTTTCCAGAAAAAACAGGATTAGGCAGTGTGCAGTTGAACAGGCTTTTATTGCTTCTCAAAGAAAGGGTGGTAACAGCAATGCAACCAATTCTTATGGTTCTGCTGCGAGTGGCAAAAATTCTGTTCCTAATGCTTCTGCTGGCAACAATTCATCTGGAAATTTTGGTGATAAAGGCAAAAAGAAGATGCGTTGCCATTATTGTAAAGCTAATCATCACTTGATCAAGTCGTGTCCTAAGTTGAAGGCCAAAGAGGCTAAGAAGAAAGAGGGTGGTTCCACTGCAAATGCTAGTTTCACTACAAATGCAGCCATTGTTGAGTCTTCTGTGAAAGAAGACTGTGATGCTGACGTCGATGCAGAATGGGCTTTTAGCGCAGAGTTCACTTACAATCCTACTATCAATGATGCATGCTTGTCAGTTTTGTTGCAGATTCACATGTGTGGTATTTTGACAGTGGTGCTACAAAGAACATTACCTCACATCGTGAATTGTTCACCTCTCTCGAGTCTGTCCCTCATGGGAACTCAGTCACTTGTGCCAACAATGCCTCTTATCCGGTTCAGGGAGTTGGAAAGATTGTGCTTCCTACTGCAAATGGCAGTTCCTTCACACTTGTTGATGCACTTTATGTACCTGGGATCAAGAAGAATCTCTTGTCTCTATCTGCACTTGCTAGACTTGGACTTGTAGTCAAATTTGTGGATGATAGATGTAGAATTCATGATCTCAATTTTGGTGATGAAATTGTTGCATCTGGCCTTTTGTGTCGTGGACTGTATAAGCTCACTTTGTATGACAAGTGTGGACAAAATTTTACAAATGTTGTTGCAGATTCAAGGGCTATTTCAGATGCAAAACTTTGGCATGCATGTTTTGGTCATTTGAATTTTGCCAGTTTTCTACGTTTGCAGAAATCTGATATGGTTGCTTCTTTGCTCCCTCTTGAAGAACCTGTCAAACATGTTTGTGAAGGTTGTATTTTGGGTAAGATGCATCGTTCTAAGTTTCCAAAGGATGGTTCAGTTTGGGCCACATGCAAGTTGCAGCTTGTGCATAGTGATGTTTGTGGGCCCATGCAAATTCCGTCCTTGGGCAATTACCTCTACTTCGTGATTTTCATTGATGATTACTCAAGGCATGCATGGGTATTTCCTCTTAAAGCGAAGTCCAAAGTTTTTATGTGCTTCAAACAATTTCTGGCTATGGCTGAAAATGTCTCAAAATGTACTATGGGCACCCTCCGTTCCGATCGAGGGGGGGAGTATATTTCTCATGAATTTAATGCATTTCTGGCTAGTTGTGGGATAAAACACCAATGTACAGTGCCTTATACACCTCAGCAAAATGGTGTTGCTGACAGGAAAAACAGGTCACTGACGGAAATGGCACAATGTATGGTCAAAAGTCAAGCTTTGCCGCATTCTTTTTGCTTGAGTCCATCATGTGTGCCACTTATGTACTTAACAGGTGTCCTACGAAAGCTTTGCAGTCTATTACTCCATATGAAGCATGGCATGATAGAAAGCCTTCTATTGAACACATGCATCTTTTTGGTTGTTTGACATATGCTTTGGTGCCACAAACACAGCACAGAAAATTGGATGATAAGGCTGTCAAATGTTTTTTTTTTGTTATAGTGCTGAAAGAAAAGGTTAAAAGTCAAGCTTTGCCGCATTCTTTTTGCTTGAGGCCATCATGTGTGCCACTTATGTACTTAACAGGTGTCCTACGAAAGCTTTGCAGTCTATTACTCCATATGAAGCATGGCATGATAGAAAGCCTTCTATTGAACACATGCGTGTTTTTGGCTGTTTGGCATATGCTTTGGTGCCACAAACACAGCACAGAAAATTGGATGATAAGGCTGTCAAATGTTTTTTTTTTGTTATAGTGCTGAAAGCAAAGGTTACAGGTTATATCATCTACAAACAAAGCGTATTCTGGTTTCACGGGATGTAGTGTTTGTGGAAGATTCTGTTCAGCCCTTGCTGTCATGTACTAGAGACAGTAATGTAAGCTCATAGGACAGTTATGACACTTTGTTGCCTCTTTTCAGTGGTGGAAATACGAGTGTAATTTCCAATGAGGCCAATGTACAGCCTATGAAGGTTTCTAAAAATGTTAGAGATCAGCCTATTACTGATGTAGATGTACATGATGTACTTGATGATTGTTATCTTTTGGTTGTGTCTAGCTTACATGATGTTTAGGAGCCTCTATCTTTTGATAAAGCACAGAATTCAAAAAATTGGATAGCTGCCATGCAATCACAATATGATGCACTCATAGAAAATGACACATGGACTTTATCTGATTTTCCTCCTGGGAAAAATGCCATTGGTACGAAGTGGGTTTACAAGTTGAAACGCAAACCAGATGGTGAGATTGATCGCCATAAGGCTCGACTTGCTGCAAAAGGTTATGCACATCAAAAAAAGGTATAGATTATGAAGAGACTTTTTCTCCCACTTGTCGTATGACTACTGTGCGTTTTCTATGTGCATTGGCAGCTCATTTTGGTTGGGATGTACATCAATCAGACATTGTTACTACTTTCTTGAAAGGTGACATATTTGAGGAAGTTTATGTTATGCAGCCTCGTGGTTTTGTCATAAAAGGACAAGAGGACAAAGTGTGGAGATGTAAGAAGGCTTTGTATGGGTTAAATCAATCTCCTTGTGCTTGGTATGAGAAATATGGCACTCAATTGGTTAAACGAGGCTTTTGTAACAGTTCAACAGAAAGCACATTGTATGTAAAGCATGAGGGTGATGTACTTCTCATTGTGGTTCTTTATGTCAATGATTTGCTGATCAAACTGGACCAAATGAGAGACATATTGTTGAAATTAAGGCGTATTTGAATGCTACTTTCAGGATGAAAGATTTGGGGATGTTGCATCATTACTTGGGTTTATAGTTTAAGTAGTGTGATGGTGGTATTGCCTTGTGTCAGAAAAGTTACATAGAGACATTGCTATTGAGGCGGTCCAGGGCGGGCAACAAGAAGAGCGGCCTCTAAACACCCTTCGAGGCTTTCATGATGCTCAATTGGGGCTGGGGCAAGCACAATCGAAGACAACAACAACACACAGCCAAAAACCAAACAAGAAAAGGGGCACCACCTAGTTGTAGATGCGAACTAGGACGCACGTGATATCTCCTTGTACTCAACGCACAAAGAGAGGGGAATGCAAGATAGCCACACACACCAAACACAAACATTCACCACGCCAGAGAGAGGTAAAGAGCACAAATCAACTTGAGCAACTCAGTCTTAGCCTTAAAGACTAGATGCACACAAAGCTTGATGAGAAATAGAGAGACAACACAAAACTTGACCTTGTTGCCAATACACAAATTGTCTTAGGGTCACGGGAGCCCTCTCACCGAGCACCCTCTTACAATTGAAAGTTTTGGCAAACAATTCAACAAGCCCTCAAACCACCAAGCATGAAATGACACAACAAACTTCAAGGACAATATACCTTCAACCACCTGGTGAGCCAACTTATCAAGTCAATTTGGAGAGAAGAGTCGTAGTTGCAGCATACAATTGCACCCAAAACTGTGAATCTTATTTATGGACAAGAGTAGGCTACAAGTGTGATTGCAGAGTATAGTATCACTCCACTCCTCTAGATGGCATAACTAACTTCAAGCTTCTCCATGCACCTATGTGTAGTGATGGAATAGAGCACTCACAATGCACACACTCTACACAACTAGGCTTGAAGAGTGGTGTGTTATGTGTTGAGAATGGTGTGGTGTAGTGTGATCATGTGATAATATACAAGGTAGAGAAGGGCTCCATTTATAGGTTTTAAAAGCCCCGATTTGGATTAGGCCAAATCAAGTTTATTTGAAAGAATAAAAGATTATGCATATTTTTATTTTGTTTAATGAGGGTGGGTCTCTCTTGTCCTTTGAGTCACATGGATGTGGGCTCAAGGGAAGAGAATTATTGAGGATAAAAGGAGAGAGGATTGAGTGAATAATTGGAGAGTGCCTACTCTAGTAAAGGGTGCATTTTACAATAAGGTTAGTGGTTAGTAATTATCACTAAAAAATATTTACAAAATCATTCACCAAATGGTGAGATATATGATGAGAAAAGTTAGAGAAGGGATGAGCTTGTAAAGAGAGGTTGAAGCTTTGACATTCACATCTTTACAGCACCGGAAGAAGAAGCGGTCAGCATGGCGAAGTAGCGCGTGTCGATGAAGCTATGTTATCTTCAAACCTTGGAAAATTCATAATAAAAGCCTTCATTTGCAGAGGTTATCCTTAGATTTTTGCTGATTTTTTGAAGTTCTTTACAAAGCTGAAGAGAGTATGGTAATATGGACATATATGTAGAGAGAAAGGGGGACACATAGGGTGTAGAAATGGAGGATGAAGGCTATGGAGGTGTGAGAGATGTGGAAATGGTGAAGAGGGTGAATTAGGACATGGGAGTTGCAGGTTTGGGAGTGGGAAGGAGAGGGAGGAGTGTGTGTGAAAGAGGAAAATGATAAAGTGGAAGAGAGAGTGTGGCTTCATAGCATGGGCAAACTGGGGTCCCCCAATAAAATCATAGATCACAGCTCGTAGCTATAAAAAATATGAAAAAATTTGAGGTGAAAGTTCAGCTCACGAGCTACAACTTTTGTTTGTATCACCTTTTCAAATTCGGGGAGCATGTGATCTTTAAAAATTCAGCAAAACCGACTGTTTTTTCCACTGCACAAGGTCCTTGTGAGGTCTTTCTTTGGATGATTCTTTTGAATACCTCCAAGAGTGAGCTCCCCATGGTGCATGCATGCATTCCACATACCCTTGACCTTATTTGAAAGGTCTATAATTGAAGATATTGTTGAGATCATGATATAAATGAATAGTACAACTAAGAAAATCAAATATTGAGGGGTCTAAAAAATATGTACATGTCAAATATAAATAATATAGGTGGAAAAAATATAAAGGGGTCAAAATAAATCTCTCTCATTATAAGTCTACCATAAAAAGATGAATATTTTTTGTGGTCTAATTTATGAGAGTAATAAAGAATAGATATAGGAAAGAAAAAATCACAATAGTGAAAAAATATACACATAAATAAAACTAGTTTTTTTGGATCTTTGTTGGGGATGAAGTTACACCAAAAATAAGAGAAGCTTGCATGAAATTATTTTTATATGGAATAAAGAGTATGCAAAATGGTAAGAAAAAATATGGTAATGGTGAGTCAATATACATAGCATAAATAACACACCATAAGTATAAATATTTAAATAAATACCAAAATAATTATGAAAAATCATTTTATTTAGGCCATAATATACTTATATTTTTTTTATTTTTTTATTTTGGCTCAACTAGCCCAGTGACTAGCTAATTAAGGGTTTTTAAGAAGATATGGGAAAAGTCCCCTAACTCACACACACACCTATATACAGTGAAATGGTAGGGATAGCCACCGTGTTTGGATGATTTTGGTAGGGTGGGTTAACTCACTATGGCAATTACGGAAAGCCGAAAAACGGCTATCATTAGCCGTCCCCCAGGATGATGGTATATTCGTGTACCATCATAGAGCATCTTTTCCAAAGAGAGTGCTTCAGAGTCCTTGACGAGATCTTCATTGTTTGGCCCCTCAAATTTTTGGTTGGAGTTACACTCATGATTCATGTAACAATGCTTACATGAGACATCTGCCCTTTGACAGATCTTTGGTAGATCCTTTGGTAGAAGGAGACTCAAATAAGGCTTCAAGCGATACCCGTTTACCTTCCTGGAGTGCTCTTTCCCATTCAAGTCCATAAGTTGATAGTAACTTGAATTGAAAGCCTTCTTAACTATGTATGGCCTCTGCCATCTAGTTTCAAATTTGGCATCAAAACGATTATCGAGTCGATTGTCATACCTTAGCACAAGATCTCCTTCATTGATGCGTTTGTCCTTTAGTTTCTTGTCAAGCTTCTCCTTCGCCTGCGTAGCTTTCCTCTTGTAGCACTCGTATGCTGCTTATCTTTTCCACTCAAGCTCAGCTAAGGTAAAAAATCGATCCATCCATGCTTCTTGATCATCTTGTGCTGCTTTGCCATGAAGTCGCATTGTTGCAATGTTGAGCTCAATTGGTTGTAAAGCCTCTTGACCATAGACCAAGTGAAATGGTGTAAACTCCGTGGCTTCCCTATATGTGGTTCAATACGCCCACAAGGCACCATCCAAGAAGTCATCCCACAACTTTGTCTTGTTTCTCACTATCTTTCTAATGATGCCTGCAATGACACCATTAGCTTTTTCTACCAAACCATTTGATTGGGGATAGTAGGGTGTACTATGATGATGTAGAATGTGAAGTTCTTCACAGACTTCTGTGAGCAAGCCCTTTCTAAACCCTGGACCATTATCAGAAACAATCTCCAAAGGTGTGCCAAATCTACAACAAATGTGAGTGTAGACAAATTTGCTCACTTTTCTCTCATTTACTCTTGCCACACTTTGAGCTTCTACCCATCTCGTCATGTATTCTATGGCCACCAAGATATACAATTTTCCTGGGCAATGGACCCATAGCATCAATGCCCCATTTTTCAAATGGACCATTTGCAAGGACTAACTGACGTGGACCATGTAGCAGACGCTTGTTTCCATTAATATGACAGTTGTGACAGCTTTTACACCAATGTCGAACATCAATGTGCAAGCTTGGCCAAACATATCCGGCAAGAAAAATCTTTTTTGCAGTGAGTTCCTGTGCAAAATGACCACCACACGCTTCCTCATGCAAACCTTTTAGAATGGCTCGGATTTCCTCAATAGTTGGTACTCTTCGGCACAATTGATCCTTCCCTCTTTGATAAAGGGATCCTTCTAGAAAGAGATACACGCTTGCCTTTTTCATGAGTCTCCTCTTCTTAGCCTTCGTGAAGTCTTGTGGAAACTCACCCTCCAAAATGTAGCTAATAATGGGAGTCAATGACTCCAATCCCTGGTATCTCGGTTGCTTGATAGTTGCTGCCACCATGATGACCTGCACTTCTTTCCCAACATATGTAACTTCTTGTTGTGCAAGTAAATCGGCATCTTCATTCTGTTTCCTAGGAATATGATATAGTTGCACGTCTTCAAATTGATTAAACAATCTACGAATGGCATGAACTTTTGACCTTAGTCTTTCATTCTTGCATGCCCAAATGCCTAAAATTTTGTTCATAATGAGAAGTGCATCCCCTTTTACCATGAGACGTTGTATACCTTGGCCAATGCATATCTTTAAACCATGAAGTAGTGTGTCATATTCTGCTTCATTGTCGCTAGTTGAACCTGGTAGATTGACCTTCTCTTTCATGACCACCTCTCCACTTGGGTTGAGCAATACTAGCCCTCCCCCTGCTTTTCATGTGACTCGTCGAAAAGCTCCATCAAAGAACAAGGTAAAAGCATTAGGAATACTTTTAGGTGGTGGCAATGGTAGGGTCTTTACTTCAGGCACCTTAATCTCCTTCTCATGTACCCTATAAGGATCCCTGCCAATTGTGCACGCACACTATCTTCTACCTTGAAAGAGTATTGGAACTCTTGCAATTCCATAATCCACTTTGAGATCCTGGTGCTAAGATTCATTTGAGATGATACCCAAGGAAATAAATTTTCAGCAGTGAGAATTACAAAAGGTTTTGGTATCAAGTAGGATCTAAACTTTCTCACCGCAAACATGAGAGACAGCATCATGAGTTCTGCCTCCGTGTAGCCTCTCTCCAAAGCATTCATGACCCTACTAGCAAAGTAGATGGGTCGCATCCGGGTACTATGGGGATCTTGTTGTAGCAAAACCGCTCCAATTGTTTCCCTTCCAACACTAGAGCTAACAAAGAATGTGTACTCCCAACAAGGAGGCATGAGTGTTGGTAGCTCTGACAAAATGACTTTAATGTTACAAAAGTACTCTTCAAGCTCATCAGACCATGCAAATTCTACTTGTTGTGTCAACTTTTGCAAAGGATGAAGCAACTCCGAAGCTAAGTGAATAAAGTGTGACATATACTTCACCTTTTTAATAAATGAAATGACCTCTTTGAGATTCTTGGGTGATGGGAGCTCAATAAGAGCCTTTGCCTTTGAAGGATCCACCTCAATGCCTTTATAGGAAACCTTGTGACCAAGCAAGATCACTTCATCCTCACCTATGTGACACTTGTCGGGGTTGAGTTGACCTCCCATGTTGTAGAGCTTCTTCTACCCTTTGTAGATGCAATGATTTTGAGTTATAAATGCAAAAATCATCAATAAAAACCCTAATGGACTTTCCAAAGAATTCTTGAAACACCATGTTCATGAAGTGTTGGAAAGTTGCAGGAGCATTTGTCAATCCAAATGGCATGACTCTAAAAGCATAACAACCCCAAGGAGTGATGAAGGTTGTTTTCAACTGATCTTCCAATGCGATACCTATTTGAAAGTAACCCGAGTAGCCATCACACACAGTGTACTTCTCATGACCAGCTACCTCATTTAGTATCTCATCCTGAAATGGGAGGGGAAAGTGATCTCTTTTTGTTGCCTCATTGAGCGGACGGTAATCCACACACACCCTCCACTTGCCATTTTTCTTAGGAGTGACAACAATGGGAGAGACCCACTCTGAATTCTCCACTGGATAAATGAAACCTGCTGCTAGAAGCTTTCTTACTTCGTTGAGTAAAGCCTGCTCCTTGATGACTCCTAGCCTTCGTAGCTTCTGAGCCTTAGGTGTGGCCTCTGGCTTCAACTCAATTTTGTGTTGAACAGCATCTACTCCACGCACATCGGTGTAGTCTTTATCAAAAATCCTTGGAAATTTCCCTAGCACACATTTGAACTCCTCTCTTTCTTCTTTTGTAAGTGTTGTAGACAACATACCTTCTAACATTCCTTCATCTTGCACATTTTGGTTCTCTTGAGTACCTACCTCTTCCAAACCTGGGCAAGAGGTCTCTTGGTTGTTTGGATTAAACCTTACCCCCATGACTTCGATGGAATACTCCTCTTCAGTAATGCTGCCGCTACTTTCTCCTTCTGAAGTGCTATGCCTCCAGCCTTCCTCCGTCTCACTTTGAGATGATTCTTGATGGAGCTCCTCTTGGCGTTGCTCCTTCATGTCAAAGACAACCTTCTTATGATTGTCATTCCTGCAAATTAGATTTCCACTCTCCCAATCCTACAAAGCTCGCATTTTCATTAGCCATGGTCTCCCTAGGATAAATGGGTAACCATTTCCTTTGGTAGACATGACATAGAAATCCACTGTCTTCTTAATGCCAAAGATCTCCACAGAGACATTTTTACAAATGCCTATGCACCTAGCCTTGCTATTGTTTGCCATTTTGACTTTAATTTCAGGTGTCTCATGGATGTGCATGCCTAGTCTTTGCATGAGTCCTTCTGTCATGATGCAAATTTGTGCACCCCCATCCACTAGACCTTTCCTAACCAATCTTCCTTTGATGTAACAATCTAGCACAGGTGTAATATCCTTATTCATTTCAGCATGTGCAATTTTTACAACAGGAACACTCTCTTTTATCTTTCTCCTAGTGCTAACTGCCTTCGTTAAATCCCTCCTAACTTGTGGGCATAATGCAAGAAACTGAGGCCATGTGATATCAGGACCCTTACCTCTCATGTCTTCCAACAAGTTGTATGGAGCCATACCATGTCCAAGAGGGAAGTCTTGGAAATTGATACGACGTCGAGTCCTATTAGCTTCCTTGGTCTCCTTTGCCTTCTTGCCTCGTCCATGGTCACTCTGTGATGTGACACCTTCTTTCTCTTTACCCTTCCCTCGGCCACGCTTAATGCCATTTGCTTCCATGTCAACCGCATTTGAGTTTGTCACCTCTACCAGATGCACATTTAGGTCTGGTAAAGGTGCAACTCCTTCCACTGCTTGTGGAGGTGGTCTTGCTCCATTTGGCCTTTGTAGAAGCCATGGTTGCTGACTAGTTCCTTCAACTGCATTCATCACTGGGTAATTCAAGTTAGGTCTCCCTGGCTCCCCACGGGGCCAAGGAAAATTATACATCGCATGTCCAGACTCTCCGCAATTCCAACATTGCAAGACTCTCCTAGGTCGTGGATCTCGTTCTGCAGACTTCTTTGCTTGTCCCTTCGGACCTAGAGCTTGTGCAAGGTGAATTGACAAGCTGCTTAAAGATTCATTTAACTTCTCAATCACTTCCGCCGTTACCTCAGGAATCTCCTTAGATGTTGATGCTTGTGACTTACCTTTGGGTCTAAGACCTTCTATTGGAACCTCCCCCCTTAGGTACTTGAGTTTTCTATATTTCTCAGCAGCCCTAGTTTTAGCTGCATCAAAGGTAGCAGGTGCACCCGCCTCAACTTTTTTCTTAAGGTCAGGAAAGAGTCAGGCTATGAACCTCTCCTTGTTTAGGAACTCTGCACCATCACCAGGGTTAGCAACATTTCGTATCCATAGAGCCCAAAGACGTAGAAACTCTTGCTTGTACAAGTAGTAGTCATCTAAGTCTTTTTGCTTATGAGAAACAATGTCTTTCCATAGCTTTTGAGTGTTTTGGGGATCAAAGAAGTATCTCTTGAAATGATTCACAACTTCCGTGTAATTCCCTTTAACTTCCTCAGGAAACGAGTCAAACCAAGTGCTAGCATCTTTCCTAAGGACCACTTCAAACATCTCTACACGTTCTTGATCAGTTACTATCCTCTTGATACGACAAGACATCTTCAAATTTGCTAAAAATAATTTTGCATCCTCTCCAGCCTCTCCAAAGAAAAGAGGATATCTAGACATTTGGCGTTGGCTCTCCATTGAATTGATTTCAAAGTGACGCGTTTTTGTATTTTCTTTCTTTAAAATATTTACACAATAATATTTTCTAAATTGCAATCTATTCTACAACAAAATAAAAATATTCACATCAAATGACCTATGATAATCAATAAGAGGTAGGATCACAGGGTTTGGTGACGCGAGAATTTCTCCTACTCTTTGGGCACCAAACATGAACACCATACGTTGTTGAAAATGAATTTTTTTACTAATTGCAATGTTTATTCTAATGTGTGGAGTGAAATGAAAGGGGAAAACCTCTATTCTTGGGCCATTATCCATTGTCTATGCATGACCTAATGCTTAAAACAAAACAAAAATATAGACGTCCAAACTAAGGTCGTACCTAATGAGAGGCAAAATAAGAGGATTTGATGAAGCATTTATCTCGGTCAACCTAAGAGGGCCTAAAATTCTACGAATTACTCGCTGAAATTGCAACTTAGTACTAACAATTATGTGTACCTTTTGCCTTGCAATGGAAATGAAGAGATCATACAAATTCTCGTGATTCATACAAGCTACTTGATTATGCTAAAGATTGAACCTACACAAAACATACATAAGCCGTCCTTCGTGGGGGCACCAATTTGAGGCGGTCCGGGGCGGGCAACAAGAAGAGCGGCCTCTAAACACCCTTCGAGACTCCCGTGATGCTCAATTGGGGCTGGGGCAAGCACAATCAGAGACAGCAACAACCCACAGCCAGAAACCAAACAAGAAAAGGGGCACCACCTAGTTGTAGATGCGAACTAGGATGCACGTGATATCTCCTTGTACTCAACGCACAAAGAGAGGGGAATGCAAGATAGCCACACACACCAAACACAAACATTCACCACACCAGAGAGAGGAAAAGAGCACAAATCAACTTGAGAAACTCAGCCTTAGCCTTGAAGACTAGATGCACACAAAGATTGATGAGAAATAGAGAGACAACACAAAACTTGACCTTGTTGCCAATACAAAAATTGTCTTAGGGTCACGGGAGCCCTCTCACCGAGCACCCTCTTACAATTGAAAGTTTTGGCAAACAATTTAACAAGCCCTCAAACCACCAAGCATGAAATGACACAACAAACTTCAAGGACAATATACCTTCAACCACCTGGTGAGCCAACTTATCAAGTCAATTTGGAGAGAAGAGTCGTAGTTGCAGCATACAATTGCACCCAAAACTATGAATCTTATTTATGGACAAGAGTAGGCTACAAGTGTGATTGCAGAGTATAGTATCACTCCACTCCTCTAGATGGCATAACTAACTTCAAGCTTCTCCATGCACCTATGTGTAGTGATGGAATAGAGCACTCACAATGCACACACTCTACACAACTAGGCTTGAAGAGTGGTGTGTTATGTGTTGAGAATGGTGTGGTGTAGTATGATCATGTGATAATTTACAAGGGAGAGAAGGGCTCTATTTATAGGTTTTAGAAGCCCCGATTTGGATTAGGACTAATCAAGTTTATTTGAAGGAATAAAAGATTATGCATATTTTTATTTTTTTTAATGAGGGTGGGTCTCTCTTGTCCTTTGAGTCACATGGATGTGGGCTCAAGGGAAGAGAATTATTAAGGATAAAAGGAGAGAGGATTGAGTGAATAATTGGAGAGTGCCTACTCTAGTAAAGGGTGCATTTTACAATAAGGTTAGTGGTTAGTGGTTAGTAATTATCACTAAAACATATTTACAAAATCATTCACCAAATGGTGAGATATATGATGAGAAAAGTTAGAGAAGGGATGAGCTTGTAAAGAGAGGTTGAAGCTTTGACATTCAGATCTTTACAGCACTGGAAGAAGAAGCGGTCAGCATGGCGAAGTAGCGCGTGTCGATGAAGCTATGTTATCTTCAAACCTTGGAAAATTCATGATAAAATCCTTCATTTGCAGAGGTTATCCTTGGATTTTTTCTGATTTTTTGAAGTTATTTACAAAGCTGAAGAGAGTATGGTAATATGGACATATATGTAGAGAGAAAAGGGGACACATAGGGTGTGGAAATGGAGGATGAAGGCTATGGAGGTGTGAGAGATGTGGAAATGGTGAAGAGGGTGAATTAGGACATGGGAGTTGCAGGTTTGGGAGTGGGAAGGAGAGGGAGGAGTGTGTGTGAAAGAGGAAAAGGATAAAGTGGAAGAGGGAGTGTGGCTTCATAGCATGGGCAAACTGGGGTCCCCCAATAAAATCATAGATCACAGCTCGTAGCTATAAAAAATATGAAAAACTTTGAGGTGAAAGTTCAGCTCACGAGCTACAACTTTTGTTTGTATCACCTTTTCAAATTCGGGGAGCATGTGATCTTTAAAAATTCAGCAAAACCGACTGTTTTTTCCACTGCACAAGGTCCTTGTGAGGTCTTTCTTTGGATGATTCTTTTGAATACCTCCAAGAGTGAGCTCCCCATGGTGCATGCATGCATTCCACATACCCTTGACCTTATTTGGTAGGTCTATAATTGAATATATTGTTGAGATCATGATATAAATGAATAGTACAACTAAGAAAATCAAATATTGAGGGGTCTAAAAAATATGTACATGTCAAATACAAATAATATAGGTGGAAAAAATATAAAGGGGTCAAAATAAATCTCTCTCATTATAAGTCTACCATAAAAAGATGAATATTTTTTGTGGTCTAATTTATGAGAGTAATAAAGAATATATGTAGGAAGGAAAAAATCACAATAGTGAAAAAATCTACACATAAATAAAACTAGTTTTTTTTTGGATTTTTGTTGGGGATGGAGTTACACCAAAAATAAGAGAAGCTTGCATGAAATTATTTTTATATGGAATAAAGAGTATGCAAAATGGTAAGAAAAAATATGGTAATGGTGAGTCAATGTACATAGCATAAATAACACACCATAAGTATAAATATTTAAATAAATACCAAAATAATTATGAAAAATAATTTTAGTTAGGTCCTATATACAATAAAATATTTACACACAAATGGGCCATAATATACTTATATTTTTTATTTATTTTTATGTTTTTGGCTCAACTAGCCTAGTGACTAGCTAATTAAGGGTTTTTAAGAAGATATGGAAAAAGTCCCCTAACTCACACACACCTATATACAGTGAAATGGTAGGGATAGCCACAGTGTTTGGATGATTTTGGTAGGGTGGGTTAACTCACTATGGCAATTACGGAAAGCCGAAAAACGGCTATCACTATGTAAGTTTGGACTTGAGGATTGCAAACCTATTGCCACTCCCATGGAAACAGGTTTGAAATTGAGTCTACATGATGCTAGCGATCCTGCTGATGTCACTCTTTACCAAACTATTGTCGGCTGCCTCATTTATGTATGCAGCACAAGGCCAGATATTTAGTTTGCAGTCTCACAGGTCAGCAGATTTATGCATAGCCCAGGGTCTAAGCATTGGCAGGCTGTCAAGAGTATTTTCTGCTACCTTAGCGGCACTTTACATCTTGGCTTGTTTTATCCCAAGGGGGGATCCTTGCCGCCAGACTTACATGCTTTTTCGGACTCAGATTGGGTTGGTTGTTTTGACACGCGAGTGTCCACAAGTGGTTTTTGTAGTTCATGTATATCATGGTTGAGCAAGAAGCAACCTACTGTGGCCACTTCTAGTTGTGAGGCTGAGTACAAGGCAGTCTTCACAGCTACGGTTGAGTGTGTATGGCTCAGATGCCTTATGGCTGATTTGGGTGTTGGACAGGACACTGCCAACACTATCTACACTAACAATCAGAGCGCATTGGCAGTTGTGAGGAACCCAGTTTTTCATGCTTGCACAAAGCACATTGAGGTGCATTACCACTATGTCAGGGAGAGGCTCTCAACTGGAGAGATCAGCTTGGCTTATGTGCCAACACAAGACAACCTTGCAGATCTTTTCACAAAGGCATTGTCTCATGAGAAGCTTGAAGCTTTCCCCAAAGCTTTGGGCTTACTCCCCTTTGTGGACTAATCATGTCCTAAGGGCATGGCAGTTCCCTTTACTCATGTCCCAGATCTCGTTCACCGCATCACTCTAGGGGGGATTTGTTACCATATACATGTGGTAGTGATGTGTGTGAACACACTAGGACCGCCGGGGCATTTTTTCCCTCTTTAGGAGTTTTTTTCCCCCATGCATTGTATATACGCCCATCACTCTAGGGCTATCTATCTTTCCATTGCATACTAAGTAACACACTCTCTATTGTGTTCCTTGAGCTTCCTTCATCTTCTCCAAGCTGTGTGCGTTTCTCTGCAACCCTAATTCCAACAAATTCACCATGGGAGAGCATATCCATGGATTTTATCTTTGGATTGCCTAAGTCTATCCATGGGAATACAGGAATATGGATGATAGTATAGAGGTTCAGCAAACAAGCTCATTTTATACTTGTCAAAACGACTCTCAAAGCCCATCAAATGGCAACCCTCTTCATATCACAAATCTTCAAGTACCATGGGTTGCCAATGTCCATAGTGTCGGATAGAGATCCTAGAGTGACCAGTAATTTTTGGAAGGGTCTCTTTGAGAATTTAGGGACAAGGCTAAACTTCTCTTCGGCCTATCACCCGCAAACAAATTGCCAAAGTGAAATAGCTAACCTAAAATTTCTTGATCTAGTAAAAGCCTATGTAACAGAAGTAGATCAAAGGTCCCAATGGGATAAGTACTTACCCTTAGTGGAGTATGCCTACAATAATATTGTACATACCTCCATAGGAAAAGAACCTTTCCAAGTAATTGAGGGAAGACCCAAAAGTCCCCTGCTACTTAAGGTAAATGGGAAGACCTTCATTGTAGATGAATCTAGCCAAGACCTACAAGAATCTCTCCAAAAGATTAAGGATGCTATCTCTATCTCACAGCAGAGGCAAAAGGCTGTTATTGATAATCACATAAGAGCCCAAGCCTTTAACACTAGGTTGGTAATGGGACACTTTTATGTCATGTTAAGTGACCATTTTCCTTGACTTATGTCAAGAGTTTCAAATTGGATTTTGAGGAGCTATCTATCTAGAAAGTTGTCTCATGAGCTGAAAAAAACTCGACATTTTTTTGGAATACCAATTCCATCTTTAACCTTGTCCTTGCACAACATTTCACAACCTAAACTGTGTGAAAAAACGGGTCCTATTTTTGGCTTTTTTCAACTTTTTGCAACTATACCACTCTAGAATTCATGTTTGTGAGGTCTATAATGCTAGAGAACTATCTTTAGTAGTCCTCAACATGTCTTGATGCTTCTAGGGAGAAATAAATGTTAAAGTTGTAAGTTATGACCAAATTACAAAAATTATCAAATCTTGTTTTTTAGCCTATTTTAGCTCTTCTATGATTTTTTTTGTGGCTTTCATGATATCCAAATGCAGTTTTGATTTTCTATGTCGCATATTGTAACATAAAGCTAATATTCCATGAGTTCTGGGGCACCTAATACCCTATTTTTCATAGTAGACAATGATGGCTGATTTTTTCAATTATAGAAGAAAACGAAACATTCTAGTATATCAAGTATAGGTTTTTCAATATTGTTAGTTTCTTATGACAACTACATGCATTTTGTAGGTAGTAACCATATCTAATCATAGTGATCAAATTTGGCTAGATATTGAAGAGTTTCTATGGGATTCTACAACTCATAATGTTGAACCCAGTTTTTTCATGTTTGTTGTATTTAGCACTTCATCTTTGTCCCCAAGATTCCCCTTGGTAAGAGATGTATTATTCTTTTTACATGCTCCATGGATCCTTATGAACCTAAAGGACAATAGGAAACTAAGAAAACATGCATATATTATTTGTAGTGAGCGTGGCTATAGAAACTTTGCTGATAGGTTTGCAGAATGGTAAAAAATCAACTTTTTTGTACCTATTTCTTTTGGCAAAACAACAAATAGTGAGTCAGAAGCAATCATATGTTCTGATCACCAACCCATTGAAGTTAACTAGGGAATTTATCTCAAGTCCTACAAAAATCCCTAATCTTATTTTTATTCAACAAAACATAAGAAATGACTGTTTTGATGAAAATGTACTGGTCCGTCAACTTTGGAGGCTTGGTGTGACCAAAAGATGAGAAATTTTACAAGTTTCTTATTTTTTCCATGTGTAGTAGGCCTTGAACTATAACCTCATGAAATGATTTACAAAACGAGTGGATCTACTATGGTTTTGGAGGTTTTTTTCAAAACCCTGAGAGGACACTTTTATGTCCTGTTAGGTTACCAACCTAGTGTTAAAGAAAATGATTGGGTCTTGCTTAAATTTTCCCAAGGCTTGATTAAGTCACACGACGGGAAAGAATCCTACGGGAAACCAAAAGTACTATGCTAAGTTAGCAAAAAGGTACTACGGTCGCTCCCAGTCATTGGCTCATGTAAAATGCTTTACATGTGAGCCTACTAAATCCTCACAAAGGAGGGCCACCTCAAGAACCAACTATTGAAGACCCACCGGAGATTGAGGACCAAGAAGAGGTGATGCAGCCCGAGTCCGTTCTCCCACATGAAGACAAGGTATTGAGAGGCGGTAAGATTATCTGACGGTATCTCATGAAGTTTAAGAACTATCCTTTTAAAGATGCTAGATGGATGCAAGGCATACAATAAAAGGATAACCTAAACCTTGTCAATGCTTACAATGCTTCCCTAGAGTAAGGAAATGTAAAAATGTTAAAGTTTTGTCTTATAAGACTCTCTTTTCCTTTATTGTGCACAAATGTTAAGAAGTATGCATGCTTAGGATCAAGTTTGTGGAGACGACGTCTTCCAAACACCAAGTAGAGCTTGTCACTCTACTATGGAAGATTGATAGGATTAATGCGCAGATATGCTTGCGGTAGCTTAGGCTCTCAAGCGCCAAATGGATTAGTCATCCATTCTAGAATGATGTCGTATGGGTAAAATAGGGATACTCTACCCGCTAGAAAAGGGACTAATGACTGCGGCTTTATCTTCTCTACCCCATAGTTGAGGACGACTATGATTTCAAGAGAGAGGTAATGTCATAATAACTAATATCTAGTTCTCCTAAATGATTTTCTCATGTCAAACTGATCATTTAATATGGGAAAGCACCAGAGGAGAAAAAGCTAGAATATTTGTTGAGCTGGCAGACCAGTCACAGTAGGGATCCAAAGGAGGAAAAATAGTGATCCAAAGAGGGGCCCATCTACAAAGGAGCAATGTGCATCAATGGTCTTCAAAGACCCTAAGGTTCAGCCCATTAAGACTTCCAAATGCTAAGGTTTCAAAATTCAAAGGTAATATCCAATGGTCAAAACTTAGGGAATATTGGATGCTTGTAGGAAGACTCAAAAGTCTTCCCACATTCCTATCCTTGAGGGGGTGAGCCTTTTTAGTAGGGTATGAGAGATAAACACACACACACTCTTGCAAGATCCCTTTACACAAAGGGCATAGTGGACACATGTCAGCTCCCTAGCCCAGTTGCCCCCAAGGTGCATTCGAATCCTATTGGATGGCCATAGAGGTGGACCAATGAGAATTAGGCTAGAGTAAATCTAGTTTAATTCATTTAAAAACGCTTGATAAAAGAACCAATATAAAGTTAGCTCTCTAGAAGACTATTGGACAGTCTCCCAAGGGATCCAATGAGCATTTAGCAACCCAATGACTTGCCTGGTTCCTATTGGCTAGAAGACTAAGGGGTCCAATGAGAGTTAATTGCATTATTTAAAGACCTAAAGCTCTCACAAAAGGGTAAAGGGGGACACATGTCACAAGGCTATCACTTATGCTTCTTAATTGTCATTTGCTAAGCTTTGCAGAGCCCAATAGAATGCCAGCATGAGTAAAAAGCAAAAGGGGTCGACCAAGAGAGAGAGAGGGGGCTGATTTTTGCAAGGATTATCACACATACACACTCACACAATCTCATGTGTGACGTAAAGAAGACTATATATTCTTCTCAAGATTTAATGGAAAGCTCATCATCTACTCCAAGCTTGTGACAAGGGAGGCCTTCACCAACAACTCTTGGCTTTGTGATGCAAATCCAACCAAGAGCCAAGCTCCAATGCATGCTTATATACTCTACCATGCTATTTACTAAGCTATGCTAATCTATTATGAGTGATTATGTGAGGAGACATACTTCTTTCTCATAAGAATACTCCTTCTTTCTCTTATCTACTCTCATAACCCGCTAGCTCTCACCATCTTGTAAGGTGTGTGAGGTCTTGGGTCTGAGACCGTGAGGGAATTAATGTTGTGTCTTCAAGTGTGAGCTTGGTGCTTGAAGCTTCCATCTTCATTGCACCAGAAAGATATTGAAGGAACAAAAAGTATTGTATTGTAAAATGTCTCCCTTGATGGGGGGAAACCTATAATACAAAGCTTTTTGGAGGGGGGACCGGCTCCATGAAAATCCCGTCCTCAACTATTTTCAATAGCTTAATTTCTCTCTCTTTTTGAAGTATTGTTCATGCCTATATCTAACTAGGTGTTATGCTTTTGTTGCTCTCTCCATCCAAGCATTGTTGCTATTCTCATCAGGAATCTATTCTTAATGAAATGCTCACTACGCTATGTTATTTTCCGCTACACACAAGTAATCAGACCATTAAATTTTACAACAACCGCCTTGCTGTGAACATCACAATCATTCCAAGGAGGAGACTATTTAGATGCAAAGTTATAATATCATTCCTTGCAAAACACTATCATTTTAATAATATAATTCCTTGTAAAATTCCTTTAAATCTCCTTGCAAAACATTCTTTTTAACAATACACTACCTTCTAAAGTTACAACATATTTTCCTCTAAACATTGCAACCTCAGGATTAACACTTTATTTCCCCTTTTCCACGCAATTGTTTTACTCATTTATAACTCTTAAGACAAGTTTACTATTAGCTTTTCTAACATTTGTGTGAGAGAAAACTTGAGCTTGAAAGTTTTCACTCTTCTATGTAGACTTCCATGTTACCATGATCCTATAACATGACATCTAGAAACCATTGGCATGGACCAGCATTATTAGACTTTTCATCATCCTCGAGCCCCGTTGCCTTTGAGCCATGTTAATGAAACTTTGTTCCTTCAGCTCTTTTGACTAGGGTAAAACCCCCAATAGAAAATTGGGTCCCTGTGTTGGGACCCGTCTGCCATCTATAATAAGGTGCTTTCATTCCAGTATTGAGACAATTCAACCCCGGTGGTGGACTAGTTACAACAAGCTGTGATGGGGCTCTCGCCGTTGGACCTTGGGTTCGAGGCGTGTAGGCACACCGGCTTGATTTAGGCCCCTCACTGCCTCCTTGCTGGCGGCCAAATTTTTTACACGCAAAATTTTGTTTTGTGGCCTGCTCCCTGCTTGCCTCATCGCTCGTGACGTTATCTCTACCCGAGATAGGCCTAGCATTCAACTCTCGAATGCGCCATTGCAAGGTCAAAATAGTGCAAAGCATTGGCGGCAATTTGTCAGCTCTCTTAAGTAGCCTTATATTGGGTGTTTTACCTTAGAGAAAAATGACAAAATTATAACATCATAAACGAGTTGGGAATGCCCAAAAACCTTGGAAACGACTGGATATATGCCTGGTTCTGACACCTGAAGAGGTCGATATGGCCAAAAAGGCCTCCGGAGGCACTATCCCGTACGGTGCGAGGAGAGGGGTAGGCAGATTCTATGGCCAAAAAAGGCCTCCGGAGGCACTATCCCATACGTGTGAGGAGAGGGGTAGGTAAAATCTACCTACCCCTCTCCTCGCACCGAACGGGATAGTGCCTCTGGAGACCTTTTTTGGTCATACCGACCTCTCCGGGTGTTAGAATGAGGCATATAGCCAATTGTTTCCAGGGTTTTTGGGCATTGTGGACTCATCTGTGATTTCAAATTCTTCAAGTAATATAGATTTTAAAAGTTACAAGTATTAGTTATCGTAAAATAGAATTGAGTAATTTTGTGACTATGCTTGGGTCCAATATGCTTAATAAGGCTGTATATAAAAAGAGATCTATAGTAGGTAGGAAAGGTGAATCTGTGAATGAAAATAACCCACACATCATGATTGGGGTAATGAGATTCTAAAACTAACCTCTATCCTGTTGTGCAAGCAAGGCATAATGTGGCACCAAATTGGTGTTCCAAAAATGAGCCACACAACATGAGGGTTGGGGTAGTGAGATTCTAAAACTACCCCCTATCCCGTTGTGCAAGCAAGCATAGTGTGGCACCAAATATGCCTTTTGCTAATATCCTATACATATGAGAAAAACCATACGAATTCAAATAATAAGGTCACTCAAGATTATTTGCATGGTGTGCGTATGGAGCCAAAACGACGCCGGGGGGGGGGTTGACAAGCTCTATGATGCCCTCTTCGCGCGGTGTGGGCAGAAGCTAAAATGATGCAACATGGGGAGTTTCAAAGTCTCTGAGCGCTTTTGCACATGATTTAGAAAACCTTAGGAATCCAATTAACAAGGTGATTCAAGGTTCTTATGTGGTGTGGCCGCAGAGCTAGAAGAACGTGATAGGAGGGTGACAAGATCACACATGACAAGTGCAATGTGGGCAAAAGATGGACCGGTGAGATGGGGGGGGAGTGAAAAATTTATTGATTCCTTTTGCGCATGATGTGGGTACACTGCCAAAACGGGGTGAGTGGGCCCTAGAGTGACTAGATCAATCAAGCCACAATCGCATAGTGTGGTCATTGATCCAAAACAATGTGAGAAAGGATGTCTTCAATGGTGGTCCCATGTTGATGTAGATATTATGTACGCACGTGATGAGTGCAAGCTCTTGATGCGGTCCTTGGAAGTAGAGGGTAAGTGAAAAGTAGACATTAAAAAAATACGGATTAGCCATTAATAGGTGTCATCATCACTGTTTCAAAAGAAAGACTTTGTATCTTCTAGCTTAATATTGTACAATAGTATATAGAAAAGAGAACTTGTTCATTAGGCCCAGAATATGATGTTATCCGTCAAAAACAATAGGAACGCCATCAAGTATAGGCAATTAGCCAAATGAAAGTGACATTTAGATGTACTTTGCTAAAGTAGGAGCACAAAAGCTCAAGCTAGAGGAGAAAAGAATGACATACTTTTGTATACATTTTAAGTGAGTATTGGCCTATTCTTAATCCATGGATTACCAAACAACCCTTTTTAGACGTTTTTGGCCCTAACGGGAGCTTAAACTCCTCAATTAGCATTTAATTTAAGTAGCGATGATGTTAACACTCCACTTTGGGTAATCAAGCTTCAGAATCTTGTTCAAGTTGTGAGATTAGTGTTTAAGCTTCACTGATTGTGTCTATTGCAACTCTCTTTCTCACACCTCTCATAGCCAGAGGCCCCGTGCCTTCTCGGCTCACCTTTTGAACACAAATTCCCCGACAATGCCTCAACCACTAGTGGTGGGGCACCTAGTTCTACTTGAACATTGTCACATGGTACTAAAGCCTTGTCTGTAATGAGCCACGAGATCATAGAGACCAGAGGCTTCTCCATGTCCCCCATCCAATGAAGGTTCCCATATCTCAACTCCATAGAGAAATGCAAAGCCGCCAAAGTGTCAAAGAGCCAAAGCTTTGTCCGAGGCTCCTAAAATACAACCTGTGAACACATTCTCTCCAATCTACCCAATGTTGAATGGGCTCTGGTTAATCTAGTCTCTCATGTATCCTCAATGAAAGTGTTGGTCCACTAAACACTACCCTTTAGCAAAAGAAAAATATAAACAACCACAAGGTATTAGAGTTATGCAACTTTCTGAAGGGATTTCAAGATGTTTTTATTGAAGACATCCCTTGTGAACTACCTCCTGAACGAGGCAATGATGACCATGCAATTGAACTTCTTCTAGGACCGTTCACCGCCTAATAAACCTCCTTATAGAGTTTCCTAAGCTCAACAAGAGGAGATTATGCAAGAAGTACATCAGTTAGTTGATAAGGGCATGGTTAGGCCTAGCTCATCTCCATTTTGTTCACCCGTGTTATTAGTGCAAAAGAAAGACGGCACATATCGTATGTGTGTCGAGTATAGAGCACTAAATAGGATAACTATCAAGAATAGGTTTCCCATTCCATGGGTAGAAGACCTATTTGATAAGCTGCAAGGGTCGACCTTCTTCGGTAGGATTGACCTAGAAAGTGGCTACCATCAAATAAGGATAGTTGATCAAGACATTGTAAAGATCGCATTTTGTACTACGTTTGGTCTTTACGAGTACATTTTCATGCATTTTGGCTTGACCAATGCACCAGCCACATTTAATCGCTTGATGGAGAAGCTATTCAGGCCTCACCGAACCTTTACTAGAGTATTTTTGATGATATAATCATCTACTCTAATTCATTGGATAAACACAAGCAACACCTCCAGGTAATATTTCAAGTTTTACTAGAGAATAAACTTTATATTTATCGAAAGAAAAGTGAATTTTTATTACAAGAGATTCAATATTTAGGTCACATTATCTCTCAAGATGGCATCCAAATGGATCCATCAAAGTTATAGGTAATAAAAGGATGGCCTAATCCAAGGAATTTTCATGGACTAAAAAGCTTTGTAGGTATGTGTGCATACTATAGATGCTTCATATAAAAGTTCTCAAAAATCGCGGGACCATTACATGACGTAACAAAGAAAAATATGGGTATATATGGTCCACCAAGGAGAAAAATGGTTTCAAAAATCTTAAAGAGAAGCTTATCTCTCAACCTATGCTTACACTCTTGGATCTCTCAAAGCCATTTGAGGTCCAATGTGATGCCTGTGGTGATTGCCTTATAGCTATTTTGCTACAAGGACACCCCATACCCTACAAAAGTCAAAGGCTCGGCCTGGTGAGCAAGGTCTAGGGATATATGAGAAGGAAGTCTTAGCAATTCTACATGCTCTAGATTCATGGAACCACTATTTATTGGAGACTCCTATCATTCTGCGAATGGATCACCAAAGCCTTAAGTACTTCATGAAGTAGACTCTCCGACAAACAAATGAGGTGGGCAAATTTCTTTTCCCAATTTCATTTTCATATTCCTCACTTTGCTACAAAGCATAATCAAGTGGCAGATGCACTCTCAAGACGACCGAGAGTGAATGCGGTATCCATAGCAACTCACAATGATCTATCTTCTATGATAGATGAGTATGCTATTGATCGCGATTTTAGAGATATGATTTCAGCCCTTGCACTAGGGAAGAAGGAAGATCCATTTACCCTACAAGATGGTTATCTACTGTATGAAAATAGACTATGCATTACTAGCTCACTACGTGAGAAAGTAATGTATGAATCTCATGCTCCTTCTTATGTGGGGCATAGAGAGATTTAGTCTACCCTAAAAGGGATAGAAACATATCTATTGGCTTGCCATGAAAGAAAACATACAAGAGTACGTTTCACAATGTGTGGTATGCCAAAAGATGAAGTTTGATAGAGGGAAGCAACCTGGATTGCTTCAACCTTTGCCAATCCCTAATTCACCATGGGAGAGCATATCCATGGATTTTATCTTTGGATTGCCTAAGTCTATCCATGGGAATACGGGAATATGGACAATAGTAGACAATTTCAGCAAAGAAGCTCATTTTATACCTGTCAAAAAGACTACTAAGGCCCATCAAATGGCAACCCTCTTTATATCACAAATCTTCAAGTACCACGGCTTACCAATGTCCATAGTGTCGGATAGAGATCCTAGAATGACCAGTAATTTTTGGAAGGGTCTCTTTGAGAGTTTAGGTACAAGGCAAGGATAAACTTCTCTTTGGCCTATCATCCGCAAACAATGGCCAAAGTGAAGTAGCTAACCTATGTAAACACCAAGGGACTGACATGCCTGGTCCATCCGCCCAACCTCCCTTTAATAGGATCCTAGCCCCTTTCGGACCCCTTCCCACTGGCAGCCGGCCCTTGGCCGAGTCCGTGACCCCTTGGTTTGGCCCTTGGCCTAACAACCTAACAATTATTGATCTACTAAAAGCTTATGTCACAGAAGTAGCTCAAAAGTCCCAGTGGGAGAAGTACTTACCTTAAGTATAGTATGCTTACAATAACACTGTACATACTTCCACAGGAAAAGCACCTTTTGAGGTGATAGAGGGAAGATCAAAACGTCCCCTACTACTCTAGGTACATGGGAAGATTTTCACTGCAAATGAATATAGCCAAGACTTGCAAGAATCTTTCCAAACGATTAAGGATGCTATATCCATCTCTCAGCAAAGGCAAAAGGCTGCTGATAAGCACAAAAGAGCTCTAGCCTTTAAACAAAACGATTGGGTCTTGCTTAAGTTTCCCAAGGCTCGATTAAGGCACACAATGGGGACAAGAATCTTACAGGAGACCAAAAGTACTATGCTAAGTTAGAAAAAGGGTACTATGGTCCCTTTCAAATTTTTAGACCAATCAATGAGATGAACTATCAATTCAAGTTTCCCAACCATTGGCTCACACACAATGCTTTCCACGTGAGCCTACTAAAGCCTTACAAAGGAGAGACACCTCAAGAAGCAACCATTGAAGACCCACCGGAGATTGAGGACCACGAAGAGGTGTTTCATCTTGAGTCCATTCTCCGACATGAAGACAAGGTATTGAGAGGCGTTAAGACTATCCGCCAATATCTTATCAAGTTTAAAAATTATCTTTTTGAAGATGCTAGATGGATGCAAGGCATACAATTAAAGGATAACCTAAACCTTGTCAATGCTTACAATGATTCCCTAGAGTAATAAAATGTAAATATGTTTAAATGAACAAATTTTTTGTCTTATAAGACTCTCTTTTTTTTTATTGTGCACAAATGTTAATAAGTATGCATGCTTAGGATCATGTTTGTGGAGACGAAGTCTCCCAAATACCAACTAGAGTTTGTCACTCTAGATTGATACGGACTAATGTGCAGACATGCTTGTGGCAGCTAAGGCTCTCAAGCACCAAATGGACTAGTCATCCATTCTAAAATGGTGTCGTAGGGTGAAATAGGGATCCTCTACCCGCTAGCAAACGGACTAATGATTAGTCTTTTTCTCTATCTCATAGTCGAGGACGACTATGATTTCAAGTGAGAGGTAATTTCATAAAAAATAGAATCTAATTCTCCCAAATGATTTTCTCATGTTAAACTAATCATTTAATATGGAGAGGTACCAGGGGAGTAAAAGCTAGAATATTGATAAGGCTGCCAAGCCGGTCTCAGTAGGGATGCAAAGGAGGGAAAATAGGGATCCACTACAACACGTTGCACAGAAATCGGAGCAGATACCGATGAGATAAAGTTAGTTTTAAAACTAAAAAGCGCTAAAATAGGCCTCGAAAAAGACGTCAATTTTGTTTCATCGGTATAAGCATCGATATACTTTGCATCGGAATCAGCTTAGAAATAAGCATCGGAATCAGCTATGATATAAGCGCCGGTAATTGTAAAGGATATTCCGATGCATCCTCCAAAGTTTATACTGATGTTTGTACCAACGACCAGACCTGCAATTCTTTTTTGGGTAGAGAGGGCTGGGAACTGATGCTACATGCATTGCAGCAAAAGAAAACAGCCCTCTCTGCCCAAAGGAAAAGTGCACAAACAACCGCACTCCACCTACAAGCTAACTCTAAAGAGCGAGTGCATGGCAATTAGAAAAATTGTAAGGATAACATAACCACAAAATCAAAAGCTTGTCATGGCATAACGGCATAAAGATTTTATAACCATAATTAAAACATGATTCAAAAACTGCAAAACCATAAACATAACCCGTTTTCCATACCATAACCATTACCATGATGTGCTTGTCATACCATAACCATAACAGCCATACCATCATTGCACAACCATAACCATAACCATAACCATAACTATCACATGATTTCCATACCATCATAGCAAAACCATAACCTTAACTTGACTGCCAAACCATAACCATAACATATGTGCCATACCATAAACATAACCATAAACCATAAGCATAAGCACTACAAAATTGTACATATGCAAACAATCACTGAGTGAGACTGTATCAAGAAGACCACAACTACAAAAAAAAATGTACCAAGAAGACTATATAAAGATGACTAGGTAAAACTTTATCAAGAAGACCCTCATGGTAATGCCTCCCAATTGACGTTCTCTCCCTCCTCTTGTAGTTGGGTCAAAAGGGCCACCAGTCCATGCTTGTATTCATACTTCTCCTCTCGACGTGTCGGAGGGAGCTTCATGGCAACTTCCTGCAAAATTATGATATAATCATTAGATAAATCTTTAAATAACATATATATATTCAATAATTTAAAGCATACATATAATACTTACAAACTCATGTCGAAGCGTGTCGTAGCCTCCATTCCCAAGATGTGACACTCCAACAGACTCCAAATGTGCTCTGGCTGCATCTCTCTGCTTTTGCTGAAATCTCTCAGGATTGTCTTGTGTCTCTCGTGCAATCCCCACCCACTCCTCTACGTCCAACCATGCTGGCTTTGGACTGTCAGCATTGTACCTGTCTCTTATCTCTGACCGACGGTGCCAACATTGTGGCCTTCGTCACACTGAAAATTTAGGGATTCGAGACTGGATCATACCCCTCTGTCGGCCTGTACTCTCTGTGAATGGCCTCGATGATGTAATTTTTTCTTTCAAGATGGAGATTATCCCAAACCTCCATCACAAATTGACCAAATTGAATTGTACAAAGTTGTTGAATCCTCTGTCGTATGGCCTTTCCGACCCTACCCGCCACAATAGCTTCATCTCTACTCTTGTACACCTTGCAAGGATCATGCTCATGTGATTCCCAAGGTGTACGTGGTATGCCAATCGGTGAACTATCTACTGAAGAGAGTGATGGATGCTCTCTCAATGGTGTGGATGCATTAGTAAAACCGCTATCACAGCAACCACCACCTCCAGAACGACGCCTACCTCGTCTCGAGGATGAACCACCCGTCGGTGTAGGGGGCATACGAGGGGCCTAGGCATAGGGGGCACACTTGACTGAGGTGTGGGGCCGCTCGGTTTAGGGACCACACTAGTCCCGAGCGTAGGGTCAGCCATAGTAGGTCTAGAGGGACCTGCTACCCAAAGGTATTGTTCCATCGCGATCTGCTCTAGTGTGAATTGAGACAAAAGTGAGACCATTTGCTCGGGTGACATGCCGGCCGGAGTGACAGGAAAACTAAAACTAGGAGAGTATGGCTCATCTTCATTGGCCATGGCTAATCATACACAAATACACCCACAAAACACATTAGTTTACAGAAGAAACGCTTAATCAATATAAATAACAAATAAACAAAGCTGCAACACAAACGAATGAATCTAAAGTGTATTGTAGACTAATAAAAAGAGTTTTACAAAAGAGTTCCTAGCAAAAATCATTAGTTAATCTATCATCTTCTATCAGATCTAATGCACCAAAGATGTCTATCTCAATCTATACTTCTGCATCTTCGTCATCGAACTCTACTTCTTCGTCGCTCTCCACATCAACTTCAGTATTTGACACCTCAACTTTAGGTTGAGACAATTGCTCATTGCTGACATCCACCTCAAAATCTAAACCGTCAGTCCTGTGCTTTGTTCATGAATCACCTCTTCGACTCAACGTCCAATCCTTCACACACTTTCTTGCTCCGTGGAGCAACTTGAGCGACATAGAGCCAGCAGGATTTAGACAGATCATTCTCATCATTTTTTGTCCATAGTGGATCGTGTGTGAACACAACTTGTTCACAATGCTGTGGAAGTACGAATATATCCCGCGCATCTATCCACACCCGCCTAGAGTTCACTTGAACCAATCCACTCTTGTCTTTACGCACAGTTGCATTAGGGCCGTTGGTAATAATTTTGAAGCACTTGACATCAAAGATAAAGATATCAAACTTTCTAAAGCTAATCTTCAAGATGTCTTGGATGTAGCCAAAGTATTCAAGTTGGCTAGTCTCTCTGTTCTCACCCCTTGCACTACTTCTACTTTCTTGGACGAAGCTTTAATATATATGCCAATCGCAACCCCTTGACATCTCCTCTTCCTCTTCAATAATCAACACTCCATTCCTCTTTGCCTTTGAGATTGTCGCATCTAACCACCGCCCAATTGGAAAGTTAGACAATTTTTTAAGATGATCTGTGAAAGGAAGGTTTCTAGTGGCACGGTTGCACTTGAATTGCAAGCGATCTGTCAAGCATTGTTGCTTTTCCCCTTTGTACCTCTCTAGCCACTTTTGCATGATGTCTTATTTGAGAAGGCAAAATCTCATAACCTTTTCTCGCATTGTGATGTCCATCTTCCTAATGATGACTTGTCCCTACAGCTTGTCCCTTGTCACCTTGACATTGAACTCAATAGTCCACATTTGGGGCATCTCTCTATCAATTGAGACCAAAAATTCATTAATGAGGACAAGAAACTCTTGTACAAGCCATCCTTCGGTCATGCTACCCTCTGGGTGAGCCCTTTGATGAACAAACCCCTTTAAAGTCTTCATAAATCTCTCCAAGAAGAACATCCACCTACTATGGACCACCCCAGCAACTGCAACTTCATCGACCACATGCACAAGTACATGCATTTGGAGGTAAGAATATTTGTTGGAAATTATTTCTCCACCATGCACACTGCTTCAACAGCATTTAAGAGTGTTGCATCGATGCTATCTTCTCTTATCTCTTTTCAATTGATCCAGCGTCCCAACTCACTAATTTTGTAGATTGTTCTTCTAATTTCATCTATCAAACAACCCTTTATGGAAATTGGTAAGATGAACTGTAAAAATTTGTGTCAATCGTGGGACTTAAGACCACTGAGATTGTCATCTCTCATAAAAGCCGTTTCCAAACATCACATGCAATAAAGATATAATATTCTTCACTTGCTGCTCTTCTGCATGACTCAAAACCCATGGACCTTTTGGTATAGCAAACTTTCCATGGGTTTAAGTCGAGGCCACTTCTCTGGCATTCGACCCACAGCCTGCAGGTCATCTCTTTGGGCCTTGCTCTCCCTTTTTCCAATGATGGTTTTCCATATGATCTCCCCCACATTCTTGAAGATGTCCATTGGGTCGAGCAAATGATTAATCAGCAGGTCACTCCAGTACAGGATTTCATGGAAAACAGAAAGTCTTTTGATTCCAAATAGCCTCCAATCTCCCCTCTCCAGGCATATGTTTTTCCAATCGCTCGCATATGATTGGTCCACGTAGCTCATGTCCTTCAGGAAAAAATCTATTGTAAACTGCCTTGCTCAAATGCTCAGAGCGACGAAAGCCAAGTTGAGGACCACATTTTGGACATGCATGATTGCCCAAGTAACTCAATCCTAAAACATCGCAAAATTAAGATATAAAAGCGTTGGCATAGCCAGGAATTGCATGTGTGTGAGGGTTTCAAAGGCACTTACCTGAGCACTCACCGAAGCCTGGCCAATCATGCATGGTCCACATGAGAATGCCTTGCACATGTACATTTCATCATCCGATTGGTTGGGACATGTCAACCACATCGATTCCTGTCCACAAGATTTGGATCTCTTCTATAAGTAGTGTCAGATAGACGTCCATGTTCTTTTCTTTGTACTTTCCTGGGATGATCAATGACAACAACAGATGGCCCTTCTTGATAGCTAGCCATGGTGGAAGATTATAATTAACCAAACAGATAGGCCACGTGCTACATGAAAAAATCTGTAATCCGAATGGGTTTACTCCGTCCATTTCCAGACCAAAGCGGATACATCAATGCTCGTTCTTAAATGTAGGCCAACTTTCCTCTATGTGCTTCCATGCACGAGAGTCAACAGGTACCCGCATCACATCATCTGTCGATCTAGTATTTGAGTGCCATGTCATCGAAGTGGCTATGGACTTGCACCTGAACATGCTCTTTATTCTTGGAAATGATAGGAAAGTGTCGAAGGACCTTTGAAGAGATAAATTTTTCTTGTGTGTCCTCACTGTACCTGTTTGATCCACAATTGGGACATTGTTCCATATTTGCATACTCATTGCCAAAAAGTATACAATCATTAGGACATGCATGCATTTTGTGATAATCCAAGCCCAAATTAGTAAGAAGCTTTTTAGCGGTTGAACGGGTAGGGGCCATGTGATTCCCTTCTGGCAAGATTTTCTCATTGAGCCACCTATCGTTAAATAAACAAGTCAGCCCCTTTATCACATTATTAACTGTAATTATCACTTTATCATGCTTAGGATACAATGTATTTACCTAAAAAGCTCTGTGATTGAGATGTCAGACCAACCATAGACAGACTGCAAATTAAGCATTACCAACGCGGTATGGATAACTGAGATTTTTGCACCACTATAAAGCGGCATGCGTGCAATACTTTGCATCATCTCGCCCTCTTTATCGTTGCTATCATGCCGTCAATATGAATGGGATGACTGAGGTTGGTCCATAGTATTGCGTTCAATGTTGTCTTTCTATGTTTTCAATGATGGGATCCATGTCAAAGAACACGCCCAACATCTGTTCCATCTCTACTTCTTGAAATTCCACATTAGGTATTGGTTGGTAGGACTTAGTTGATGGCTACTTGTTTGAAAATTGTCTTCTCTTGGATGAAGTTGGAGCAATATCTACTTGCATATTTTGACCTTCAGTATCTAGACCATGAGATTGATAATGTAGGTCTCGTAGTTGCTCAATCGGAAAGAGACCATGCTTGCGTATGTGTTGGTTGCAATGCGCACAAGGACACGCCATTCTATCGGCCATAATTTATCTACCAATGATGCAACAAATAATTAAAACACTCTAGTTGTTATAACTACACACTACTAAGTACATGATAATACATGACAACCTCACGTTCTCTAGCGAGGCCCGATCCCCGCACACCTCAGTCTAGAGGTGCACGGAGATTAGGACCACAGGGTAATAATCTTGTCTTTATTGGTCAATGACTATATAATAAGGTTCTTGAAGTCTCTGTGCACTTTGGAAGTCTAATTGTGTTTTTTCAACTATTTGCTGCTAGCTCTAACAACCTCACATTCTCTAGCCATGTCTGATCCCCGCACACCTCAGTCTAGAGATGCACGAAAATCTCGTCTTTATTGGTCAGTGACTATATATTAAGGTTCTTGAAGTCTGTGTGCACTTTGGAGGTTCGATTGTGTTTTTTCAACTATTTATTGCTAGCTGCAGCTCTAATAATCTCACATTCTCTAGCCATGTCCGATCCCCGTATACCTCGGTCTAGAGGTGCACGGAGATTAGGACCACAGAATCAATGACTATATATTAGTGTTTTTGAAGTTTGTGTGCGCCTAACCTAACCTATAACCTAAACTATAACCTAACCTATAACCAAATTAAACGTAACCTATAACTTCACCTATAACAAAACCTAACCGAAGTCCGTTTGCATTTTTTGAAGTACATGAGTCATTCTTGAAGTCCATTTACATTTTTTCTATTATTTGCCACTAGCTCTAACCTAACTTATAATCTAACCTAACTTATAACCTAAACCTAACCTAACCGAAGTTCGTTTGCATTTTTAGAAGTACACGAGTCATCTTCGAAGTCCGTTTGCATTTTTTCTACTATTCATTCGCCGCTAGATCTAACCTAACCTATAATCTCACCTAGCCTATAACCTAACCTAACATAACCTATAACCTAAACCTAACTTATAGGATAACCTAACCAAAGTCTGCTTGCATTTTTTGAAGTACACGAGTCATCTTCCAAGTTCGTTTGCGTCTTGTCTACTATTTGTCACTAGCTCTAACATAGCCTATGTAACATTTAATGGCCTAAAAACTTGTGTGTAGCGGAAATTAGCATGAACATAGTGGGCATTTCATTAGAATAGATTCCTAATGAGAATTACAAGAGTGCTTGGGTGGAGAGAGAAACAAAAAGCATAACACCTAGTTAGATAGCATGAACAATACTTTCAAAAGAGAGAGAAATTAAGCTATTGACAACAGTTGAGGACCGGATTTTCATGGAGCCGATCCCCCCTCCAAAAGGCTTTGTATTATGGTTTCTCCCATCAAGAGAGACATTGTACAATACAATTCTTTGTGTTCCTTCAAGACAAGCTAGTGCAATGAAGATGAAAGCTTCATGCACTAAGCAAAACACTTAGCAAACACAACATCAATTATCCCCGGTCTCATACCCAAGACCTCACACACCTTCGAAGATGGTGAGAGCTAGCAGGGTATGAGAGTAGATTAAGAGGAAGAAGGACTAGTCTTACGAGAAAGATGTACATCTCCTCACATAATCACTCATATTAGCATAGCTTAGCTTAGTAATTAGCTTGGTAGAGGAGATGAGCATGCATTGAAGCTTGGCTCTTGGTTGGATTTGCATCACAAAGCCAAGAGTTGTTGGTGTAGGCCTCCCTTCTCACAAGCTTGGAGTAGGTAACAAGCTTTCCATTAAAGCTTGAGAAGGAGAGAGAGTCTTCTTTACTTCACACATGAGATTGTGTGAGTGTGTGTGTGTGTGTGATAAGCCTTGAAAAAATCAGTCCCCCTCTCTCTCTTGGGCGACCCCTCTTGCTATTTGCTCTTGTTGTCCTCCCATTGGACCTCCCTAGGGCTAGCCAATGACAATTAAGCAGCATAAGTGATAGCCTTTTGACATGTGTCCCCCTTTCCCCTTTTGTGAGAGATTTAGGCAATTTAATAATTCAACTAAACTCTCATTGGACCCCTTTGCCTCCTGGCCAATAGGAATCAGGCAAGCCATTGGGCTGTTGAATGCTCATTGGACCCCTTGGGAGACTGTACAATAGTCTTCTAGAGGACTTAATTCTCATTGGTTCTTTTATTAAGTGTTTTTAAATTAAATAAACTCGATTTAATCTAGCCTAATTCTCATTGGTCCACCTCCAAGGCCATCCAATAGGAATTGGGTACACCTTGTGGGCATCTGGCCTAGGGAGCTGACTTGTGTCCATCATTCCCTTTGTGTAAAGGGCACTTGTGTGTGTGTGTGTGACTTTCTCTCTTATCCCCTACATGCAAGGCTCACCCCCTCCTTAGTAGGGATTTGTAAAGACTTTTTTGGCACACACAAAGCATCCAATTCCCCCATGGTTGACCTTTGGACACAACCTTTGAATATTGGAACCTTAGCATTGTGGAAGTCTTCATGGGCTGAACCTTAGGGTCTTTTTAGCCCATTGTTGCACATGGATATTTTGTAGATGGCCCCCCCTTTGGATCCCTATTTTCCCTCCTTTGGATCCCTACTGTGGCCGGTCTGCTAGCTTAACCAATATTCTAGCTTTTTCTCCCCTAGCACTTCCCCATATTAAATGATCATGAGAAAATCATTTAGGAGAATTAGATATTGATTATTATGACATTACCTCTCTCTTGAAATCATAGTCGTCCTCGACTATGATGTAGAGAAGATAAAGCATATTCATGAGTCCTTTTCTTAGCGTGTAGAGGATTCCTATGTTACCCTACGACATCATTCCACAATGGATGACTAGTCCATTTGGCGCTTGAGAGCTTGAGGCTGCCGCAAGCATGTCTGCACATTAGTCCTATCAATCCTCCATAGTAGAGTGACAAGCTCTACTTGGTGTTTGGGAGACGTGGTCTCCGCAAACTTGATCTAGGCATGCATACTACTTCATTTTTGTGCACAATAAAGAAAAAGAGAGTCTTATAAGACAAAAACTTTGTTCATTTTTAACATTTTGTACATTTGCTTACTCTTGGGAAGCATTGTAAGCATTGACAAGGTTTAGGTTATCCTTTAATTGTATGTCTTGCATCCATCTAGCATCTTCAAAAGGATAATTCTTAAACTTAATAAGATATCGTCGGATAGTCTTACCGCCTCTTAGTACCTTGTCTTCATGTCGGAGAATGGACTCGGGCTGCAACACCTCCTCTTGGTCCTCGATCTCCGGTGGGTCTTCAATAGTTGGTTCTTCAGGTGGCTCTCCTTTGTAAGGCTTTAATAGGCTCACATGGAAAGCATTGTGTATGAGCCAATGATTGGGCAACTTGAGTTGATAGGCCATCTCATTGATTGGCCTAAGAATCTAGAAGGGACCATAGTACCCTTTTGCTAGTTTAGCATAGTACTTTTGGTGTCCCGTAGGATTCTTGCCCGTCATTTGCCTTAATCGAGCCTTGGGAAACTTTAATAAGACCCAATCATTTTCTTTAAAGGCTTGGGCTCTTCAGTGCTTGTCAGCAGCAGCCTTTTGCCTTTGTTGTGAGATAGAGATAGCATCCTTAATCTTTTGAAAAGATTCTTGTAGGTCTCTGTTGACCGCTAGGTCAACAACACAACATAACTCAAATTTTGTACCAAAGTCTTATCTTTTGCGAGTTATAAAATATTGCGGATTATGGCTATAAACATCATTTGTAATGAGTAGTTATTCTAATTTCAGAAGCCGGGGTGCAATGGCACTTCCAGATTGTAACTACAAAGCCATTTAACCTTTTCAACCCCATTTATGGTTAAACCTAAGGTAACCTTAGTATATAAGGTACCTAGGTCATTTTTGTAAAAGGACTTTTATCATCATCAAAACCTTAGCGCTGCCGTCTACTGTGTGTGAGAGAGAAAGAGAGTGAGCGTGAGCTTTATCCTCTCGCTACGCCCGGCTCGCTCAACACATTGGAGATCCGACTGCACCATTGTTGTAGGCTCAAGGAGAGCTACGCGACAACACCAAGCATTCTACGAGCTATTTGTGGCCGTATGTCTATCAAACGATGTTTGTTTTCTGCGTGCTAGTAGTCTATAGAATCGTGGCAACATAAGCTACGCATAGGTACTCATAAATTTAAGTTTTGGGCACTTTCAAAATTTTGTTCTGTCATCCTACGCGTTTTTCGCAGATGGGTTTAGAGTGAGGGTTTTGAGTGTAGAAGCTTAGGGACAGGTGTATCCTAGTGAGGGGATGGTGTTCCTTAAGTTTCATACGAATATGGCATGATTAGGTGAGATACCTTCCGTATGTGTGTATGTGGCTAGGTGGTGTAGTTGAGAGCAGTGAGGCTCTTGATGGTGGTTTAGTTGCCCTTCCAGAGTGTTGTATGTGTAGGATGGTCTCAGTCTGACAAGCTTAAGATATTTCCTCCGTGTGCCTATCGTGTCATCTGTGTCCTCGATTGACATTATGTTGATCTAGGTAGTGTTTGCATGCACTTCATGGGTGTGTGAGTCGCTCTCCGTCCAACATTGGCGCCGTTGCCAGGGACACAAGGACCTAAGTAGGTTTCCTACTAACACTCGTGTGATGGTTGTTTGATTTAGTTTCGGCTAAAGAAAGCGTTTTTCTTAAGTGGATCCAAAAGAGGATATTCCGTGATCAAGTGGATAGCCAAGAAGCGTGTGTCTTGCCGAGGGTGTGCGACTAGATAGGTTTAGTTAGGATCTGTGGATTAGAGTAGTTGTTGGTGGTCGAGTGATTTGTGAGGTGATAAAAGCGTTTACTAGTCTGTGTGTGGCAGTGAAGCGTTTTTCTACTCATAGATGCAAAACCCCATATGATTTGTAGGAGTAGCTTTAGGTAAGTGATCCGATTCTGATCTAGAGCTATTCAGCACTGAATTATTTGCTAAAGTGCTTGATTGCATTTGAAATCACAAAAAAGTGTGCTTTTGAGGATAAAAATGCATTAAACAAGCTTTCGTGGATATTTTTGTATGACTGACCGATGCTGTGCATATAAAAGAGCATTTGCAAGGGTTCTGTGAAAAAACCTACAATTCTGTAAACATAGACATCCTACACGTGGGATGTCTCAAGGGGGTTTTGGAGACCAAATTTGAAAATTCTGACTGCACCAGTGGGTTTAGAGGGTAGGTTTTACCCTAGTAACATATTGACTTGGGTGTTTTTCCCTATTTTTGTTGACCAAAAGCCAAAAGGCGAAGTCAGAAAACACAAAATTTTAGCAAAGGCTTAATTGAGTGATTTTTGCATGTTTTTGCAATTGTGAAGCATACTTGCACTTGCTGAGAGCATAAGGAAGCATCAGGGACACTTCAGTCTCAAAAAATCCAGCAATGGATATCATACGCGTAGGATGTTTACAGGGTGATCTGGTGAAAATTTTGAAATTATGAGCTGACTAGTGTGTTCAGAAGGTAGGTTTTACCCTATTTTCACATGGAAAGTGGAATTTTGACCAAGTTTTGACAGATCAAAGCCAAAAGACGAGAATTGTCAGACATCCTACCCAAATTGTGCCAAGGCATAATTTTTGAGACCAAACCATAGGATGACTCCATAGGCATGTTCTAAATGTTGTATTGAGTGCATGTGATAAATTTCATCTCATTTGGGTCACTGAAAGTGAATATTGAACAGACTTTAGCATTTTTTACTGAAAAAGGCAAGGATAGCTAGTTTTGGGGTCTTTTGACATCCAAATTAAAATCTAAGTATAGCATTGGGTTGCTGACATCAAGGGGAAGTTGTGGCTCAAGTTTGGGGCAAATATGAGCAGTTAGACATCCTACGCGTAGGATGTGTTCACCATGATTTAGCACTTCAAATCAACCTCTGAGCATACCACAGTGATCAACACCTTAAGGAGAGTCTGTGGTTCAAATTTGGGTTCATTCTGAGCAAAAAGACATCCTACGTGTAGGATGTCTACTGCATAATTCTGAAATCAAAATTCTATTGTGACCATACCAGGGTGTTGTATAGCCTTAGGCAAGCCTCCTAGTCAATTTTGGTCCAATTTGGAATTGATTTGACTTGGGAATTCATCAGACCAGACATTAGGCTTTTGGAACAGATTCTTGATCATTTGACCAACCTATAGGTGTCAGAATCAAAAAATAAAATTAGCTATGAGTTTAGCACATCAAGGGGAAGCTACAGTGCAAGTTTGAGCTGAAACAGAGCAAAAAGACATCCTACGCGTAGGATGTCTCCAGGGTCATAAAGTGGTCAAAATTCTACTTTGGCCATATAGGGAGGTTCTAAGTGTCTCAAGGATTCCAGAACTTTTTTCAAAAGTGAATTTGGACCTTGTTTGACCTATTTACCAAGCAAAGACAAGAATTGTCAGACATCCTACTCTTGGAGTGTACTAGAAGCTCTTGCAGCCTAAATCTTGACTTATTGGCATCCAAATTCAATTTTGAGTATACCATTGGGTTGCTGAGCACTAGGAGAATCTTGGGATCAAGTTTGGACAAAATCTGAGCAGTTAGACATCCTACGCGTAGTATGTCTTTAGCTTGATTTAGGACTCCAAACCAATTTATGAGCACACAACTGTGATCAACACATCAAGGAGAAGCTAGGGTGAAAATTTCAAGTCATTCTGAGCAAAAAGACATCCTACGCGTAGGATGTCTCAAGGACATTTTTAGGTCCAAATTAAATTCTGAGCATACCATTGTGTTGTTGGACTTAAGGAGAGTCTCCGGACCAAATTTTGTTAAATTCTGAGCATATAGACATCCTACGCTTAGGATGTCTCTAGGCCAGTTTTAGGAACTGTACTTTTGACCATACAGGAGTGTTCACAGTCTCACAGAGATCCCAAATCTTCTTTTAAATTTGAATTTGGACTCATTTTGACCATTCTAAACTGCATTTAACTGTTTTGGCAACCATTTAGTTCAACTTTGAAAAAAACATCGTTTAAAGCCTCAAAATGCATCCGGAAGTCGGGGGTGTCTGAAAGCGACAATTTTTGAGAATTGTGAGAAAACGGTTGCGGTTTTGGACATAGTTTTGACTTTTCCCTAACCAAAGCACTTGAACACAGTGGACTAAGTCTACTTGAACCAAGGAAAAGCTCTTAAGCGCAGAAATCATGTCTACCCTAGATTCAAACGCAGCTTACACAAGCTTGGAGATCCCCATGATAGAGGAATATCCTCCCACAATGGATCTTCCAAACTTACAATTGATAAAGACCCATCTTGTTGAGAGAGTTTGGATGATTGGTCATGAGAGTGAAGGACTATATAGATACATTGACGACAATGAGGTCAATCTTTATAGGTGCTCAGGTCCATACCTAGAAGAGATAACAGATTACAAGCTCTTATATGTCTACACATACGGAGTTGACTGTCAATGGAGATCTATAGTTGTCGACAAGTATAGACAAGAATGCAGAGTTGTAGAAAGCACAAATCCACAGACTGTACTAGAAAGAGGTGGATATTTGGTCAATGAAGGACCACAAATGCCTACACCAAACACGAGAATTCCTATAGGAATTCCAAGAAGAGAGCCACTAGGATTCCCTTCAAGAGCGATAACGAGAGAAGGATTGGGAGAGTCTCTGGTTAGACTTGTAGACAATCGACGAGTTAGACCATCCCAAGTCCAGAAATGGGTAAACAGAAAATACTCCAGAGATAAAGATCCGAGAGATCACGTAACAGCTTTTAGAAGAGTGATTAGAGTAGAGGAAGTTTTAGATTTTGAGACACAGTTTGCGGGATTTGGATTTACTCTAGAAGATGATGCAGCTACATAGTTCGACTCGGTGGAAAAATGGGATTTTGAGACCCTAGAAGAGCTTTTTGAGGAGTTTATTAAAGAATTCTCGCCAAAAGGCATTGCTCACAACACGATCTCGCAAATCCATAGATTCAAACAGAAAGAGAATGAATCAGTACGCAAAGCATCATTACAGCCCAAGAGATATGTTAAGCTCTGTCCGAGAGCGGAATTACCTACGCAAGCACGACTGATATTGATCTTTATCCAGGGAATGAGACATGCAGGCCTTCAGAAGGATCTGCATATGATAAGGAGGATGACACTAAACGAGTTGATCAAAGAAGCTCTTTATCTAGTGGATAACTGTGAGGCATACAAAGAAACAGACTTAAAGAGTCAAGGAGATGACACATCCTCCCAGCACAGTGTTTCACAGATAAGTGAGTCCATTGCCAAGCCAACGGCACCTATTGATCAAGAAAATCTTATCGACGACTTGGTCAAGAGGTTGATTCCTCTTGTAAGGTCTGATTTGGGAGAGCCGAAGTGGTGTGAAATTGAGAGAAAATGGACGAACCATAGGAGGAACAGTGCTATTACAGCATGGAAAATGCTAGGGAGAGATATGTATAACCTATTCCAGAACTACCTACTCCACCTAGATACATTACGGGGAATGCGCCGAGACCAGTAGGAGTTTTAAGGCCACAGCTTGTCTTAGGACAACAACCTCCGCTGCCAGGAGCTAGAATGCCGGTAGACATGAGATACATTCCAATGATGGAAGCATCAAATAAACCAACGCCAGTACCAGCTACAATGTGGTATAGCAACCAAAGTAAGTACTACCCTTCGGAGCAACAAAATGTGAGAGAAACACATGGAGTGGTGAGGCCGGTACAACTTCCACCTCCTGGGTTTCAGTCGAAAGAAAGAAGGTATCAAATGGACAAAAGGTCATTGCGATTCATTGCAAATAATGGCTTATCTAGGTCAAAGCTTGCTTATAGCCAACAGGAAATGCTAAAAGGATCTCCTCAACCAGAGACAGATTGTCACAAAAGTCGTGACAACCACTTGGTCAAACAATGTGCTCATACGGAGATCACTGAAGTAAATGCCTATTTTCTTGAGTGTGGCATCACTCACTTGATCCCCGATTGCCCGAAAAGACCAAACCAAATCAGGAAGATCACGACAAATGTATCAGGGATTGTTCAGCTCCCTAGTAGCTCAGAAAATGAAAATGTTGTACCAATTCAAGTGGTTACGAGAGCACAAGCTCAAAAGAAAGCTGATGAGAATCCAGAGACAAAGAACACGAAAAGTGACACGAGTCCAAAGAGAGATGATGGACCAAAGCAACTAGTCAGAAAACCAAGAGCAAACGAAATAGTTGGAAAGCTAGAAAGACTAGGATGAAAGCACGCAAGGAACGAGAGAAAAAATCCCTAGATGAGAAGCTTACCGAAGATAAGGAGAAGATAAAACAACATGAGGAAAAGGAGGCACCTTCTCTTACACAGATGGTTAAACCTCTAGAAGAACCATCCACGGATGAGAAACAAAGAAGTGCTAGTTCAGGAGGATCTGTGTTGGTAGAGAAGGTTAATGAGACATTAGATGCCCTCTTGAAAGCCTATGATGCGAGGCTCAAAAACAACCAAACCCAAGAACACAGGTGGATGACATATCCCTATACGGAACTAGAAAAGAAAAGATTTGAAATGTGCAGAAAGATGATTCAAACAGACCAAGCTTTACCAGAACCACCAGTTGCAAAACCTGAGGATGTGATCCGTGTCATGCCTACACAAATAATCCCACCAAACCAGGAACAAAAAGAGCCAGATTCTAGTCATGAGCACAGACCAAACCTCAAAGACCTAGCATTAGAACCAAGGATAGTACTAAATACCACGTATAACTCTTCCGAGGGATTTCACCAAGCTATACCTGAGGATTGTAAAGAGATAGATGGTCTTGACAAATTGTGGAAACAAGTGAGAGAGGCCAATGAATTCGATGACTTAAGAAGACAAGTAGACAAGACTGGTGATGAACGAGGAGTGTTTCTACCACCAATAGAGGAATTTGATACTGGATCTCAAATGAATCTAGACGTGCAATCGTATTGGGGCGACAAAGGATCTGTACAATCTATGGATAGTCAACCCCATTCGCTAAGAACACTATCGTCCTACATGGGAGAGTGCGAGACCAAGTCAGATGTGGTTGCAGTCCCATCACAGAGACTGTCTCCCCTCAAGTCCATCGATTCAAAGGGGCTAGTAGATACTCTATCTACCCCAGTCACCTGTACAATAATGTTAGCGGAGTTGCTTAGAATAATACCAAACATGTGGGCTGATGTGGGTAAATGTCTAGAGAAATTTGGTCATTAAAGAGATTGAAATGCCTCAACTATACTAGTCCAGTGCCATTAAACAAGGTAGGCGAGTATTACGAGGGAGAAGATGGAAACACCACCCTTCCTGTGGAATTCAATAATGTAAAAACCATGGCAATCCTTGACAGTGGAGCTGGTGTGGCCATTGCAACCAAAGAGGTTTGGAAAAAGTGGGGAAAACCTGCCTTGATATCCACACGAATGACCCTGCAGCTTGCAAACGGACACAAGGAAAAGCCCCTAGGACTACTAGAAAAAGTACTTGTTACTTCTTGTGGCATTGAATATGAACACACTTTTGTTGTTGTTGACTTTGGCAAGAAGAACAACTATGACATCATTCTGGGAAGACCATTCATGCGACAATTGAAAATGGTCCAAGATTGGGGTTATGACCATATATACCTGAGACATATGGAAACCATAACAAAGATAAACTTGAGTGACCATAGCTATAGGGATGTGACGAGAACACCGGTTCAGGAGTTTGATTCCGCCACAGTAGCAAGATCAGAACTTCTAGCTTGTTTAGGTAAGCCTAAAGAACTGTGGATGTGAGGAGCTTCACAATGTGGTAGCTTGAAACGTGAGGAATGTATCCTAGAACGGGTTATAGAGGATATGGACTATATCCCAGAACCATTTCTTGAAGAAGAGTTAGAGCCTTTTGGATGGGAACACATCTTGGCTACTCTGGACGTGTCCGCCGTGGAGGATGCTCCCACAACAAAGTTTTGTGATGAAAATGGCTATGATGTCGTCCCTTATTTTGCATTGAGTGTAATCCAGGAAAACGAAGAGATCCAGACATCAACAAGCTCTTGAAATAAGGATCAAACAAAGAAATGTGGAGAATCAAAAGATGAAGAAGACGACGAGTTCTATGACTCTGTAGAATACTTCGAGCTTCAAGAAGATCAACGACCCGGGAATGAATGTCATCGCTACACGAATAAAGTGCATCAAAAGTGGATCCAAAGTCCTCCGTGAAGACACAGCCACCACAAGCATCCTCATACATGGCTCCTAATAAGGATGCAAAGACTCAGCTAGGAGGAATACGACCAGAGCAACGAGCTAAGAATGCTCTAATCAATGAGCTAGAAAAGTCCTCCAAGAAACTACCACCCACGAGCAAACAGACAGTAACTTTCCACTACCAACCAAAAAATCAAGGAAAAGTACAAGAAGTCAACCTGGTTGAGGATAGTAGCGATAGTGATGAATCTTACGACATCCCCTATCACCAACTCAGGCCATCACTATCACCAACCCCTTCAGCAACAACCATGATAGGTCAAAAGAACAAGACAACAAGTCAAAGCCAAAAAGCTCAACAAATCTGGATACAAAAAAGTCAAATCGGCCAAAAACAGATATGGATCAAGACAAAGATCTCTAATGACAAATCACAAGATCCAACACCAAAACAAAAACAAGGAAAGCGTGCACGAACGGGTAAGAATATCACAAAGTCGCAACCTTTCACAACTCAGGTTTGGGCTCCAACGAATTTGATTCAAGCACAAAAAAGTCAGGAATTCATTTGGATTCCAAAACAACCACAGTATCAACTTTAAAGCCTAAATCCCATCCCCAACCAAGCGTACAACGGCTGAAGCGAAGACCACTGTTGACTCACACAACAAAAAGGTGGATCCCAAAGAAGTGTCTTCAAACACAAACGAAGCATGGGCAAGTATGGGTTCCTAAACGAGAGCTAGCAACAAAACAGCCAATAATCGCAAAGAAATGGGTCCCAAAGAAGAACAACAAAACTGTTGTCAGTGCACGCCATTTGAATTCTTACAATTCTTCCTACTATTAGAGTACAATTAGAAGAGAGCAAGTCGCTTCAATCAAGCAACGATAAGGGAGCTTCAAAGACCATTACATTGCTTAGAATAGGAAGCCTCGCCAACAAATGCCAATAAGCAAATTGCTTATACCCACCTCTTGCACAACATAAATCTTTTCCATGCATTGACTGTGTATGCATAATAGGGCTACATTACAAGGCCTGCATAGGCACAACTTTTAATTGCCCAAGCACAACACATACCCTTTGCGATACTCTGTCGTAAAGGATGACTCCAAATAGGATGGGGGGAGGCATTCTGAATGCGGACCTAACATTATGACTATTAGAGGGCAATGTTTTGTGAGATGCATTGAATTTTTGCGTTTTATTGTGATAACTTTTTTGACAAAATTTAGATTATATTCCCTCATAGTAGTGTTACAAAGGAGTATGGGGATAAAATCCATATATGAGCCCCTAGGGACATGTGTATAGTGTACATAGCATTTAGATTTCTATTTGAATGATTTTTCTTTTGTTGAGTTGTTTTAAGATTTTCTTTGTTTATTACTAAGAAAAAAATTAAAAAATCCATAATCCACATGAAGAAAAGACTAACGAGAGGCCTGAGCACTACAAAGAGAAGAAGGTACAAGGAAACGATGAAACTTCACGAAGTATGTCTCAACAGCCGAAGAACTTGTCACAAAGCAGTGTCAATAGGCAACCGACAAGTCATAAAAGTCAGAGTCGAGTAGCTAAGCCACAGAATGAGTGAGTGTTGACCACTGGGTCAACAACACAACATAACTCAAGTTTCGTACCAAAGTCTTATCTTTTGCGAGTTATGAAATGCTGCGGATCATGGCTATAAACATCATTTGTAATGAGTAGTTATTCTAGTTTCAGAAGCCAGGGTGCAATGGCACTTCCAGATTGTAAATACAAAGCCATTTGACCCTTTCAACCCCATTTTTGGTTAAACCTAAGGTAGCCTTAGTATATAAGGTACCTACGTCATTTTGTAAAAAAAACTTTTTCCATAATCAAAACATAGTGCTTCCGTCTACTGTGTGTGAGAGAGAAAGAGAGTGAGCGTGAGCTTCATCCTCTCGCTACGCCCGACTCGCTCAACACATTGGAGATCTAATTGCACCATTGTTGTAGGCTCGAGGAGAGCTACGCGACGACACCAAGCATTCCACGCTAGACGAAGCGCACACGCCTACGCATCTACGAGCTATCTGTGGTCGTAAGTGTATCAAACGATGTCTGTTTTCTACGTGCTAGTAGTCTATAGAATCGTGGCGACATAAGCTACGCATAGGTACTTATAAATTTCATGTTGGGGTATAAAGCCCAATGTGGTCGCCCAGGTAAGTGGGCGGGCCGCCAGGTATGTACACATATTCTTTTGTATAAACCTAATAAGAACTCACTATGCTCTACACATTACAGTAGAGCGAGTTCACCATATCGTCGTGCTCTTCTTCTCGCACTCTCTCTCGCGTCGCACTTCCACTCGTACTGCTTCAACTAGTATCAGAGCTCAGATCGAGGCTCGGGGCAGCATTGCAGGAGGCTAGAGTCGCCAGCTCAGATTGGAGTGAAATTCGACAGGCAAAAACACGGCCCCAAATCCTGTGGGCGTGCTCGAAGGGCTCGGTGTTGTCAGAATTTCATTCTGAGGTCATCTCGGCCACCGTTCGGCTTCGACAAAGGTCTGCGCAGGCCATTTTCGACTACGTGGTCTTGACGGGTGCAGATCTGACTCTGCAAATTTGGGGTTTTCGGCCTACGACTGCAGGTGCTGAGGATATCGACACTCCCAGAGTGTTGATTTGTGGCTGTCTACACATCTAAGGACGGCTTACAATTCTTGGAGGCGTGTCACATATGACACGAGCGCATCTACACACAGACTGTAGGCGACATCCACTAGTTCATCAGGTAGCTTGTGTTTGCTGCTTGATATTCCAGATTTCATCCTGACATTGCAGGTACTTCCACATGGGATGTATTGTCAGAGATGATGTATGTTTGTTGAGGGTTTGCTGGCTGTGAGTCACGCAGCAAACAACCGCCGCAGCGGTTACAACATATAGTGGGAAATTTGTGGATGTATGACTTTGTGGGAAGTCTATGTACTATCATATTTACTGAAGCCTTTGTTGAGGGTCGAGTGAGGTTTTATTGAGCTGGGGGATTCTCGAATGTTGAGATCCTTTTGGTGATACAGGTCTTGGAGCGATCCCTCGAGCACCCTTAGATAGGCAGCTAGGATGTATTGACTGTGAGTTAGACAGTTGGGATTGCATCTTTGCTTTACTGCCGTTGAGACATTGTCACAGTCTATGCTTACAGGACAGTGACAGGACAGTGAGAGACAGTACAGGTGCAGGACAGGTTTACCCGCAGATTACAGTGTTAGAGAGACAGTGTTTTTTGAGATGTTTTTTGGTCTGTTTTTAGTACACCAGAGCCATTTTACAAAGGAGACTCTGCCAAAATTTCTGCAGAATCTGAAGCTTTCTTGGTTCATTTGACAGGTTGATATTGGTTCAGAGATCAGTTTACAGGGGAAACTCTGCCGAATTTTTCCCTGAAAAGTAAACTACTGTGAAGCGTAGCTATGGCTCGATCACAGGACACTGCTCTTGACAATATCAAGAAGCTGGATGGAACCAATTTCCCATTGTGGAAGAAGCAGATTTGGCACGTGTTGGTACAAAAGAAGCAGATAAAACCTATAAAGCTCAAGGGGATAAAACCAGAAGATATGGAAGAAGATGAATGGAGCGAAATGGATGAATTGGCACTTTCTACCATTATGCTGACTTTGGCAGAAAGCGTTTACTTCAATGTAGCAGACGAGATGTCGGCTTATCAAGCATGGTTAAAGCTGAGTGATCTTTATGAGAAGCAGAGTGCAGCTTCACAGGTATACTGGCTTAAGAAGCTTGTTGACTTGAAGATGCAAGAAGGGACACCTATGTCCAATCATCTGAATGAATTCAACACAATCTATAGTCAGTTGTTAGCTCAAGGTGTCAAGTTTGATAAACCTGTTAGAGCTATGTTCCTGTTGATCACATTGCCGGAAATTTGGGACACTTTTCGCACAGCTTTGAGTAATTCTGCACCTCCAGATGGTTTGAACATAGCAGGTGTAGAAGGAAGTCTGCTTATTGAAGAAACCAATAGAAAGACAATGGACAAAGGCAAAGGAACAGCCTTAGTTGTCAAGGGAGGGACCAAAGAAAAGTACAAAGGTGGAAAGAGGAATCAGTCTCGTAGCAAGTCCCGCAGTGCTAAAGGCAAGAGTGACATAGAATGCTGCCATTGTGGCAAGAAGGGTCACATGAAAAGAGACTGCAGAGAATGGAAAGGAGAAAAAGGCAAAGAGAAAGCTAAAGACCATGGTAAGAAGAACAAGTCCTCAGTGAAGATTCAAGAAATAAATGTGACAAACACTGTTGCAGAGGATGACAGTCTAGTGTCAGGAGACATCTACTTCTTGAAGAATACAATGGACTCAGCTCTTCTTACAGCATCTGATGGAAATGCACTGAGTGACTGGATTATAAACTCAGGGGCATCACTTCATGTGTCTCCAAACAAGGAGTGGTTTACCTCTTATGTGACCACTAAAGATCATGTTCGGCTAGGCAATGGGCAGACATGTGAGATCTTAGGTGTTGGAGATGTTCAATTGAAGTTTCAGAATGGCTCTTCTTTCACGCTGAAGAATGTGAGACATGTTCCCGCAATTACAAAGAGCTTGATCAGCACAGGTTTACTTGATGATGCTGGCTACGTCACCATTTTTGGACAGAACATGTGGAATATATCCAAGGGTTCTATGACAGTAGCACATGGAGTAAAGTTTGGAGGACTTTACGAGACAAGATTTCCATTCCCTTCTTGTCTCGTTCTGGTTATTTGCCTGGATTTTCATTTAATGATTTTGAATTCTGTGAACATTGTCTGTATGGTAAGCAAACACAGCAGCCACATAAGCATAGAAGTAGTAGAAGAGATACAGAGTTGGCACTTGTTCATAGTGATTTGTGTGGACCTATGCCTAACCTATCTCTAGGGGGAGCTTCTTACTTTATGAAATTTATAGATGATTACTCGAGGAAAGTATGGGTTTACTTTCTCAAGCACAAGGATGAAGCGTTTAGTGTTTTCAAAACGTTTGTGACACTTGTGGAGAATCAGAGTGGCAAGAAGCTTAAATGCTTATGCACTGACAATGGTGGAGAGTATGTTTCAAAGGCCTTTCAGGACTTTTGTGAGTCAAAAGGTATAAAACGTGAACTTACTGCTCCTTACAATACTCCTCAAAATGGTGTTGCTGAGAGGATGAATAGGACCATACAAGAGAAGGTCAGAAGTATGTTGTCTAATGCACAGCTGCCAAATGGGTTTTGGGCTGAAGCTGTATCAACATATGTTCATCTTGTAAATAGATCTCCTAGTAAGGTTTTGCAGAAGGATTCAGTGCCAGAGATGGTATGGTCGGGAAAAATGCCCTCATACAAGCATCTCAGAGTCTTTGGCTGTGAGGCATATACTCACGTTCTTAAGGAATTTAGGAACAAACTTGAGCCAAAGAGTAGAAAGTGCATCTTTCTAGGCTATGGTAATTCTGGTGAGATGGGGTACAGACTTTGGGATCCCGAATCCAGAAAGGTTTTCCGCAGCAATGATGTTCACTTTAATGAATCCAAATATCATTCTAAACCAGAGAGGGTTGAGGAGATTAGAAGAGTTGTCTTCCAAGAAGATGGACCTGCACGTGCAAGACAAAATGTCAGGGCTCAGGAGGAGCAAGGACAGGATAGAGTGGAACCACAGGTTGTGGCTGAGCCTGAGCCACCTATTGTTCATAGATCTGGACGTGTCACGCGACCTCCTGATAGGTTTGTTCCATCTATGAACTATGTCATGTTGACTGATTGCAATGAGCCTTCATGTTACAAGGAAGCAGTGCAAATGAAGGACTCTGGGAATTGGCAATTGGCCATGCAGTCAGAGATGACAGCTCTGCATAAAAACAAGACATGGAAGCTAGTTAAATTACCACAGGGCAAAAAGGCTCTACCTTGTAAATGGGTTTACAGGTATAAGATCACCGCTCATGATAGTCAACCAAAGTACAAAGCAAGCCTTGTTGCCAAGGGCTTTAAGCAAGAACAAGGCATTGACTTTGATGAAGTCTTCTCTCCGGTGGTCAAGATGACTACATTGAGATGCTTTCTTGCATTGGTTGCCATATTAGATTTGGTGTTGCACCAAATGGATGTCAAGACAGCGTTCTTGCATGGTGATTTAGATGTGGAAATTTACATGCAGCAGCTAGAAGGGTTTGTTGAGAAAGGCAAGGAAGATTGGGTATGCCAGTTGTTAAAGAGTCTTTATGGCTTAAAACAATCACCGAGGGCATGGTACCATAAATTCCACAAGTTTATGCTTTCTCAAGGCTACAAACGTAGTGAGTTCGATCACTGTCTATATACAAAGAAGGCTAAGGATGGTAGTTGGCTGATCCTTATTTTGTATGTGGATGACATGTTGATTGCTGGCAAGCACTTGGAAGAAATTTCAGCTTTGAAGTCAAAGATGGTGAAATCGTTTGACATGAAAGACATGGGTGAGGCAAGTCATATACTTGGTATGCGCATTGAGAGAGACAGATCAAAGAAGTTGATTTGGTTATCTCAAACAGAGTATATCGACAAGGTTTTGCAACGTTTCAATATGGAGAAGGGAAAGGCATTGAGTGTTCCATTGCCACCATATGTGAAACTTAGCAAACAAGATTGTCCTGCGACTGAGGAAGAACAGGCTGAAATGGATAAGATTCCATATGCTTCTGCAGTGGGTAGTTTGATGTATGCAGTGATTGCTACTCGCCCAGACATTGCATTTGCAGTGGGAGTAGTAAGTCGATACATGTCAAACCCATGCAAGAAACATTGGGAGGCAGTGAAAGGAATATTGAGATACCTGAAATCTACAAAGAGTATGCGTATATGCTATGGGAGTCAGGAGCTAAGTGTAAAGGATTTTACAGACTCAGATTATGCAGGTGACTTAGACAAGCGAAGGTCTACGTCAGGGTATGTCTTTACATTGGCTGGTGGAGCAATATCATGGCGTTCTAGATTACAAGATTGTGTTACTCAGTCTACTACAGAGGCTGAATATGTTGCAGCATCAGAGGCATGCAAAGAATCAATTTGGCTTAATCGACTAGTAACAGATTTGGGAATCAAAGAAGAGATGCCTGTGTTATATTGTGATAGTCAAAGTGCTATACAATTGGCTCGCAATCCAGTTTATCACTCAAAGACAAAGCATGTGGATGTGAAGTATCATTTCATCAGGGAAATGCTCGAGGATAAGCAACTTCAGCTTGTCAAAGTTCACACCACAGAAAATCCTGTTGATCTACTTACAAAAGGACTTCCCTCAGAGAGCTTTGCGCATTTTCGCAAGCAGTTGGGTGTAGGGTAGTGCATCACTTCTCTACATCTCTTGTATATTAGCTTGTATAGTAGCATCTCTCACACTTAAAGTACCACATTGGACTTTAAGTGGGAGGTTGTTGGGGAATAAAGCCCAATGTGGTCGCCCAGGTAAGTTGGCGGGCCGCCAAGTATGTACACGTATTCTTTTGTATAAACCTAATAAGAACTCACTATGCTCTACACATTACAGTAGATCGAGTTCACCATATCGTCGTGCTCTTCTTCTCGCACTCTCTCTCGCGTCGCACTTCCGCACGTACTCCTTCATTTCAGTTTCGGGCACTTTCAAAATTCGGCTCTGTCATCCTACGCGTTTTCCGCAGATGGGTTTAGAGTGTAGAAGCTTAGGGACAGGTGTATCCTAGTGAGGGGATGGTGTTCCTTAAGTTTCGTACGAATCTGGCATGATTAGGTGAGTTACCTTCCGTATGTGTGTATGTGGCTAGGTGGTGTAGTTGAGAGCAGTGAGGCTCTTGATGGTGGTTTAGTTGCCCTTCCTGAGTGTTGTATGTGTAGGATGGTCTCAGCCTGACAAGCTTAAGATAATTCCTCCGTGTGCCTATCGTGTCATCTGTGTCCTCGATTGACATTATGTTGATCTAGGTAGTGTTTGCATGCACTTCATGGGTGTGTGAGTCGCTTTCCGTCCAACATTGGCGCCGTTGCCGGGGACACAAGGACCTAAGTAGGTTTCCTACTAACACTCATGTGATGGTTGCTTGATTTAGTTTCGGCTAAAGAAATCGCTTTTTTAAGTGGATCCGGAAGAGGATATTCCGCGATCAAGTGGATAGCCAAGAAGCGTGTGTCTTGCCGAGGGTCTGCGACTAGATGGGTTTAGTTAGGATCTGTGGATTAGAGTAGTTTTTGGTGGTCGAGTGATTTGTGAGGTGATAAAAGCATTTACTAGTCCGTGTGTGGCAATGAAGCGTTTTTCTACTCGTAGATGCAAAACCCCATATGATTTGTAGGAGTAGCTTTAGGTAAGTGATCCGATTCTGATCTAGAGCTATTCATCACCGAATTATTTGCTAAAGTGCTTGATTGCATTTGAAATCAAGGAAAAGTGTGCTTTTGAGGATAAAAATGCATTAAACAAGCTTTCGTGGATATTTTTGTATGACTGACTGATGCTGTGCATATAAAACAGCATTTGCGAGGGTTCTGTGAAGAAAGCCTGCAATTCTGTAAACATAAACATCCTACGCGTAGGATGTCTCAAGGGGGTTCTAGAGACCAAATTTGAAAATTCTGACTACACCAGTGGGTTCAGAGGGTAGGTTTTACCCTAGTAACATATTGCCTTGGGTGTTTTTCCCTATTTTGTTGACCAAAAGCCAAAAGGCGAAGTCAGAAAATGTAAAATTTCAGAAAAGGCTTAATTGAGTGATTTTTGCATGTTTTTGCAATTGTGAAGCATACTTGCACTTGCTGAGAGCATAAGGAAGCATCAGGGACACTTCAGTCTCAAACAATCAGTAGTAGACATCCTATGCGTAGGATGTCTATAGGGTGATCTGGTAGAAATTTTGAAAATCTGAGGTTACCAGTGTGCTCAGAAGGTAGGTTTTACCCTATTTTCACCTGGAAAGTGGAAATTTGACCAAATTTTGACAGGTCAAAGCCAAAAGACAAAAATTGCCAGACATCGTACCCAATTTGTGCCAAAGACTTATTTTTAGACCAAAACCATAGGATGGCTGCAAGAGCATGATCTGCATGATACATTGAGTGACTGAGAGAGTTTTCAGCTCATTTGGGTGAGAAAATTGGGTTCAAAGCGGACTTTAGCACTTTTGACTGAAAAAGGCAAGGATAGCTAGTTTTGGGGGTCTTTTGACATCCAAACTCAAATCTAAGCATAGCATTGGGTTGCTGACATCAAGGGGAAGCTGTGGGACAAGTCTGGGGTCAAAGTCTAGGGTCAAACAGGCCAAAAAGACATCCTACGCGTAGGATGTCTTCTGTGCGATTTTGGACTCTAAAGAAAATTCTAAGCATACCACTGTGATCAGCACCTTTAGGAGAGTCTGTGATTCAAGTTTGGGTTCATTATGAGAAAAAAGACATCCTACGCGTAGGATGTCTACTGCATAATTCTGAAACCAAATCTCTATTGTGACCATACCGTGCTGTCATATAGCCTTAGGCAAGCGTTCTAGTCAATTTTGATCCAATTTGGAGTTGATTTGACTTAGGAATTCATCAGAACAGACATCAGGTTTTTGGAACAGATTCTTGATCATTTGACCAACCTATAGGTGTCAGAATCAAAAAGTAAAAATAGCTTAGGATACAATGTATTTACCTAAAAAGCTCTGTGATTGAGATGTCAGACCAACCATAGACAGACTGCAAATTAAGCATTACCAATGCGGGATGGATAACTGAGATTTTTGCACCACTATAAAGCGGCATGCGTGCAATACTTTGCATCATCTCGCCCTCTTTATCGTTGCTATCATGCCGTCAATATGAATGGGATGACTGAGATTGGTCCGTAGTATTGCGTTCAATGTTGTCTTTCTATGTTTTCAATGATGGGATCCATGTCAAAGAACACGCCCAACATCTGTTCCATCTCTACTTCTTGAAATTCCACATTAGGTATTGGTTGGTAGGACTTAGTTGATGGCTACTTGTTTGAAAATTGTCTTCTCTTGGATGAAGTTGGAGCAATATCTACTTGCATATTTTGACCTTCAGTATCTAGACCATGAGATTGATAATGTAGGTCTTGTAGTTGCTCAATCGGAAAGAGACCGTGCTTGCGTATGTGTTGGTTGCAATGCGCACAAGGACACGCCATCCTATCGGCCATAATTTATCTACCAATGATGCAACAAATAATTAAAACACTCTAGTTGTTATAACTACACACTACTAAGTACATGATAATACATGACAACCTCACGTTCTCTAGCGAGGCTCGATCCCCGCACACCTCAGTCTAGAGGTGCACGGAGATTAGGACCACAGGGTAATAATCTTGTCTTTATTGTTCAATGACTATATATTAAGGTTCTTGAAGTCTGTGTGCACTTTGGAAGTCTAATTGTGTTTTTTCAACTATTTGCTGCTAGCTCTAACAACCTCACATTCTCTAGCCATGTCTGATCCCCGCACACCTCGGTCTAGAGATGCACGAAAATCTCGTCTTTATTGGTCAATGACTATATATTAAGGTTCTTGAAGTCTGTGTGCACTTTGGAAGTCCGATTGTGTTTTTTCAACTATTTGCTGCTAGCTCGAGCTCTAACAATCTCTCATTCTCTAGCCATGTCCGATCCCCGTATACCTCGGTCTAGAGGTGCACGGAGATTAGGACCACAGAATCAATGACTATATATTAGTGTTTTTGAAGTTTGTGTGCGCCTAACCTAACCTATAACCTAAACTATAACCTAACCTATAACCAAATTAAACGTAACCTATAACTTCACCTATAACAAAACCTAACCGAAGTCCGTTTGCATTTTTTGAAGTACATGAGTCATTCTTGAAGTCCATTTACATTTTTTCTATTATTTGCCACTAGCTCTAACCTAACTTATAATCTAACCTAACCTATAACCTAAACCTGACCTAACCTAACCTATAACCTAAACCTAACCTAACCGAAGTTCGTTTGCATTTTTAGAAGTACACGAGTCATCTTCGAAGTCCGTTTGCGTTTTTTCTACTATTCATTCGCCGCTAGCTCTAACCTAACCTATAATCTCACCTAGCCTATAACCTAACCTAACATAACCTATAACCTAAACCTAACTTATAGGCTAACCTAACCAAAGTCTGCATTTTTTGAAGTACACGAGTCATCTTCCAAGTTCGTTTGCGTCTTGTCTACTATTTGTCACTAGCTCTAACATAGTCTATGTAACATTTAATGGCCTAAAAACTTGTGTGTAGCGGAAATTAGCATGAACATAGTGGGCATTTCATTAGAATAGATTCCTAATGAGAATTACAAGAGTGCTTGGGTGGAGAGAGCAACAAAAAGCATAACACCTAGTTAGATAGCATGAACAATACTTTCAAAAGAGAGAGAAATTAAGCTATTGACAATAGTTGAGGACCGGATTTTCATGGAGCCGGTCCCCCCTCCAAAAGGCTTTGTATTATGGTTTCTCCAATCAAGAGAGACATTGTACAATACAATTCTTTGTGTTCCTTCAAGACTAGCTAGTGCAATGAAGATGAAAGCTTCATGCACTAAGCAAAACACTTAGCAAACACAACATCAATTATCCCCGGTCTCATACCCAAGACCTCACACACCTTCGAAGATGGTGAGAGCTAGCAGGGTATGAGAGTAGATTAAGAGGAAGAAGGACTAGTCTTACGAGAAAGATGTACATCTCCTCACATAATCACTCATATTAGCATAGCTTAGCTTAGTAATTAGCTTGGTAGAGGAGATGAGCATGCATTGAAGCTTGGCTCTTGGTTGGATTTTCAACACAAAGCCAAGAGTTGTTGGTGTAGGCCTCCCTTCTCACAAGCTTGGAGTAGGTAACAAGCTTTCCATTAAAGCTTGAGAAGGAGAGACAATCTTCTTTACTTCACACATGAGATTGTGTGAGTGTGTGTGTGTGTGATAAGCCTTGCAAAAATCAGTCCCCCTCTCTCTCTTGGGCGACCCCTCTTGCTATTTGCTCTTGCTGTCCTCCCATTAGACCTCCCTAGGGCTAGCCAATGACAATTAAGCAGCATAAGTGATAGCCTTTTGACATGTGTCCCCCTTTCCCCTTTTGTGAGAGCTTTAGGCAATTTAATAATTCAACTAAACTCTCATTGGACCCCTTTGCCTCCTGGCCAATAGGAATCAGGCAAGCCATTGGGCTATTGAATGCTCATTGGACCCCTTGGGAGACTGTACAATAGTCTTCTAGAGGACTTAATTCTCATTGGTTCTTTTATTAAGTGTTTTTAAATTAATTAAACTCGATTTACTCTAGCCTAATTCCCATTGGTCCACCTCCAAGGCCATCCAATAGGAATTGGGTACACCTTGTGGGCATCTGGCCTAGGGAGCTGACATGTGTCCCTCATTCCCTTTGTGTAAAGGGAGCTTGTGTGTGTGTGTGTGTGACTTTCTCTCTCATCCCCTACATGCAAGGCTCACCCCCTCCTTAGTAGGGATTTGTAAAGACTTTTTTGACACACACAAAGCATCCAATTCCCCCATGGTTGAACTTTGGACACAACCTTCGAATATTGGAACCTTAGCATTTTGGAAGTCTTCATGGGCTGAACCTTAGGGTCTTTTTAGCCCATTGTTGCACATGGCTCTTTTGTAGATGGCCCCCCCTTTGGATCCCTATTTTCCCTCCTTTGGATCCCTACTGTGGCCGGTCTGCTAGCTTAACCAATATTCTAGCTTTTTCTCCCCTAGCACTTCCCCATATTAAATGATCATGAGAAAATCATTTAGGAGAATTAGATATTGATTATTATGACATTACCTCTCTCTTGAGATCATAGTCGTCCTCGACTATGGTGTAGAGAAGATAAAGCATATTCATGAGTCCTTTTCTTAGCGTGTAGAGGATTCCTATGTTACCCTACGACTTCATTCCACAATGGATGACTAGTCCATTTGGCGCTTGAGAGCTTGAGGCTGCCGCAAGCATGTCTGCACATTAGTCCTATCAATCCTCCATAGTAGAGTGACAAGCTCTACTTGGTGTTTGGGAGACGTGGTCTCCGCAAACTTGATCTAAGCATGCATACTACTTCATTTTTGTGCACAATAAAGAAAAAGAGAGTCTTATAAGACAAAAACTTTGTTCATTTTTAACATTTTGTACATTTGCTTACTCTTGGGAAGCATTGTAAGCATTGACAAGGTTTAGGTTATCCTTTAATTGTATGTCTTGCATCCATCTAGCATCTTCAAAAGGATAATTCTTAAACTTAATAAGATATCGTCGGATAGTCTTACCGCCTCTTAGTACCTTGTCTTCATGTCGGAGAATGGACTCGGGCTGCAACACCTCCTCTTGGTCCTCGATCTCCGGTGGGTCTTCAGTAGTTGGTTCTTCAGGTGGCTCTCCTTTGTAAGGCTTTAATAGGCTCACATGGAAAGCATTGTGTATGAGCCAATGATTGGGCAACTTGAGTTGATAGGCCATCTCATTGATTGGCCTAAGAATTCCGAAGGGACCATAGTACCTTTTTGCTAGTTTAGCATAGTACTTTTGGTGTCCCGTAGGATTCTTGCCCGTCGTGTGCCTTAATCGAGCCTTGGGAAACTTTAATAAAACCCAATCATTTTCTTTAAAGGCTTGGGCTCTTCAGTGCTTGTCAGCAGCAGCCTTTTGCCTTTGTTGTGAGATAGAGATAGCATCCTTAATCTTTTGAAAAGATTCTTGTAGGTCTCTGTTGACCGCTAGGTCAACAACACAACATAACTCAAATTTTGTACCAAAGTCTTATCTTTTGCGAGTTATGAAATGTTGCGGATTATGGCTATAAACATCATTTGTAATGAGTAGTTATTCTAATTTCAGAAGCCGGGGTGCAATGGCACTTCCAGATTGTAACTACAAAGCCATTTGACCATTTCAACCCCATTTATGGTTAAACCTAAGGTAACCTTAGTATATAAGGTACCTAGGTCATTTTTGTAAAAGGACTTTTATCATAATCAAAACTTTAGCGCTGCCATCTACTGTGTGTGAGAGAGAAAGAGAGTGAGCGTGAGCTTTATCCTCTCGCTACGCTCGGCTCGCTCAACACATTGGAGATCCGACTGCACCATTGTTGTAGGCTCAAGGAGAGCTACGTGACAACACCAAGCATTCCACGTGAGAGGAAGCGCACACGTTGACGCATCTACGAGCTATTTGTGGCCGTAAGTGTATCAAACGTTGTTTGTTTTGTGCGTGCTAGTAGTCTATAGAATCGTGGCAACATAAGCTACGCATAGGTACTCATAAATTTCAGTTTTGGGCACTTTCAAAATTTTGTTCTGTCATCCTACGCATTTTCCGCAGATGGGTTTAGAGTGAGGGTTTTGAGTGTAGAAGCTTAGGGACAGGTGTATCCTAGTGAGGGGATGGTGTTCCTTAAGTTTCATACGAATCTGGCATGATTAGGTGAGATACCTTCCGTATGTGTGTATGTGGCTAGGTGGTGTAGTTGAGAGCAGTGAGGCTCTTGATGGTGGTTTAGTTGCCCTTCCAGAGTGTTGTATGTGTAGGATGGTCTCAGCCTAACAAGCTTAAGATATTTCCTCTGTGTGCCTATCGTGTCATCTGTGTCCTCGATTGACATTATGTTGATCTAGGTAGTTTTTGCATGCACTTCATGGGTGTGTGAGTCGCTCTCCGTCCAACATTGGCGCCGTTGCCAGGGACACAAGGACCTAAGTAGGTTTCCTACTAACACTAGTGTGATGGTTGTTTGATTTAGTTTCGGCTAAAGAAAGCGTTTTTCTTAAGTGGATCCAAAAGAGGATATTCCGTGATCAAGTGGATAGCCAGGAAGCGTGTGTCTTGCCGAGGTTCTGCGATTAGATAGGTTTAGTTAGGATCTGTGGATTAGAGTAGTTGTTGGTGGTCGAGTGATTTGTGAGGTGATAAAAGCGTTTACTAGTCTGTGTGTGGCAGTGAAGCGTTTTTCTACTCATAGATGCAAAACCCCATATGATTTGTAGGAGTAGCTTTAGGTAAGTGATCCGATTCTGATCTAGAGCTATTCAACACTGAATTATTTGCTAAAGTGCTTGATTGCATTTGAAATCACAAAAAAGTGTGCTTTTGAGGATAAAAATGCATTAAACAAGCCTTCGTGGATATTCTTGTATGACTGACTGATGCTGTGCATATAAAAGAGCATTTGCAAGGGTTCTGTGAAAAAACCTACAATTCTGTAAACATAGACATCCTACGCGTGGGATGTCTCAAGGGGGTTTTGGAGACCAAATTTGAAAATTCTGACTGCACCAGTGGGTTTAGAGGGTAGGTTTTACCCTAGTAACATATTGACTTGGGTGTTTTTCCCTATTTTTGTTGACCAAAAGCCAAAAGGCGGAGTCAGAAAACACAAAATTTTAGCAAAGGCTTAATTGAGTGATTTGTGCATGTTTTTGCAATTGTGAAGCATACTTGCACTTGCTCAGAGCATAAGGAAGCGTCAGGGACAATTCAGTCTCAAAAAATTAGCAATGGATATCCTACGCGTAGGATGTTTACAGGGTGATCTGTTGAAAATTTTGAAATTATGAGTTGACTAGTGTGTTCAGAAGGTAGGTTTTACCCTATTTTCACATGGAAAGTGGAATTTTGACCAAATTTTGACAGATCAAAGCCAAAAGACGAGAATTGTCAGACATCCTACCCAAATTGTGCCAAGGCATAATTTTTGAGACCAAACCATAGGATGACTTTATAGGCATGTTCTAAATGTTGTATTGAGTGCATGTGATAAATTTCATCTCATTTGGGTCACTGAAAGTGAATATTGAACAGACTTTAGCATTTTTTACTGAAAAAGGCAAGGATAGCTAGTTTTGGGGTCTTTTGACATCCAAATTAAAATCTAAGCATAGCATTGGATTGCTGACATCAAGGGGAAGTTGTGGCTCAAGTTTGGGGCAAATATGAGCAGTTAGACATCCTACGCGTAGGATGTGTTCACCATGATTTAGCACTTCAAATCAACCTCTGAGCATACCACAGTGATCAGCACCTTAAGGAGAGTCTGTGGTTCAAATTTGGGTTCATTCTGAGCAAAAAGACATCCTACGCGTAGGATGTCTACTGCATAATTCTGAAATCAAAATTCTATTGTGACCATACCAGGGTGTTGTATAGCCTTAGGCAAGCCTCCTAGTCAATTTTGGTCCAATTTGGAATTGATTTGACTTGGGAATTCATCAGACCAGACATTAGGATTTTGGAACAGATTCTTGATCATTTGACCAACCTATAGGTGTCAGAATCAAAAAATAAAATTAGCTGTGAGTTTAGCACATCAAGGGGAAGCTACAGTGCAAGTTTGAGCTGAAACAGAGCAAAAAGACATCCTACGCGTAGGATGTCTCCAGGGTCATAAAGTGGTCAAAATTCTACTTTGGCCATATAGGGAGGTTCTAAGTGTCTCAAGGATTCCAGAACTTTTTTCAAAAGTGAATTTGGACCTTGTTTGACCTATTTACCAAGCAGAGACAAGAATTGTCAGACATCCTACTCTTGGAGTGCACTAGAAGCTCTTGCAGCCTAAATCTTGACTTATTGGCATCCAAATTCAATTTTGAGTATACCATTGGGTTGCTGAGCACTAGGAGAATCTTGGGATCAAGTTTGGACAAAATCTGAGCAGTTAGACATCCTACGCGTAGTATGTCTTCAGCTTGATTTAGGACTCCAAACCAATTTATGAGCACACAACTGTGATCAACACATCAAGGAGAAGCTGGGGTGAAAATTTCAAGTCATTCTGAGCAAAAAGACATCCTACGCGTAGGATGTCTCAAGGAAATTTTTAGGTCCAAATTAAATTCTGAGCATACCATTGTGTTGTTGGACTTAAGGAGAGTCTTGAACACAATGGACTAAATCTACTTGAACCAAGAAAAAGCTCTTAAGCCCAGAAATCATGTCTACCCTAGATTCAAACGCAGCTTACACAAGCTTGGAGATCCCCACGATAGAGGAATATCCTCCCACAATGGATCTTCCAAACTTACAATTGATAAAGACCCATCTTGTTGAGAGAGTTTGGATGATTGGTCATGAGAGTGAAGGACTATATAGATACATTGACGACAATGAGGTCAATCTTTATAGGTGCTCAGGTCCATACCTAGAAGAGATAACAGATTACAAGCTCTTATATGTCTACACATACGGAGTTGACTGTCAATGGAGATCTATAGTTGTCGACAAGTATAGACAAGAATGCAGAGTTGTAGAAAGCACAAATCCACAGACTGTACTAGAAAGAGGTGGATATTTGGTCAATGAAGGACCACAAATGCCTACACCAAACACGAGAATTCCTATAGGAATTCCAAGAAGAGAGCCACTAGGATTCCCTTCAAGAGCGATAACAAGAGAAGGATTGGGAGAGTCTCTGGTTAGACTTGTAGACAATCGACGAGTTAGACCATCCCAAGTCCAGAAATGGGTAAACAGAAAATACTCCAGAGATAAAGATCCGAGAGATCACGTAACAGCTTTTAGAAGAGTGATTAGAGCAGAGGAAGTTTTAGATTTTGAGACACAGTTTGCGGGATTTGGATTTACTCTAGAAGATGATGCAGCTACATGGTTCGACTCGGTGGAAAAATGGGATTTTGAGACCCTAGATGCGCTTTTTGAGGAGTTTATTGAAGAATTCTCGCCAAAAGGCATTGCTCACAACACGGTCTCGCAAATCCATAGATTCAAACAGAAAGAGAATGAATCAGTACGCAAAGCATCATTACAGCTCAAGAGATATGTTAAGCTCTGTCCGAGAGCGGAATTACCTACGCAAGCACGACTGATATTGATCTTTATCCAGGGAATGAGACATGCGGGCCTTCAGAAGGATCTGCATATGATAAGGAGGATGACACTAAACGAGTTGATCAAAGAAGGTCTTTATCTAGTGGATAACTGTGAGGCATACAAAGAAACAGACTTAAAGAGTCAAGGAGATGACACATCCTCCCAGCACAGTGTTTCACAGATAAGTGAGTCCATTGCCAAGCCAACGGCACCTATTGATCAAGAAAATCTTATCGACGACTTGGTCAAGAGGTTGATTCCTCTTGTAAGGTCTGATTTGGGAGAGCCGAAGTGGTGTGAAATTGAGAGAAAATGGATGAACCATAGGAGGAACAGTGCTATTACAGCATGGAAAATGCTAGGGAGAGATATGTACAACCTATTCCAGAACTACATACTCCACCTAGATACATTACGGGGAATGCGCCAAGACCAGTAGGAGTTTTAAGGCCACAGCTTCTCTTAGGACAACAACCTCCGCTGCCAGGAGCTAGAATGCCGGTAGACATGAGATACATGCCAATGATGGAAGCATCAAATAAACCAACGCCAGTACCAGCTACAATGTGGTATAGCAACCAAAGTAGGTACTACCCTTCGGAGCAACAAAATGTGAGAGAAACACATGGAGTGGTGAGGCCGGTACAACTTCCACCTCCTGGGTTTCAGTCGAAAGAAAGAAGGTATGAAATGGACAAAAGAACATTGCGATTCATTGCAAATAATGGCTTATCTAGGTCAAAGCTTGCTTATAGCCAATAGGAAATGCTAAAAGGATCTCCTCAACCAGAGACAGATTGTCACAAAAGTCGTGACAACCACTTGGTCAAACAGTGTGCTCATACGGAGATCACTGAAGTAAATGCCTATTTTCTTGAGTGTGGCATCACTCACTTGATCCCCAATTGCCCGATAAAACCAAACTAAATCAGGAAGATCACGACAAATGTATCAGGGATTGTTCAGCTCCCTAGTAGCTCAGAAAATGAAAATGTTGTACCAATTCAAGTGGTTACGAGAGCACAAGCTCAAAAGAAAGCTGATGAGAATCCAGAGACAAAGAACACGAAAAGTGACACGAGTCCAAAGACAGATGATGGACCAAAGACGGACGCACCTAGTTAGAAAACCAAGAGCAAACGAAATAGTTGGAACGCTAGAAAGACTAGGATGAAAGCACGCAGGGAACGAGAGCAAAAATCCCTAGCTGAGGAGCTTACCGAAGATAAGGAGAAGATAAAACAACATGAGGAAAAGGAGGCACCTTCTCTTACACAAATGGTTAAACCTCTAGAAGAACCATCCACGGATGAGAAACAAAGAAGTGCTAGTTCAGGAGGATCTGTGTTGGTAGAGAAGGTTAATGAGACATTAGATGCCCTCTTGAAAGCCTATGATGCGAGGCTCAAAAACAACCAAACCCAAGAACACAGGTGGATGACATATCCCTATACGGAACTAGAAAAGAAAAGATTTGAAATGTACAGAAAGATGATTCAAACAAACCAAGCTTTACTAGAACCACCAGTTGCAAAACCTGAGGATGTGATCCGTGTCATGCCTACACAAATAATCCCACCAAACCAGGAACTAAAAGAGCCAGATTTTAGTCATGAGCACAAACCAAACCTCAAAGACCGAGCATTAGAACCAAGGATAGTACTGAATACCACGTATAACTCTTCCGAGGGATTTCACCAAGCTATACCTGAGGATTGTAAAGAGATAGATGGTTTTGACGAATTGTGAGAGGCCTATGAAGCCGATGACCCAAGAAGACGAGTAGACAAAACTGGTGATGAAGGAGGAGTGTTTCTACCACCAATAGAGGAATTTGAGACTGGATCTCAAATGAGTCTAGACGTGCAATCTTATTGGGGCGAGAAAGGATCTGTACAATCTATGGATAGTCAACCCCATTCGCTAAGAACACTACCGTACTACATGGGAAAGTACGAGACCAAGTCAGATGTGGTTGCAGTCCCATCAAAGAGACTGTCTCCCAACAAGGGCATCGATTCAAAGGGGCTAGTATATATTCTATCTACCCCAGTCACCTGTACAATAATGTTAGCCGAGGTGCTCATAATAAGACCAAACATGTGGGCTAATGTGGGTAAATGTCTAGAGAAATTTGGTGTAGAAACCCCACTGACTCAAATCGAGGAAGGCATCCAAGAGCTTGAAATGCCACAACTAAATACTAGGCCAGTTCCATTAAACAAGGTAGGCGCGTATTATGAGGGAGAAGATGGAAACACCACCCTTCCTGTGGAATTCAATGGTGTAAAAACCATGGCAATCCTTGACAGTGGAGCCAGTGTGGCCATTGCAACCAAAGTGGTTTGGAAAAAGTGGAGAAAACCTGACTTGAGATCCACACGAATGACCCTGCAGCTTGCAGACGGACACAAGGAAAAGCCCACAGGACTGCTAGAAAAAGTACTTGTTACTTCTTGTGGCATTGAATATGAACACACTTTTGCTGTTGTTGACTTTGGCAAGAAGAACAACTATGACATCATTCTGGGAAGACCATTCATGCGACAATTGAATATGGTCCAAGATTGGGGTTATGACCATATATACCTGAGACATATGAAAACCATAACAAAGGTAAACTTGAGGGACCATAGCTATAGGAATGTGACGAAAACACCGGTTGAGGAGTTTGATTCCGCCACAGTGGCAGGATCAGAACTTCCAGCTTGGTTAGGTAAGCCTAAACAACTGTGGATGTGAGGATCTTCACAATGTGGTAGCTTGAAACATGAGGAATGTATCCTAGAGCGGGTTATAGAGGATATGGACTATATCCTAGAACCATTTCCTGAAGAAGAGTTAGAGCCTTTTGGATGGGAACACATCTTGGCTACTCTGGACGTGTGCGCCGTGAAGGATGCTCCCACAAAAAAGTTTTGTGATGAAAATGGCTATGATCTCGTTCCTTATTTTGCAGTGAGTGTAATCCAGGAAAACGAAGAGAACCAGACATCAACAATCTCTCGACATAAGGAGCAAACAAAGAAATGTGGAGAATCAAAAGATGAAAAAGACGACGAGTTCTATGACTCTGTAGAACACTTCGAGCTTCAAGAAGATCAACGACCCGGGAATCAATGTCATCGCTACACGAATAAAGTGCATCAAAAGTGGATTCCAAAGTCCTCCGTGAAGACACAGCCACCACAAGCATCCTCATACATGGCTCCTAATAAGGATGCAAAGACTCAGCTAGGAGGAATAGGACTAGAGCAACGAGCTAACAATGCTCTAATCAATGAGCTAGAAAAGTCCTCCAAGAAACTACCACCCACGAGCAAACAGAAAGTAACTTTCCACTACCAGCCAAAAAATCAAGGGAAAGTACAAGAAGTCAACCTGGCTGAGGATAGTAGCGATAGTGATGAATTTTACGACATCCCCTATCACCAACTCAGGCCATCACTATCACCAACCCCTTCAGCAACAACCATGATAGGTCAAAAGAACAAGACAACAAGTCAAAGCCAAAAAGCTCGACAAATCTGGATACAAAAAAGTCAAATCGGCCAAAAACAGATATGGATCAAGACAAAGATCTCTAATGACAAATCACAAGATCCAACACCAAAACAAAAACAAGGAAAGAGTGCACGAACGGGTAAGAATATCACAAAGTCGCAAGCTTTCACAACTCAGGTTTGGGCTCCAAAGAAGTTGATTCAAGCACAAAAAAGTCAGGAATTCATTTGGATTCCAAAACAACCACAGTACCAACTTTCAAAGCCTGAATCCCGTCCCCAACCAAGCGTACAAGGGCTGAAGCAAAGACCACTGTCGACTCACACAACAAAAAGGTGGATCCCAAAGAAGTCTCTTCAAACACAAACGAAGCACAGGCAAGTATGGGTTCCCAAACAAGAGCCAGCAACAAAACAGCCAATAATCGCAAAGAAATGGGTCTCAAAGAAGAACAAAAAAACTGCTGTCAGTGCATCGCCGCTTGAATTCTTACAATTCTTCCTATGATTACAGTACAGTTAGAAGAGAGCAAGTCGCTTCAATCAAGCAACGATACAGGAGGTTCAAAGACCATTACATTGCTTAGAATAGGAAACCTCGCCAACAAATGCCATTAAGCAAATTGCTTATACCCACATCTTGCACAATATAAATCTTTTCCATGCATTGACTGTGTATGCATAATAGGGCTACATTACAAGGCCTACATAGGCACAAATTTTAATTGCCCAAGCATAACACATACCCTTTGCGATACCCTGTCGTAAAGGATGACTCCAAATAGGAAGGGGGGAGGCATTCTGAATGCGGACCTAATATTATGACTATTAGAGGGCAATGTTTTGTGAGATGCATTGAATTTTGTGTTTTATTGTGATAAATTTTTGACGAAATTTAGAGTATATGCCCTAATAGTAGTGTTCAAGAGGAGTATGGGGACTAAATCCATATATGAGCCCCTAGGGACATGTGTATAGTGTGAAGGGGATCGGGGAGCACCACAGACGGAGAGTGAGAGAGAGAGAAGGAGACACACGACACACAGATATGGGTGGGGAGACTCCAAAGAGTGAGCAATCCCCTATACACTTATGCTATGTATAAGGTATACAAGTCAGTGGGCGCCCAGACTCTAGGCGGTCGGGCAAGGCACAGACGCCTATACCCCAACAACCTCCCACTTAAAGGTGACTGTGCCTTTAAGCAAGGGAACCTAGTCTAAAGACTACAAAAGGCGAGAGAAAACCGCTCTCAACAGATGCCCACTAGCTGGCTGTGATCGTGTGCATCCGGCTGTCCTGCTCCCGTGTAAGTCCATACACCACCAGAGGTACCGCACATGTACTGCAAGTATGTATGCAATACCTGCATATCTCCCTCGTGCACTATGCCATCATCAGTCAACAAACGACTCACAACCCCAACTGCAAATGCTCCCACTACAACTGCGATATCCGGTCTCAAGATCAACATCTCATACATGAGACCACCGAATGCCGATGCAATGCTAGCGGCCCCTGCTAGCTCTACGGAGCATGCATCAACATATATATCCCTGGAAATAGGCATATCTGACTGACGAGGCGTGTCAGCCACATGCATCTCCTGATTGTCCGCAAAAGACGCATCAACCTGTCGTGCAACCTCAAAGCAAACCAGCTGCTCTAGGTGTCTGCTGGAAGACATATCCTACACAACTATATCCCCATGCTCACTGTCGAGCATAGAAAGGAATGATTGCATAATCGCTGACGTCTCATCCTCCTCTGCAATCGTCCACTGCAAACATGACCACTCAATCTGATGTGACTCACTAGAGCTCTCATGCTCTAACTCCGTATGCATAGACTCTTGCACAACGTCCTCCTGTCGTGACTCACTAGAGCAAGACCGCTCTACCTGTCTATCCTGCATAGAAGTATGTCGCACAACTGACTCTCTGCTTTGCTTAGTCACTAGAAAAGCATGCATGTCTGACTCTGTCACCTCTCTGTGTGACTGCTCAAGTCGTGCCCCAACTGTGTGCACAACAAGCTCACTACTCTGCACTCCATGCAAATCATCCTGCAACCCACAAGCAAAAGAGACTCGCCTGCTCTCTCGCTCTCTACCTGGCTGCATGATCACAGAGACAGCACCGTCTCTCGCATGATCCACATGCAATGGGTAACCTATACCACTCCTGGCACCTCTCGCAATCACTAGCGAACCCAAATGCATCACAAAATCTCGCTCTCGTAGCGAAATCTGACATCCACAATCTCTAAGCTGACCAATCGAGATCAAACTCACTGTCAAATCTGGTACATAGCGCACATGTCGTAACAAGTAAGATGCACCACTCGGTAATGACAGTCTCACATCTCCTGCACCTGCTATCGCATGCACCGATCCATCGGTCAAACGTACACTGCCAAGCATCCCGCTAGAATAGCTACAAAACCATTCACGATGCGGCGTGACATGAAACATAGCATCTGCGTCTAGCAACCACTGCGAAGGGAGTGCACTATCCACATGTATAGCATCTCGTGCATAGCTCGAGGTAAAAGTGACATCCCCGTCACTAGTATACTCCGACACTACATCTGCCTCAACTGTCAAAGCAATTGAGTCCATGGCATCACTACATACATCTCTGAGACTGTCATGTCTCCTACGATGTCGCATACGACAAAAACAGCGTCGTCTAACGTGTCCAGAATGACCACAATACCAACATGTCACCTGTCGGCGTACTCGTGAATGTACATGCCTCACACGAGTCCTTGATGACTCAGATCTATCATACATATCATGTAATCTGCGCCAAAGTGCTCTCGAAGTAGTCTCATACATAACAAGAGCATATACAGATTCCGCAAGGTGCAAAGAGAGTGTAGATAGTGCCATCTCCTCTAGCTCCTGCCACTGATCGCCAGACATGTTTGAAGGTCTACCTGCATCACCACTCAATGGTCGATGCAACCCTCGCTGTGTCAGTGCATCAAGCATACAATCTCTCCATGCCGCAAAGTCTGACCCATCAAACACGCGCATCTGTGAGAGGTCACAATCTGATCGATCACCTGTCTCTGCCATGAGCACAAGTAGCAAGCTAGATAGAAAAACCACCTCACCAACAACACCTGGAAACTGTCTACAAATATGGCCGGAAACACAATGTAAAACCTGTGAGACACACTCCAAAATAGAGCTCCCGCAATGTCAATACAAGCCTCGCATGCTCTAGTATCACACTGCAATCTGTGAGCTAATCACCAAGCCCACACTATGCGGTATCGATGCATACACACGCACAAGTCTCCCACCTGCAGAGAACACCGCACGCAAATGCTGAGTGCAACCCGCAATCTCTACCTAGATCGCATAAATGATACGCATAAAACTCCTGGGGAAATTTCGCTAGAGTTTCGTCAGCAAAACGGTCACAAAACCAGTAACCAAACTGACTCCACGCTCAAAACCATGAGCAACCAAAGCACATCAAACCGCACTCCAAATGCATAAGCTCTGCAAAACTATGGCAAATAATGCTCGAGATCACAAGACTCTCCCACCTGAGAGCAAACCACTGTCTCAAGCAAAGAAAGATACACAACTCCTCACTCTTGCGAGAGTGGATACAAAAACACAAAACTGTGTCCAAACTGACAAAACCTGTCAAAGTGAGAGTAAACACTCGATCACAAACTATGGCGAGAATCTGGGAAAAATCCGACAGAATTTCCCCTGAAAACTGAGCAAAAAACTCAAGTACAATCTCTACCATAAACCATAACACTACTCAATGCCAATGAGTAGAAATGCTAAAATGGCTCCACATTTTCACATACAATGGCAATCCGCACTCAACGTACATCAACGGAGTGACTGCGCATAAGCAAGCGCCAAAAGATTTGCAATCCGGAAACTTGATCAATGCGAAAACAATGCTCTCAAGAGAGCTCACCGGCACTTGAAAGTGCTCGTCAAAATGCATGTATAATGGGCATCAACCATGCGCCATAACCATATGCAAACCATCCGCAAAGACCATGAATCCAAGCACAAAATCACTGCCAAAGTATCTTGTGAAAACCAATGAAAGAAGCTCCACCTGTGTGCTCCAAAAAACTGTGTCTCTCAAGAGACCGCTTCGGTGGTGTGTAAACGCCTCCGTACTTCGTTGCCCAAGTCTACCAAAAAACCCTCAAACCACAAGCTTAACACAAGCAGCAATTGCATCTTCAGCTCAGAATTTATGCACTCAACTTCAAGCATCTCCCGTGCTTCCAAAAGTGTATCAAACTCGCACACAATGCGACAACAGAAAATCTGAAATTTCTGTATACAGTCAGTCCGAGCTGAATATCAGCAAAACGGTGAGGAATTTGCAAAAAGTTTCTTCTGCAAAGTTGTAGACCACGTCGAAACGGATGGGCCACTAGAAAAGAATTCTCATATCTGCATTCTACAAGGAGAAAAACGAATCTGAAAATAGTGCTGCTGCGCACATAGTTTTAGGGCAGTACCTTCACTTACACACAGTCTTCCACACTCCTTTCTGAGCTTCCACAAGAGCATACATCACTCTCAACTGAGCTCACAAGCTCCCATTGCATTCTCACAAAGATTCCAAGCTTTCTTAATCTCTCTATCATCGAGAGCGAGCGAGCTATCACCTCGAAGCTCTCAAAGACGTCGTGCTCTCCACGGTCACCATAACTCTGATACCAATTGAAGGGGATCGGGGAGCACCACAAACGGAGAGTGAGAGAGAGAGAAGGAGACACACGACACACAGATATGGGTAGGGAGACTCCAAAGAGTGAGCAGCCCCCTATACACTTATGCTATGTATAAGGTATACAAGTCAGCGGATGCCCAGACTCTGGGCGGCCGGACAAGGCACAGACGCCTATACCCCAACATAGTGTACATAGCATTTAGATTTCTATTTGAATGATTTTTCTTTTGTTTAGTTGTTTTAAGATTTTTTTTGTTTATTATTAAAAATAAATTAAAAAATCCATAATCCACATGAAGAAAAGACCGAAGAGAGGCCTGAGCACTACAAAGAGAAGAAGGTACAAGGAAACGATGAAACTTCATGAAGTATGTCTCGGCAGCCACTACAACAACCGAAGAACTTGTCACAAAGCAGTGTCAACAGGCAACCGACAAGTCATAAAAGTCAGAGTCGAGTAGCTAAGCCACAATATGAGTGTGAGGTGTTAGTCCCAAAGCTTTAAGTAATATTCTTTGTGGTCTAAGCGTCTTAGCTATTCTAGGTACTGCTCAAGCTGGAAGAGTTGAGCATATTTAATTTGTGTCTCTCATGCTGGTATAGGTGAGCAAAAGAGTCAAAGTCTAAGTACTTAAGTCTAGTGAAGTGAAGGAGAAGGTCCAAAAGACACTCACGTACTGAGCATAGTGAGATACGAGTGGAGAAACTTCTACATCGAAAACCCTTCTTAGAAAGGTGGAAGCTATTGAGACATCTTTTGATGTCACATGTGCTACATTTATTCCTCGGAACACCCATCATCTCCTTCTTTCACATTGCATGCTTTTGTTGACAAATTTCTCATATGCATATAGAGTGTCCCATAATTGGCACTTGCATCAGGCACTCTTTCCGTGTTTCACCCAAACACTCACCTTTCATGAACATATACTTCACGTTCAACTGCTCAACTCCAATAAGAGCGTATACCAAAGTTATTTTTTTCCGACCGGGTTTTTTCCCTTTGGTCATCCAGGTTTCATACCCTAATCTAAAGACACTTATCACCACCCTCTTGTACATATTCCTTCTACATCAACAATAAGGAAATGCTACTCAAATCAATTGACAAATGAATTGGAGCACCAATTTCAAATCATAGCATACTTCTCCTCCATGGCGAGTCGAAGAATGGCCTACAATGACAAAGCTTCAGACAACACTAACAACATGACTGCACAGGAAAAAAGAAGTCCCCAGCGAAGAAGAGCAGACATAAAAGTAATCAGAGGATCTCAAAATATGAATGGTTATGATGATAGATTTCCGCTGTCATGGATCATAGTTCTTGTTGTGGTTCAACAAAGATAAAAGCACTGCAACAGATGAAGCCAAAACAACAGCAAAGTGTTGACCGCTGGGTCAACAACACAACATAACTCAAGAACAAAGAAGTCCTCAATGACAAAGAGCAGACATAAGGGTAATCAGAGGATCTCAAAAGCTTGTCCTTAATAATGCCCATTGAATGCTCGGCAGGGTTTTGAACCTCAAATTAGAATAACTAAGTCCTAGATTCGGCTTGACCGACAGACTTTGCATTAGAGTGCAACTTGGCCTAAAGAAGTTAAGGTTTTAGCCATACAATTTCTACAAAATCCTTACAAAGCTGTCATTGGCTCACACGATCAGAAAGCCAATAACTCAATTCTACAGGTTGTAGAAGTTGTTTCTGAGAATCACAAATACTCCAAATTCACAGATTTGTTGGAGCAAATGATGGATGGAGCTTTCTCTATCCATGATGATAAGAGTCAAGTTCAACAACATTGGGTTCTTTTTGAATTTAGATCTGGCAGTAGATCTATAATGACAGAAATAGATGCTGCAGCTCGAAGCGTGGATGTGAAAGACATAAAGTTCGTCATCAATTATGATTTTCCTGAATCATGCGAAGACTATGTACATCGGATTGGATGAACAAGACAAGCAACTACAAAGGCTATAGTCTATACTTTCTTTACAACAACAAAACGACAGCAAAGACCACATCGCCATCGACAATCAGGTCATGTCAAGGAGGACATGAACGCAGAAGGGGGGAATGTTGACCGTTGGGTCAACAACACAACATAACTCAAATTTTGTACCAAAGTCTTATCTTTTGCGAGTTATGAAATGCTGCGGATTATGGCTATAAACATCATTTGTAATGAGTAGTTATTCTAGTTTCAGAAGCCGGGGTGCAATGGCACTTCCAGATTGTAAATACAAAGCCATTTGACCCTTTCAACCCCATTTTTGGTTAAACCTAAGGTAACCTTAGTATATAAGGTACCTATGTCATTTTTGTAAAAGGACTTTTATCATAATCAAAACTTTAGCGCTGCCGTCTACTGTGTGTGAAAGAGAAAGAGAGTGAGCGTGAGCTTTATCCTCTCGCTACGCCCGTCTCCCTCAACACATTGGAGATCTGACTGCACCATTGTTGTAGGCTCAAGGAGAGCTACGCGACAATGCCAAGCATTCCACGCGAGACGATGCGCACACGTCGACGCATCTACGAGCTATTTGTGGTCGTAAGTGTATCAAACGATGTCTGTTTTCTGTGTGCTAGTAGTCTATAGAATCGTGGCGACATAAGCTACGTATAGGTACTCATAAATTTCAATTTCGGTCACTTTCAAAATTCTGATCCGTCATCCTACGCGTTTTTCGCAGATGGGTTTAGAGTAAGGTTTTTGAGTGTAGAAGCTTAGGGACAGGTGTATCCTAGTGAGGGGATGGTGTTCCTTAAGTTTCGTACGAATCTGGCATGATTAGGTGAGATACCTTCCGTATGTGTGTATGTGTCTAGGTGGTGTAGTTGAGAGCAGTGAGGCTCTTGATGGTGGTTTAGTTGGCCTTCCAGAGTGTTGTATGTGTAGTATGGTCTCAGCCTAACAAGCTAAAGAGATTTCCTCTATGTGCCTATCGTGTCATCTGTGTCCTCGATTGACATTATGTTGATCTAGGTAGTGTTTGCATGCACTTCATGGGTGTGTGAGTCGCTCTCCGTCCAACAGTCTCGGCTATACTCATCTGCAGCGAAGATTTTCCCATGTACTACAAGTAGCAAGGGACTTTTTGATCTTTCCTTAATTACCTCGAAAGGTTCTTTTCCCGTGGAAGTATGTACAGTGTTATTGTAAGCATACTCCACTAAGGGTAAGTACTTCTCCCATTGGGATCTTTGATCTACTTCCGTTACATAGGCTTTTAGTAGATCGAGAATTGTTACGTTAGCTATTTCACTTTGGCCATCCGTTTGTGGATGATAGGCCGAAGAGAAGTTAAGCCTTGTCCCTAAATTCTCAAAGAGACCCTTCCAGAAATTACTGGTCATTCTAGGATCTCTATCCGACACTATGGACATTGGCAAGCCATGGTACTTGAAAATTTGTGAAATGAAGAGGGTTGCCATTTGATGGGCTTTGATAGTCTTTTTGGCAGGTATAAAATGAGCTTGTTTACTGAACCTGTCTACTATCGTCCATATTCCCGTATTCCCATGGATAGACTTAGGCAATCCAAAGATAAAATCCATGGATATGCTCTCCCATGGTGAATTAGGGATTGGCAAGGGTTGAAGCAATCCAAGTTTCTTCCCTCTATCAAATTTTGTCTTTTGGCATACCACACATTTAAAAATATACTCTTGTATGTTCACTTTCATGGTAGGCCAATAGAAATATCTTTCAATTCCCTTTAAGGTAGACTGAATCCCTCGAATAAGGTGGAGCATGAGATTCATACATTACTTTCTCACGTAGTGAGTTAGTAACGCATAGTCTATTTCCATAGAGAAGGTAACCATCTTGTAAAGTAAATGGTTCTTCTTTCTTCCATAATGCAAGGGCTAAAATCACATCTCTAAGATCGGGATCAATAGCATACTCATCTATCATTGAAGATAGATCATTGTGAGTTGCTATGGAAACCGCATTCACTCTCGGCCGTCTTGAGAGTGCATCAACTACTTGATTATGCTTGCCAGCAATGTGAGCAATATGAAAATGAAATTGCAAAAGGAAATTTGCCCACCTCATTTGTTTGTCGGAGAGCTTAGTCTTCGTCATGAAGTACTTAAGACTTTGGTGATCCGTTCGCAGAATGAAAGGAGTCCCCAATAAATAGTGCTTCCATGAGTCTAAGGCATGTAGAACTACAAGAAGTTCCTTTTCATATATGCCTAAAGCTTGCCCAACAGGGTCGAGCCTTCGACTTTCATAGCCTATGGCGGGCCCTTCTTGGAGCAAAACAGCTCCAAGGGAATCACCACAAGCATCACATTGGACCTCAAATGGTTTTGAGAGATCCGGTAGTGTAAGCACAGGTTGAGAGATAAGCTTTTCGAAAGAATCGTTCTCCTAGTAGACCATGTGTACCTAACGCTTTTCTTTGTTAGGTCATGTAATGGTCCCGCAATTTGTGATAACTTTTCTATGAAGCGTCTATAGTATGCACACTTTTCTATGAAGCGTCTATAGTATGCACACATACCTATAAAGCTTCTTAGTTCATGAAGATTCTTTGGTTTAGGCCATCCTTTTATTACTTATAAATTTGATGGATCCATTTGGATGCCATCTTGAGAGATAATGTGACCTAAATACTGAATCTCTTGCAAGAAAAATTCACTTTTCTTTCGATTCACATAAAGTTCATTCTCTCTTAAAACTTGAAATATTACCTAGAGGTGTTGTTTGTGTTCATCTAATGAATTAGAGTAGATGATAATATCATCAAAGAACACTCCAATGAAGGTTCGATGAGGCCTGAACATCTTCTCCATCAAGCGGTTGAATGTGGCTGGTGCATTGGTCAAGCCAAAAGGCATGACAATGTATTCGTAAAGACCAAATGTGGTGCGAAATGCGGTCTTTACAATACCTTGATCAACTATTCTTATTTGGTGATAGCCACTTTTTAGGTCAATCCTACTGAAGTAGGTCGATCCTTGTAGCTTATCAAATAGGTCTTCTACCCGTGGAACGGGAAACCTATTCTTGATAGTGATCCTATTTAGTGCTCTATAGTCGACACACATACGATTTCTTTTGCACTAATAGCACAGGTGAGCAAAATGGAGATGAGCTAGGCCTAACCATGCCCTTCTCAACTAGCTCATGCACTTGCCGCATAATCTCCTCTTGTTGAGCTTGAGAAACTCTATAAGGAGGTTTATTAGGCGGTGAAATTCTTGGAAGAAGTTCAATTGCATGATCATCAATACCTCGTTTAGGAGGTAGCTCACAAGGGATGTCGTCAATAAAAACATCTTGAAACCCCTTGAGAAAATTGGATAACTCTAATTCCTTTTGTTTGCTTTTATTTTCTTTTGCTAAAGCATTAGGTTCATTTTGAGAATCTTTAACAAAAATCATGTACACTGAAATAGAGCTCTTTATTGACTTGTTGAAAGCTGGTGTATGTACAATGGGGATAGTGTTACCCATTTCCTTAGCATCTATATACATGTCTTTTTCACTGAACTTAAAGGAGATTCTCCTTTCAGGAAATTTAACATTGTCAGCCAGGAGGTCAAACCATGGTGCCCCTAGGATTACATCCTCATGCTTGAGAGGAGAGATAAAGAAGTCCTCTTTGTCCACATAGCTTTGGACATGAAGCCTCAATTTCCTGATTAAGGGAGTGACTGAAGCTTCTTGCCCCTTGAAAGCATTGTCTGCGGGCAGGTAGTACATCTCCCATCTCGTAGGCTTGTATGCCTAGCTTGGTGGCCAAGTCTATAGATATAAAATTGTGAGTAGAACTAGGGTCAAAGAGAATAAAAGCATCATGTTCTCTTACCTTTCCCCAAGCATGGCATAGAGGAGATCCTTTGCGATGAGTTTGGTGAGTCTCCTCCTCTTGGATTTTAACCAAGGTAGCTCTAGGAGGATCTTGGCGGTTGTTCTTTTGGGGACAAGCGCGGTACGCATGCCCTTGTTCGCCGCACTTGAAACACCGGTTATCCTTGCGATAACGCTCAAGCTCTTCAGGAGAGAGTTTGTTTTTACCTTTGTAAACTCCCTTCTCTTTAGCTTTGTTGGAGTTTCGCTTAGGAGACTTTTGGACATTGTCCTTCCCCTTAGGCTCGTTGGAACCCTTTTTTTCCGTGGGCTTATTATTTCTTTTAGCCCCCGTTTGGAAATTGATTCGAGAGGCCACCATAGTATGGTGTATTACTGCCGATATGGTACGTGGCCTTTGGGAGTTGACATACTCCGCCATTTCTTCGGTTAAGCCCGCATAAAATTGTTGCTTTTGCTCTCCAAAATCCAACTTTTTGAAGACAGTGGATTTGAGTTGTAGGTCCCAAAACTTGTCTACATATTTGTGGATGGATTCATAGGGAGAGATCTTTAAGCTTCGCCATTCGGTGAGTACTTTGTCTTTGGCATCGGTGGCCAAAAACTGCTTCATAATGGAAGCTCTTAAAGCTTTCCATGTTCGTGGAGCTTCACCGTTGGCTCGTAGGCTAACAAGATGTGTATATGTTTTAGGTGATGTGCATGAAGTTGGATGAATTTTTGAACCCTGTAGTGCTCGATTTATAGGCAATTCTATGTCCTCTTTTTCCATTATTAGAGCTTGTCTTGCTTGAAGGAGTTAGGCTTTGTCAATCTTTGATGAAACTTGACATAAAGCTTCATTTAAACCATATTATAAACACATCTATGACAAAATTTGATGAGAAAAGATCCAATAGGTCACATATCTATCTTCATCGCATCGAATATAAATTTGCATGGAACTAGTTCTTTTTTGGATTTCTGCTTCTTGGGTACCTCTATTGGGTGCTAACTACGCCCTAGGGAAATTTTGGGCTCAAGTGGTGGGCCAAAAGTCTTTTGTGTGCACCCTTTTGTGTATTCATGGAGGTAAAGTGCAATATAGGGATGTGTGTGCAAAATGTGAGTGTGCCAAGGTTACGAAAGGTGTGTAAAGGCTATGTGGATCATGCTTGTGTGAAAAGATGTGCAAAAAATGCTCCATATGTGACACTTTATCTTTGGCATGCCGAAGATGAATGTTGCATAGTATTGCTATTTTTGCCCCCAGATTGCCATATATAGCTTCTACTCGGTTAGTTAAGGTGGATGGTGGCCTTGGTTCTGTATCTTGCACTTGGTGTTGATCCCGATGAATTTTATTGCCCCCACCTCAGTAGAGTTTAATTTGAGGATACCAACTTGTCCATGTTGATTTTTTGAAAGTTAGTGTGAGTTAGGTATAGTTTGTAAAGTGCCCTTCTAAGATTTGAGGTCAAATGGGTCAATATTTTGCATGGAAGTGCAAAATGTCACTTTGCATTGAAGATATGGTCGTTTTGGTATAACTTGATGAGGAGGACGCCAATACACCTCAATTCTCCACAAGTCTTCTACTTGATGACAACTGCAAGTGGGTCAAAAATGGTCCCCAAATGAGTATTTTATCTTTGGTGTGTTGAAGATACTAGGTCAAGATTTTGTCTTGTTTAATTACTAGGGATGAACCCATGGATCAAGTGGTCCAATTTGGATGCTCGGTGTGGTTGATGCACGCATTGTTACTCCCAAAATTTTCCAGATTGCCCTGTGTAGTCATGCCCCCTACGACCTTTGTGGTGGACCAAGTGGTAATCAAAATGCTTCTTGTCATAGTTAGGAACTTATCCCTCATGGATAGAGAAAATAAGAATCGACAGACTGTGCGTACAGGCTCGCCAAAGAGTGTCAAAAAACACTAGCTAGAGCTCTCCTAGGAAAGACCACAATGCAAATGGGGGTAAAATTGGCCGACTAGACTATACATACCTGGACTTTTCGAACAACCCCCATCCTATACCTAACCATTGAGTCAAGTAACCCTTACTATGTATCCCTGGATCAAAAAATTTTAAAAACAGACATCTGGAGCCAAAAGTTTCCCATAGTGGTTAATTAGTGTGTCACAGTGTCCGCCAAGCAATTTGATGATAATTTCCCTAGAATTTTTCTAATTGTTCCAATGAGCATCAAGGTTTGACCTTTAAAGTCAGATTTTGATTTTGGCATTCATCATTGTTTATTTATTTATTCTAAACTTTTATTAAATTTTATTAACAAAATTGAAAAAAAGCATCCAGAATAAAAAAATTTCCATTCCAAATCCAAAAATACAAAAACACAACTACTTTTTACTACTTGGCAATATTTTTTGTGGATTGCACCGTTTTGATCACTTTTTGGGCCAAAACATATGAAAAGAGTAAAACTTGCAATGTTTTTTTCTTTTTAGCAATATTTACACTATATACACACACATCTAACATAAACAAGAAGTCTAAGAAGCACCTGGGATTCTTAACCAACCAAAGAGAAACAATAAGCCTCCCGGCCTCTCTGTCTAAAGTAAAGTATGAACAACAGATTGGAGTTGTAACACACAGAAAATGGGTAAACCTCACTATGACCTCCTCCACTAGTGTAATTCCTACGTCCTCGGCAATGGCGTCAATGTTGGTGGATTGCCGCGAATGGACGATGTAGCATAGAGATACCTCAAACCAACATAATTTGTCAATCCAAGGGCGTAGCTGACCCGAATAGTGCATGGAAGTGTTGAATGAAAATCTCCAACAAGCTGAGAGTTGAGGAGGGAAGGTCAATGTACCTAAAAGAGTCAAAAGAACGGAAAGTTGTCTCGTCTCTTGTGCGGTCTATCTGACACACAAATGGTCATAGAGTGCTCAAATAAACTCCAAAATTCATGAAACTGGAAATGGGAGGTCTCTAGACTATGTAGAACACACCTGGACCATCAAAAGTCAGTTTGGCTATGGGTGAGAAATAAGCAACCGCAATCATCTCCACCCTAGACCTTCACCAAAACGGACAATTGAGGCTCAAATGAAGGCGTTTTAGACCCGCCTACCTCTGTCCATGGTTAGTTTCATCAAAAAACACTCATACGACCAATAATTAGTAGATACACACACTAGGCGACTAAGAGCCAAAACTGCTCAATGCATCGTGTACACACACTCACTCAAACACAACATAAGAGTATCAATGCAAATATTAGAGTGAAGAGAAGAAACAACATGAATTTCAAATGATCCCGTTACGTTTACAAAGCGTTGTGAACGCGCGACTGTAGACCAATTTTCACCAAAGATCTGTGTGCTCCTTCGTTCACAATAATTGATCCCCCTTAATAATTACAACCTTTGGCTTATATACCTCGGGCTCTAAATTATGTATTTGGTCTAAAAAGAGACAATTATTAGAACAATGGGTGCACCAAGATCTCTAGCCTTTTTCATTATTACACAACTTTCTCAAGATTAGGAGTTAAAAGCCGGATTTAGGGAAAAAAAAAGTGAAAGAATAATTAATGCACCTTTGTTAACCAATTGGATTTGATGTGTGTTGGTCAAACGCTTCAACAAGCTTATAAATTCACATCATATGCTTTTATAGCTACACTATCTTTTTGAGGAACACCTCAAAAGCCTTTTTTGAGACTTGCACAACATATTGTTCTCTATGCATTTCTGCGTACACATATAGAATGTCCCATCATTCGGTATATGCATTAGACACTCTTTTTTGATTCCACGTAAGTACTTTGAGTGGACTACAACAATCCCGGGACATCCACTAGATATATGTAAGATAGCACGTGCAAAAAAAATAAGGGATCTACAATTAGGTACATTTACAAAAAACTATACTTACATAAAGGGTTTTTCTATTGAGAAAGTGAAAATATTCATACATAAGGGCTAGTTATTTTACAAAAATGCTTACATAAGGGGTACATACAATACTTGAAGATATATCGGTAACGGATTATTTAAAAATCTCTTGTTCACACGTGCTATATGCAATTTTTACATAGTGGACTACCCGGGACTACAATAGGCAGACCAACCTTCCATCATGCTAACCTTATATCTGTTGCCATCTTATGTTCCCCATATCCATCAAAAAATATCCCTTTAGTAATTTGGTAATATTTTCCATGCTCATAGGTACTCTAATAATGCAAGTATCCCAAAGGCACCTTTTTTTCAATGGGTCTTTCTTTTTGGTCATCCATGCATTAGAACCTAATTTAGATCCTCACTTCTCTACTTATCTTGTATATACTCTCAATAAATAAAAAGAAAACCTTGCCAATATACTGCTACAATGGAAAATGCAACATCATCTCTCACATTAGAGACAAGTTTGGGCATTCAAGATGCTACAATGGAATGATACTCATCAACAAATTCATCAATAAATGAACACAATACCACCCCATCGACAACCAATCAAAAACCTTTCAGTCTCCATAGACACTTAAGAGTGCCCAAGGAGGAGCACTAAAATTGGAAGGGAAAAAATGTTAACTGACCCGACATTAGTTAACAAGAGCTACTAAAGGACCAAGCCTTTGCAAATGCACATCAAGGATGAATACAAAGTATCAATAAAGATTGGAGATGCATGTTTTCTACATTTTTCCAAAACAGCCATGTATTGATAACTCTGGATTTATTTTAAGCCATTGGAATAATTGTAATGTGGTACGAGCTCAATAGGAGTTCCAAGCTATAAAAATTATGCCAATTAGTGTGCCTAGGTTGCAAATACAGTAATTCATGGATCCCTAAAGGCCTTGGGTGCCCGACATTTCACATTTTAACCGTAGGTAAATAAGGTAGTGTGTAAATGGAATCAAGGTTCTCATCATCATTGGTTGAAAAAACTTCTAGCATGAGAGCTCATGAGATGACTGGCTATGGAGTCCTTGAGCTTCTCCTTGCTCATGTGACTTGATTAACACTAATCAATGCTTAATTCTCTTTCAATATTCCTCTTTTGTTCTCTCTTATGATTGCCTATGATGTTTAATTAGCTTGATCTTAACTAATTAGAGGTAGTCCCGATCTAATCTTGTGTGATTACCCTCTATTATTTGTGTGTGCATGTAGATTCGATTGGAGTGTGAATGATCAATAGATCTATGTGTTTGTACTTGTGATTAGTGTGTTGCATGATGGGATTAGTGATTTGTGCATCATTGCAATCACTAGTATGTGTGATTGGGTTGATTTGAGTTGAAGATAAGTGCATGTAGATATTGCCTATGTTTGTGGCTTAGCTCCATAGACCGAGAATTTCACTTTGTAGAGTCACCATTCATGTTTCCATGATTAGCTCACTAATTGTGTGAGTGTTTCCATGCCCTAGACAGGTAGCTCATAACTCTGAATTGACATTTATGTGTTGGTCATTGGAGCTATGCTACAATGGTACTCCCAATAGTTTTTTAAACTTGTCCACTATTGTCCATATTCATAGATTCCCATGGCATAACTTTGATAAGACAAAGATAAAGTCTATAGCAATGCTCTCCCATGGAGAAGCAAGAATTGAGAGTGGCTAGAGCAGTTTAGGTTTCTTCCCACCATCATATTTGATCTTTTAGGAAGTAATGCATTGAGTCACATATTCTTGAATGTCCTTTTTTTTGTATGACAAAAGAAATATGTATTGATTGCATTCTTTTTTCCTTGAATTCCTCTATGCCCATCATATTTGGGAGCATGCAAGTCATACATGATCTTATCTTTAAATTTTATCAATACATAGCCAAGCCAAAGAGAAGTTAGCCATCTTGAACCATGTATGGGATCTTACATCTTCCCTAGTGCTATGGAAGACAAAACATCTCAAATTTCTAGTCCAATAGCATACTCATCTACAATTGTAAGAGACTATTGACACAACATTTCAACAAGGTATATGTGAGAGTGCATCAAATACTTGATTGTGATTATAGAGAATGTAAGCAATGTAAAAATGAAATTGTGAAAGAAAATTTTTCCACCTCATTTTTTTGTCTGAAAACTTGGTTTCTGTCATGAAGTACTTGAGTGTGATGATGCATCCTTGAGACTTTGATGATTCGCTTGAATGATGAAGGGTGTCCCAAAGAAGTAGTGCTTCCAAGTATCCAAGGCTTGTAAAACAACTAGAAGCTCCTTTTTATAGATGCCAAGAATCATATTATCGCTGTGCAATCAATGACTCTCATATGATATGGCATGCCCTTTGTGGAACTTGTACTGCTCCAAGGCAATCACCACTAGCATCTTAATGGATCTCAAATGGCTTTGAGAGGTTTGCTAGCACTAAAATAGGTTGAGATGCAAGTCTCTCTTTAAGCATATGAAAAGCTTTTCTCTCCTTTTTAGTTCACTCATACTTGAAGTTCTTCTTTGCGATTTCTTTACCAAATCATGTAATGGTCCTACAATGGCAATGAATTTTGCAGTTAATCTTCTATAGTATGAGCACATTCTAATAAATCTTTGTAGCTCATGTGGATTCCGTGGTACAAGAAATTTATTTATCACCTTAAGCTTTTGTGGATCCATACGGATACCATCCTTTTAGATAACATGACCTAAATATTGATTCTCTTCTAAGAAGAATTAACACTTTTTGAGATTAATGAATAATTTATTACCTTGCAATGGTTGAAACAATGCTTTGAGATGCTCTTTATATTCTTCTAAGGACTTAGAGTGGACTATGATATCATCAAAGAATACTCTAGTGTAATCCCTATGTACATGAAATATTCTCATCATTTAGCATACTCTAGTGTAAGCCCTATGTACATGAAAGATTCTTTCCATCATTCAGTTGAATGTGGATGGAACATACATTAGCTAAAAAGGAATGACAAGATATTCATAAAGGTTGCCTTGTGAATATCTTCTAGTATAGCTTGTATCTGATGATAGACACCTTTAAGGTCTACTCTTCTAAACTAGGTAGATCCTTGTAGCTTGTCAAACAAGTGCTCAATCCTTGGGACCGAAAATCTATTCTTTACTATCAACTTGTTTAGTGCTTGATAGTCTATATACATTTTTTATTTACCATCTTTTGTGTGCACTAATAGGATTTGAGAACAAAATGGAAAAGAGGTAGGTATTTTATTCCCTTTTGTACAAGTTCATTGATTTGTGACATAGTCTCCTCTTGCCGAGCTAGTGGGAGTCACCTCTTGGGATATCATCAATAAAAATATCTTCATATTCATTTAGAAATGAATAGAAATAACCTTCTACTTTTAATGAACCATTAGAAGAGACAACATAATTTTAAGAACTTCCTTGACAACTACCATGTAAGCAAAAATAGAAATCTTTATTGATTGTTAAAGGAGTCAAGAGATACAATGGGGATTGTACAGTTTCCCCTTCTCATTGAATTTCAAAGTGGTCCCTACCCTTGTGCTGAAATGCTACGAACCTCTCTAGAAACTTCAAGGAAGAAACCATATGGTCAAGCCATGGTGCTCCAAGAAACACGTCCTAATTCTTGAATGGAGATATGAGAAAATCCTCTTTGTTCAAATACCCTTGCACATGAAGCCTTATCTTTCCAATGAGAGGTATGACTAGAGTCTCTAGGCCTTCAAAGGTTCCTTCAATATCATATACTTGTCCCATCTTATGAGAATGTATCCCTGGCTTTGATGCTAATCCCATAGACAGATACTTGTGTGTGGAACTAGAATCAAAGAGGATCATAAGGGCATCATGTTCCCTCACTTTGACCCATGCATAGCATAATGGGATTCCAAGTGAAATACCGCCCTCTTCTTGAATAGATACCATTGTTGTTCTAGAGTCCTTCTTCGCATGTTTTTGAGGGCATGCACGATAACAATAGCCTTGTTCACCGCATTTAAACATCTATTCTCTTTGCTGCAAACAACACTCTATATCTTCTAGAGATAAAAAATTCTTACCTTGGTAGTCAAATGTTTCTTTAGGCTTTCCACTTTTGGTAGAAACATTTTGGTGTGGATTTATCCCTTTCTCTTGCCGCTTGACTCTCTAATTTTTTGGATTTAAATCCTTGTAATAGTCTTGAAAATTGATATTGGAGGCTACCGTTGGTGTTGGATAAATTTCAAAATGGTATTTCTTCATTAATATAGTCTCTCATATCTTCAAAGAGCGCCTCATAGAATTGATGCTTTTGCTTCAAGAAGTTGGGGGATTGTACACAGGGGAGAGCTCATGCCATGTGGGAAATCGTGCAAGGGTGAGATAATTGGAAGAGATATGTTGTTGTCTTGTAAGAAAAGGTGTGAATGTGAGAGGATGTTACAAAATTGGACACCCTTCAATTGTATGTGGCTAGCATTACAATTGGGACAATTGGCGTATGATGGTTAATTAATGTTGTATCTTTATTTTTCATTAATATAGAGAATTGATGCTGTGTAGATTAGAACTCTGAAAACTGAGGAGAAGGTGGTGTGAAAATATGTAAGACAGCACATGTGAACAAAAAAGGGATTTATAATTAGGTACATTTACAAAAAACTGTACTTAAATAAAGGGTTTTTTAATTAAGAAAGTGAAATTTTTTATACATAAGGGCTAGTGTTTTTACAAAAATGCATACCTAAGGGATATATATAATACTTGAAAATATACAGGTAAGGGATTATTTAAATACCTCTTGCTCGCACGTGCTATATGAAATTTTTACATAGTGAACTCCCCTATTGTACAAAGTTAGTGTGAACCTACCCTATGAAGGTTCTTGCACTAATAGGGATCACCCATGAACTCAAGTGCAAAGAGGGACCTCTAATATATGCCACCAACCTAGTTTAATAAAAAGTTAAAATACCCCACTCCGCAAAAGGTTCCATGGAGTTTGGGGACTACTACTTTAAGCCATTCTCTTCCAAGATCCTTTCTTTCTTCTCCTATACTATGTTGTGTGCAATAATTGTGTCTACACCTATCTCTCTTACAAGTTGTCACCACCATTATATTTTTGTGTGAATGTGTGGGTGTGTGTGTGTGTGTGTGTGGAAATCTTGAAGTTTTTTGGTACCTGTTCTCTCGATCTCCCAATAGTGGTATCAAAGCTTATGGTCCACGGCAATCAACAATGTGAATTCAATTCTCGAAGATGAATATCAAATTGGTAATATCCAATTTGATAATTCGAAGTTCATTTGTCATTAAGTGGAATATAATCAAAGAAATTTCCATCAAATTGTGATTATCGTCAGTTTTAAACAGGTATGGCGAGCACTTAATTCACAAAAAATGCTAAATTTTTGGACGATGAAGATGACAAACATGCAAGGATACAAGAAGAAGTGTCTTCTGAAGAAAATTGATTAAGCGGGAATTAAATTGAACATTGGATTGGAGTGTCTTGCACAAACTTAGGAGGAGCCAATTTCAGCTTAGGGAGAGAAAAGAAGAGGTAAAAAATTGGAATTGTATCAAAAGAGAAGCTAGCAAACTTTTGGAAGGGCACCCCAAGTTTTACAAAGAGCATGGGTTGAGTTCTGGTTGGTTCAAGACTTCAAAGACCCACTTCAATGGAAAGCTAACTTTGCATTTGTGATACTTCAAGTACTTATTCAAGTGATCTTGATCACAAAGAGGGATGTGGATTCAAAATGTCATAACTCAAGAGGAATTTTCAATGGCAGCCAATGTCTATGGAAAAGAGGTGTGAAAATCAAATTATTCTAGCTTGTTCTATCTTGTTCTCGGTAGCACTATGGGAAGTGCTAATTACACACTCAAGCTTTACTCTTCTCTCTCTCAAAATAATCACACACCCTCTCTCTCTCTCTCTCTCTCTCTCTCCACACACACACACACACACACACATACTAGTATTGCGGCATATGGGTGTAAGGACATGGGTCCTACGAACAAGGCCACCAGCACAGCCAGATAGTGTGTACACTAGGGAGAGGCTATAAATAGCATGGTTGAGTGGAGACTCGGGGATTCACCTCTTATACATGTAAGTTACCACGTGAGTTCAAATGAATGGGTGTTTTAATTACCAAAAATTTAACATTTTAGCAAGATTTTATTAACAAAAGGTGTTTTTTAATTGATCTTAGAGAAAAACCTGTAAGTTTTTGAAGAAAAAAGGGTCATTTTACTACCTTAAGCGTGAAAGTAAAGGGTTTTTTAAATACCCTTTGAACGCACGTTATATGAATAGTTTCTTAAAGGTGAACCCCCCGAAGGTGAAGACTAGCACACAACATTACTCTCCTCCTTTTAGTGGTATCCTAGCTATTTTTGGGAAAGGGGAAAAGCGGGCTGCACGTGCATGAGATTCACATCTCCTCTCCCATGATCCGAAGGCAACATACGAGGAATTCGATGGCCCATAGTGCAACAAAAGAGAAGAGAGGCACAACGCAAGTAGCGACTGCCACCCATAAAGGCGGACGATCAAGGCAAACTCGATCAAAAGCTCTACAGCACCGAGGTTCTGTTGGCTATGCGCATAGGAAGGCCTTCTAAACCCTTGCATGAAGGAGGGTTGAACCCACCCCATGAGGGTAAGAGGTCAACACCCTACCATCCAAGCTATTGAGACTTGTTGTATACAACAAAGAAAGATAGCATACTCGAGTTGACAAAGAAAGCTAAAAGGAAAGAAAACCTATAAACTTCAAGGAAGTAGTTTCACCCTTCCTTTTCACTCCTTAGAAAAAGGCAAGTTTTCTTCCAAAATTCCTTTTTCTTCAAGAAAGAAGCTTCACAAGTGAACAAAAGCCTTCACAAAAACGACGAGTTTTTGTGAAAAATCAACGAAGGTGTTCTTACAAAGAACAAGACGTGAAGCGCTATAATTTTTGCAAGGCGAGAATGGCATGCAACGCAAAATTCATCGAGCATAAAAACACAACGACTTCAAGATTTACAAGGTTACAAAGTGACATTTTTTCTCTCTCTACTTTAGCGTGTGTTTACCATGGATAGGGAGGATATCCCACCTACACACACTTTTGATTTTGATCACACACATCAAAATCCGATCACCACGGGTACTGCTGACACTAATATGCATCATGATGATGGTCTAGGAGATCATGGCCTTGTAGACATGGCTGCTTTCAAGACTTTGAAAATTTGCCAAAGCGTACTTGAATGCAACATCTCTACATTAAATGCAAATGTTACAAACCTTACTAAGCTACTTATGACATTTATGAATTCACAGACGGCTCAAGGAGCCCAAGCTCGTATGGTTCAAGGAACCCATGTTCGTAGGACTCAAGGAGTCCATGAGGCAAGTGCTTCAAAATATGCAGAAGGTAGCAACAAGGATACCATTATTGAGTTTCACGGTGAAGAGCGAGATTGCAACAAGGATGCGGTCAATAAGTTCTTACACAAATGGAGTGATATTCATAGGTTGAGGCACACACTAGATATTAAGACAATTGTAGAAACAAGTCTATCTCTTAAAGAGGCAAGGCCTATAAGTGGTGGATGGCATTCCCAATAGATGCTCGTCCTCGGTCTTGGGCTGTGTTTCAAGATTCTTTCTCCAAAGAGTTTTAGACTCCAATGAAAAAGATAAAAATTGGCTAGCATGGGATGTATGCCGCATGTTTGGCCTCTCTCCCACTTAGTATCTTTCTAAGTATCAGGATGTCATATTAAAACAAGAAGTTATAGATGAATTCCAAAAGATACGGGGTTTCAATTGGGGGCTTGACAAAGACTATCGTCTTCATGTAAAGACCCAACATCCAAAAACTTTTTAAGAAGCCATCGCTCATGCCCAAACATATGATGATGACCAAGCAACGAAGGGAAATGTTCCCTACTCTAAGAAGACTTTTGCCAAGAGCAATTCGGCTAAGAGCCAATGGCAAGGTAGATCTCCCACATGTTCCAAGAGGAACAAAAGACAATCTACCTCTCCACGACCTCAAGAGGCTAAGAAGCCTAGCAATCACAATATACTCCATGTGGGTCTCTTAGTATTCCCAATTTTGAGCATTCAAAGAAACATAATTTGTGTTTCAAATGTCTTTTGGACTAGCATAACAAGAAGGATTGTCCTCTTTTGCAAGGCAAATAAAAGGCCATGCACACGGTGCAACACCTCACATTAGATTCATCTCCTAAATAATATGTTGTAGAGGTTCTTCATATGGAAGAAAAGCACAAGTGTTGTGTGTCTGCTTCAATGTGGTAGCCCACCTTTGGCCTCCATGAGCTGATTTGAATGCGTGGCTCTATTAACAGACAACATGTTCGTATTTTTAGTGGGTGATGGTGCAACTCATAACTTCCTGAACTATAAGCTAGTCAAGAAATTGAAGCTTATAAAGACTCCCTGCTCCCACAAGTATGTGGTAGAACAAATGTCTAAAAATGATAGAGAAGTATGGGACACCGTAGTTCAAGGACTTGATCTTATTGTTCAAGATCATAGGATGACCCTTGACTTTCAAGTTATGAACAGGGACCATAGTGATGTAGTTTTAAGACATGAGTGGCTGCATGGTTTAGGAAACACATTGCACACTAGTTACAAACACAATTCCTTATCATTTAGGGCCAATGATAAACATGTGATTTTTCTTGGTGAAAAATATACCATCTTCATCTCTTATATGTACAACTAACCTCTTTGTTTTATAGAAAGCAAATCCCATCAAACCAAGCATCGTCAGATGGTATGCCGATTGCCTCTGAAGTTTCGGTGTACTCTTTCCTCATTGTGAACACCAAGAGTGTTGTGCATAGTGCTATTATCCTTCTTGCATACTGGTGTCTTGCATGCAACCATGTTTACGTGGTCTTCATTCCATCAAGATGAAATGGCAATATCATGCATCATTCCATAATTATCTGACAGGCAGATGACTACAAACACACCTCTCTCATTTGATGTAACATCACTAGACGTGCAAGCTATCCAAACTTGCACACTTCCATTTTGTTCCATTCTGGCACTTCAAAATTTGACAGCCTATACATAGATGCATTGCAAGGCAAAAAAACAATGGAAGAATTCACTATAAAATCCACTCCCCATCCAATGCAATGGACGAAGACATTTCTCCACAATGTGTGGACTTATAGAGCTTAGCAAGGCAATCTTCAAGTCATACTCTGTCTTGTCCAAAACCAAAATGGACAATCTGAATATGGTCGCCATCACTCTCTGCAATACCTTAGCCAGCACAAGATAGATCTTGAAACACAATGTAACTCCAAATAAACTTTGCCACTTACCTATCGACGAGTATGTAAAAATTGGCAGGTTTGAGACATGCAATAGTTCTTTTTCTATACCTGTTGCAAATTCCACCACCTCCATTGCTGACATTCCACTTCTCTTTCCTGATCACCAAGAAATGCACAAATTTCAAAGTATATGAAAAAATGTTCACCATTTGGATGTTAGTAAACATATGCACATTTTTCTCTTATACGAATTTCCCCTTGCAAACTTGATGCCTCCCCGGATTGCTTCACCTACAAAGCAGTATTGTATAGGTTATTTTAAACTAACTTTAATGATAAGGGCAGGTATTGTGTAATTATGAAGGCACAACTTTCACACCTGAGATGTTGTATCAAACCCCTCTAATTGAGGCCTCTTGGAACTTGACTCTATTACCACATATATTTGTGTGCCTCCACATGCTATTTCCTCTCTATCCTTCACCCCATTTTTGTGTGTATTCTCCTCATTTGGTGGGAAGTATCCCTCACCATACTCCAAGAACCAAGGAAAATCCTGGTAGACTCAGCTCCTAAAGTTGCATGAGCTATCTATATTGAGTTAGAAATATGCTCTTATTTTCAATTTTAAGCATTTCTTATACGATCCTAACCCTTTTTATGTTAAACTTGTGCATCCACAACCATCTAATACAAGCAAGAGTATTATTAGCGTCATATTTTAGTTTTTGAATGCACTGCAATTGTCTACCGTAGATACCTACAAAGACACCTTTTTCTTGCATCTGCCAATGCTTTGCTCGACTCAGACTGAGTTCCCTTTTTCAACACACCCAGCTCATAAGCAAAGGTCTTGCCCTTATGTGTGAATTTGTCATCTTTAATGAATGACTCTAGATCCAACACAGGCATTGATTGCAAATGTATATTGCGGGTATAGCTGTATACTTTCTCTGCCTCTTTAATAATGGAAGACCAAAAAACTTCGATCCTCAACCTCTCTCAAAAAATAGCAGACTGTCTTGTGACAACAAAAACAATGAATATATCAAATTGTCACAATCTATCTCCAAGACTCGATTCTCCAACAATTAGGCAATCAAATGTATCCACGAGTCTAAGGAATGTCCAAACTCTTAACATCTCTCGAATCACTCGAGTCCATCGCACGTAGTATGTGAATTTTTTTTGTCCAAGGGAAGAGTTGTACATGCCAACCCATACAATGTTTCCTTTGTTATCCACTTTGGTCGAATGGTCCACTTGATTGCGTGCAATGTCCTACAGAGAAGACCAAAGGGGTCAAAGGAAACATGAAATTTCAACATTTTTCATAGCTTTGAAAGAGATCCAAGACCAACCCACCTCCACCATTCATCTCCCAATGTGGGGTCAACAATTGCCAATGCAATTTTTTAGATTGCACGTGTGTCTCAAAGAGAGCTTTTTTGTATCAGGCTTGAAACTCGATCGGAAGCATACTATTCTTATTTGCTACAATTTTTGTCAAGGCAAGCGTATATTTTTCCTACAGACATGGTAGTAATGAGCAAATAATTTTATGTACAAAATTCTGTTTTATCAAAAGTCAAACAATCCAAAAACAGATACTGGACGTAGAAGCTGAGACATTAGTGCGACGGACACAATGTACCGGGACTTATTTCCCACCCTTTTATTGATGTCTGCTTGCATTTAGATATACACTACACATGATGTTTCTCCAAGATTGCTTCCTTTGAAGCAAGACCCATTGCCCACACCATCCATAGCATGTTTGTGTATGATGTGGACATGTATCTTGTCTTATTCAATCTATAAGAAATTTAAGCAATTTAACCCACAAGTCAATCTTACACAAATTCTAGGTAGCGCACAGGTTGCTTCAACAAGTGTCCTGGATTTCAACCTCAAACTCCTTGTTTATTGCATGCCACAAGGGATCCCATGTCTTCTTGATGTCATCATCTACATCAATGACAGGATATCCCAATGCATTGAGAGAGTATATAAAGCTTCCCTTGGGTTCATAATACCCCTTCAACAAGAAATACATATTAACAATAGCATTGTTGCACAAAGTAAATTGCCACTTGACTATTATTTGGTGGCAATATGTATACTTGGATAAATCTTGAAAGCATATTTCTTGCGAATACAATGTGTTGCAAATCTGAAACTTTTAAGGGAGAAGATGTCTAAGCATTTTCACAAACTCAAAACAATGTATTGCGTATGAAATCATTTGGGCATAGCTCTTTGCATTGCCTGTAATTCAGTGGCTCCCCTTGAAGTTCTGATTGGTTCTCTTGGGATGCAGCCAGAGCCCTAAGATCCCCTTTTTCCACCCGGATTTCTTCCTCTTTGTAAATTTGTTTTGTCAATATGTGATTAAGCAAAGGATCATCAGGCTACTATGCATTCTGGTCGAAGCAATATCTTCCATATCTGAATTGCAAAACAATAAAGTTTAATGAGTGAAGTTTATATGTACTTAAAAAAGAAAGATAGTTTAAAGGATTTTATAGATCGAGCTTGAAATAATTTAACCCCAACTTGAAGAACTTTAAAGACTAAACTAAAAATAAGTTCAAAGATCTAGTCTGAAATAACAACACACATTGCACACCTTCAACGACAAGAAATATTGTTACTTGTTTAATCATCAACAAGCCTTAACCCAGAATCGTTTACAACATGAAGGTAGCCAACATTACGAGATCCATTCAAACAAAGGTTTAAATTCCATATTTTAGGTCTATCTAAGGGTTTGGGGAATTTTCTACCAGTAATATGTTTATTTACATTTTGCAAAAATTTGTGGTTGGAAACCTAAGGGGGCTCTAAAATACATGCAACCAAGAGCTTAAGAATATATTATAGACTCAAGGGACTCAGACACTTTGATGAAAGGAGGAGAATTGGTGCTGATATTTTCAGGGGTAGTCCATGGATAATCTCTCTTGAATTGAGGTCGGACACATAGCCGGACACCATATTTGTACTTTATTAGTTTATCGAGCTAGTGTAGTAATACTTTATGTAAATCTTGATTCCATAGTAGTGGATCAATTCCCTGAGTTGTAATGCTGTCATGATATTTGTAAAGGTCCATGTGAAATAGCCACTTGCCATTTAGAAAGCCCTAGGGATAAAGGTCAATAACTTTAATGTGAAAGGAGGCTTATCTTTAGAGAAGAGAAGAGCTCTGTTGTACATACGTTCAAGAAACTACGAAGCTCCAACTTGTAATCATCGCAACTAATGATTGGGTATTCCAAAACTTGCATTCTGTTCCTCTCTCTTTGCTCTTTAATTCAAGTGTAAGCATTGTCAGTTTTGATGTGGTTCGCGACTACGCATCTGTGAGTCTTAATTGCAGATTTGAGTACCTAAATCATTGTTTTTAAGCCAAATTGTGGATGCACCTTAAGGATTCTCCTATTGAAGGAGAGTGGCTAATGATAGGTGATTTTATTATGGTGGAGAAGAGCAAGGATAGAAGAGGCTCAACCAATTCATTAGGAAAAATATGAACCCTCTAGGGGCCCTTTGGGATTAAGGTTAATTAGAGACCAGCCAATGAGAAGAGGGTGGTGGACACACTCTATGCCCTAAAAAATGTAGGGGGACAAAGTAGTCTTACACTTTGTAAATGGGCTCTTACCTAGTGAGAAGGTGGGGTGGGGGGGGGGGGAGGTGGGCCATATGGAACCTCCAACTTCCCTCCTTGTTGATCCGGTTTTGAAAAAATCCCAAAAATTTGAAATTTTTCAAAAATTTCAAAATTCAAATTTCATCTTCTGAAAACCCCCCTAAAACTATTTTATGGTCAAAAAAGCATTTTTTGATCTCAAAAAGTCAAAACGTGCATCCAAAAACCCTAAAATTCAAAACTTTAAAAAAATATTTTTTTGCTATCCAGAGCTCCCCCAAAATTAGTCATTAGGCAAAAAGGGATTTTCTCTCTCTAGAACCCCTTTTCCAACCCCTCCTTGGTTGCAACCATCACACTCATCCTCTACTCCAACACTCTCTCTCTCTTTACACCATCTCCATTGCTGCAGCAAGGAAGTTCCTCTCTCCTCCCCTATCACCTTCCATTGCCACACCAAGCAAGGCTTATCCACCTTCTCCTCCCAGTGCCACACCAAGCAAGGGTTGTCCACCTTCTCCTCCCATTGCCACAAGGGTTGACCATTTTCTCATATCACTTTATCACACCTACATTGTAGCAACAAGCAAGGTTCTTCTCCTCCTCCTAGTTTGCTTTGCTCAACCATGGCCAACTCTACTTCGCAAAGGCGACCAAAGGATGAGGTCACAACACTTGCATGCCACAACACTAGAGGTGTAGATGATGAGTGGGTGCCACAAGAGTTCACCAAAGGTGCTTGGGTATACATGCAACCATCTGCTGTTGGCCCTCATCGTGTGTGGAATTGTGCAAACTTGGATCTTCATTGGAAAGGAAAGCTCCTTGGCTTCAAGAACCGCAAAGACAAGGGGACCATAGCCATTGTGCAACATGTTTTCTCAATGTCAACCATGCACTTGCAACAACCACCTCGATTTCCAACACATTGTAAGTACATGTTTTGAGAATACAAAGCTAGGTGTGAAATCACAGTGTAATGTTATTATGGATTCATACTTAACATTTGTCATGCATTTATAGTCATATTTCCATCCACGTTGGTGGAGGAGCAGTCACTACATAGTCTCTCCGGCACATTCAATGCTATACATGCGGATATTGGAGCAATAATGTTCCCGCATCTTTGCCCAACCAAACTGGTTCAAAGAAGGATTTTCTTCTATTCTCACTCCTATATTGTCCCTACTTCTACACAAGCATTTGGAACGCTTGAACCCATCAAAGTAACTTCCTTATTAAGTATGGAGTGGCCGGTCCCAGATTTGTGATCGGTAGCATCTTTCAAGCAAAAGATGATAATGGATGTCCAAAACTCTTTGAAATACTCTAAAGCTTCTAGGTCTGTGGGCTTGAGCTGGTGTTTGCCTATTCATTGTTTTGTGCACATTTTTAAAGAGTTTGGATTTGTGGAGACTACCACAATGCTTGTATGTAAAGATGCGCATTACGAGGAATTAGGAAGGCTTTTAGAAGAGGACTGGGGTTTTGTGGAGGGCATGCACAACGGGGACCGGTACCGTTGTAAGGTTGGAGCTTCAGGTATTGGAATGCGCTATTTGAAATCCCGCACCTCCTTGTACATACGATTTCAATATGATCGTTGGATGTGCAAGCTTGGAGTGTGGACTCCCTTACAGAGTGTAGACGGCGCTATTGCAAGCTTTGACATTGCAGTGAAGATGCCCAACGATGCTTTGGAGGCAGTCCAAGTGAACAAGCATCGGACTCTAAGTAATGTTCGAGAACATTTGGTTATTATGGGTTTTGAGGCCCTTCAACAAGCACAATTTCGTTTACAAGGTCATAAGGTGAGAATCCTTCCACCACATTTTCAATACATCATGGTTTGTCGATCATTAGATGCTTATTGTAATGAATGTCCGCAGATTGGGAAGAGAATGGAAGACAAATTGAAGGTCGAGGAGGACTGGGGGATAGATGGAACTATGCTATCGATCTTATAACTTTGTAACTCTTGCAATTTTCATATTGATCCCCGTTGTAATCAACATGATTTGCTTCGGCAAATCATGCCTTTGAATATAATTTTTTGCATTGGGATGAGAAATCATTTTTTGGTGAAAGTGCCTTTTTTTTTTAATGTCTTAAAAAAAGGGTACATTATAAAAGGGGGGGGCCCACCTAACTCATTCACTATTTTCACTTTTGCAACTCCTGAGCTCCTCCACTCTCTATCCACACCCCAGGCTAAACATGGATGCTGCCACAGCCTCTGCATCTGTACCCACATCCACCCCTTTGTCACGCTTCATCCTCTTCCTCGAGGACACCAAATACAAAGGGAAGTTGGACCTCCACACCTTTTTTACTCGTCTCCCTGACCTTGACGCCACAGTTGCCCTTCACATGGATGCATTTGAGGAGATTTCTGCGTTCATGGAGGAGCACATCATAAAATATTCTGTATCTATCCCCCCACATGCAGGGATCTGGGTGCCTTGCGATCTTTTGCGCTATATACACAAAGGTGATCGCCCATTCGCCAAGCGGTTGCAACGATTCCAAGAAATTGCAACCAATGCAGGCCATTACTTGGACGAGCAAGCCCCTGGGGTGTCAGCGCTCAAGAAGCGCAAGTTGGGGGTGGAGTACCTTTCTCGGCTCGCAACATTTATCTTCTTGGTGAGCGAGGAACCTGATTTGGAGGAGCTTCGCTTACCACACCTTCAAGTTGGGTCCTTTATCAAGGACACCAAGGAGCAACAGGTTATCCCCATGAACCCTGCAGCGGAAGGAAAAGCACACCAGCTCGAGTACCCTAGGGGTCTTGAGGAAGTGGTTGAGAAATCCATAGTTGCGGCTGGCCCTGGTGACACTCCAGTGCCACTACCACTGACGGATGAGGCTATCCCAGAGGTAGAAATTAGCCGCTTCTCCTCAGTGTTAGTGGATAAGGAGGAGTTTGTGTTCCTGCATGATTTGGAATGCTTGAGCCTGCGCATGGATGAATGCTTGAGCGTGCTATGCAACAGCAGCAAATGTCCCTTAGACAATACGCCAGATGCCCTAGAAAGCAAGCTCTTGCCAGATGGGGACTCTGTTGCTGACACTATTGCAGTTGTATGTGCGGAGGTCCTGGCAGCAGAGCAGTTGCACGTGGCTGATGAAGATTTCCAAGCCATGCAAGCCAAGGTTGAGGCTGCTAGGATGCCTATGCCATTATGCAACCTCCCATCTGATGATCCAAAGCTTGTATCTGTGGTGCATGGGACCATTGACTTGGATGCAAAGGGCAACAGGGAGGAGGATGACAAGGAGCAGGAAGTAAACTGTATCCTAATTTTCATGTTACTATTTTATCCTTCGTTGTCTTTTTTCTCAACCTTCATCGGTTTATGACAGGATGTTGTGGAGGTTGATGATTTTGCTGCAAGGACGGGTGGCAAGCGGACGGGCTTTGGACCTCAAGCTTCCCTTGCACATTACCTCGGACAACTCCCCCCTGGCGATGTGGGCATTATCCATAATGAATTTACTCCCCAAGCCCATTTTATGACTTGGTCGTTAAAAGCTTTGAGCAAGTTTTTGTGTTTGAGTACCATTGCTCAAACTGCGCATCAAGTGTTCCTAGTGCGTAGATCCCTTGTATGCACAGCATTTGGCACTGGCTTTCGTGGTAAAGTGCTTGCCCAAATAGGGATACATGCTTCCATTGGCTCAACTGACCCAAATGCCATAGCGTAGTCCCTCTTGACTGGGGAGTTGCCTTCCGCGCAAAATAGGCGCCAGGAAATGGTCAAAAAAATTCTGAACTCCTCAGATACATGATGTAAAATCACCGTGCTAGAAGGAATAAAAAATATTTGAAATTGTCTCTATATTGCAAATTCTTTTCAATCTGATTTGTCAATCTTGAAGATTGTTTCAATTGGTGATATGAATTGTTTTTTGACTTTGTTATTTCAAGGTATGTAATTGCAGTCAATTTGAGTATAATTGTGATTTTTAAGTACCCTAAGGGGTTAGATTAGCCTATAAGGGGCAAAAAATGCCTGGCCACAAGGGCGCGCAAATGGCCCATGCCATCCATTAGTTTTGGATGGGCCATTTGCGCGCCCTTGTGGCCAGGCATTTTTTTGCCCCTTATAGGCCAATCTACCCCCTAGGGTACTTAAAAAGCACAAATTTATTGCAATGGATTGGTTTTGCATCATTCATTTAAATGCAACCTTTTTATGGCAATTCCAGTATATGTTCACAGTCAAGGACACTAGAAAAGCTCAAATCAATTATGAAATGAAGTTTCCAGCAAACTATCACTTGCTTTAGCTCTACCTACTACACCCTTGCACCAAAAAGTCAAATTACATTGGACACTTGGTTTCACAATATGTTATTAGTTTTGATATCCTATAAGGAATTCAAAGCTTGAAATGACCAAAAAAAGGTGTCCATAAGGATCCATATAAAATATTGATGCAAAACCAATAGGTTTTAGTAAATTTGGTTATTTTAAGTACCCTTGGGGCTAGATAAGGCTACAAGGGGCAGAAAAAGGCCTGGCCACAAGGGCGCGCAAATGGCCCATCCATCAGTTTTGGATGGGCCATTTGCACGCCCTTGTGGCCAGGCCTTTTTCTGCCCCTTGTAGGCTTATCTACCCCTAAGGTTACTTAAAATGCACAAATTTACTGAAATTGACTACAATTACATACAGAACTTGAAATTACAAAGATAATAGACAGAGTAGACACAACTGTTGATCATATTGTCATTGGAAAGTCAAATCATTACAAAGATAAGGGTGTGCAATACAAAAAGAGGGGTAACTTTGGCTAATGCTCGAAGTCTCGTCGCAATCGTCGTGCAAGCTACATATCTTTTGGCTGTATTGTCACTCGCTTTACATGAATGGCACATAGGTTGGTATCTTCCAACACTGAAATGATGTAGGCCTCTGCAGCTTCTTGAATAGCCTCTAGCGCTATTGCTTGCATTCTATACTGATTTCCATAGCTTTGAAGCACTTCCTTCACAGTGCGAGCAAAGGGGCGCGTCGAATCAAGAGCTCCGTCATCTTCTGGTAGTGGCCGATTTCTGCAAATGCCCTTGCTATTTTTCGGCGCCGCTGCGGTTGTCTTGGAGGCACTTGCACATTTGCTGGCGGGCGGCGTGAAGGCTTCTTGAAAAACTTAGACTTGCGTCTGTTTACATGCTTAGGGGCTGGTTCTGTAGCCTGTTCTGATTCTTCCTCTTCCCTTGGTTGCCGATCTTGTCGTGTGGGGAGAGCTCCCTTGCCTTGAGGCAATGTCTTCCCCCCAACGGCCACCCGGTGTGTGCACGGTATATTTTCTCGCAGCCATGGTGGCTCACTCTCTGATTCGGTGTCTGTGTTGACCACCCGAGTCCTGGATGGTCCTGCTTGTGATTGGGGACGCGACGGCTGCTCCCTATCAGACTCTGATGTTTGCTGGCCCTCTGCTTCTCTCCAACGTTGGGCACGTTGCTTCATTCTCTTTCTAGGTGTTATACCTTGAGGAGGTGGAGATTCAACAGTCCTTGATGACTCTCGTGCCCTACCACCATGCCCACTACCAGAAGAGTTCTTGGAACGGTGTTAACCCTCACGGCACACGGACACCCCATCACCTACGACCAAGGGATTAACTATAAAGGGAATTCTTGATGGTAACCCTCACGGCACACGGACACCCCATCACCTACGACGGACGTGTATTATGTATTTGGTAGAGTCAGGTACCGGGCTTGTCGGACCAATAGGGAAAGGTAGAGTGATCGTCGATGAGAGGCGCACTTTAACTTGGACATTCAAGGGATTAGTTGGTTAAGCATGGGCGCCCAAGTGTGAATGGGGTGAGCTCCTATAAAAGCCAACTAAACCTAATTTTTACTCATTCTCTCATTTGTGCAATAGAAGAGTGCTCTTGCTCCATCTCCATCTTCTTCTTCTTCACCTCCTTGTGTGTGTGTGTGTGTGAGAGAGAGAGAGAGAGGGAGAGTGTGTGTGCAATCGAGCATTACGAAGGCACGGCGGCGGCGAGGCGGTTGAGCGCGGCACGACTGCAGCTTCTTCTTCATCGCGGCGAGGAATCCACCACGAAGGCGAGCGTAGAGCGGTGAGTGACACACCCTTTGTTCTCTTGAGCTTGCTAGTTTAGGCTTGTTGTGTGCTTGGAGCCGTTTGTGGCTCGCACGCGGTGTATCGGCAAGTCCCTTGCTTCGACAGTGCGGCAAGGAGCGCACAAACGGCCAGGTGTTCGTGGTCGTTTTCTTGTGCCTTTGAGCCATGACGGCTTCTCACATCCTTGGAGGGTGTTTTTGTTGGCAGGCGGATGCTCTTTCGCGGTTTGTTTGGTGCGCGCCATTTCGTTGGTAAGAGCTCACCTGTTCTTAAGAAATGAGTGATTTATGAGAGCATGCAATATTTGTAAGGGCCCATTTAAAAAGGGCCCTGTTCACACTAATTTTTTTAAAAGAAGTATTATTTTTTAAATAAGCATGTCGCTAAGAGTTGGACCCTGCGTTCACGTTTAGTGACTCGCGCAGTATCCACTTTGATCCTTGTCGCACTCTGCATCGCCGCCATGCAGCATGCTTGGTGGGACCTTGCGACATTTGCCACTTGTTGCTATGCTCTTGACGACTCCATTTGCGCACTTCAATAGAAATCTTGGATTGTTGCGCACGCTCCATTGTGAGCTTACGAGCAAATGTTGTGCGAAAAAACCAGTTGAACATCTCCTCCAAATAATTGGATTGCACCATTCCACCACCATGTCGAGTATTTTTGAAGTACACTCCCCTTGCTCGATAATGGGACTTCTCCATGCCTTGAGTGCTAAAAATTTCAAGCGATCCATACTTGTGCATAAAAAATGCACCATGTGCAAACAAGATATGCTGTTCACATGAGCAAACGATCCACATTAGTAAATAAAAACAATCCCTTGTAATGAATACACCATGAATGACTTACCATGTAATGTGTGATGTTATTTTCACCCCAAGAAAGGGTGAAGACCTTGGTAAAATCCGCCAAAGCTTCTTGAAATGATTGCCGTTGTTCTTCTGTTGTGCTGTTAAGGCTCATAAGCTTGACCATTTTATCAAAATGGGCCCAAACTTGCTTGCGCTTGTTTGCAAGCTCGCCATTTGAATCATTGTCAGTAGTAGCTTTGCATAACTCCTTCCAAAGCTCCCAAAGGTTACCTGCCTGCTGGTTGGAGCTGCTTTGAGCATCATATTGACTTGGCTTTCCTTGGGAAACTTTCTTCAAAAAGTGTCTAGCTTTTTGTCCACTCATTGACACTTGTTGAGCAATTTCATGGGCCTCCCCTGTGTTCTTTGCAGCAACTATAGACACATTTCCACCATGACAGCCAATGGAATTCAAGAGTACCTCCACTCTTTCGATCGCTTCCTGGGACTTTTCCAACGGTTTCATTGTGAAAGCATAGTCAATGTGGAGCTTCAATAGCCTATCAAAAATACGCATGAATGCGTGTAATGTACAAAAATGTACATTCGATAGAGGAAATCGAAAGATTGGATTCCAAGTGTGGTCCTTTTGATCACGGTCTGGGGCATTGAGCATGGGACATCTCAGAATAGATGCTTCCCATTCTCTACCTTCATCTCCGACATCATGACAATCTAACCCTTGTTCTCCATGCCCTTGCCATGGAAGCATGTAACTGGCCTTTGTAGTGCTCTTATGTGATTTTTGTCCATTAGGTTTGTACCCTCGAGTGCAAAATGGACAAGGCATGAGAGAAGAAGCCCCTTGTTTGCAGCCAAGCAAACACTTTATGGTCTTCAAATCCCCACCTAAGTGCCACTCCACATCATAACTACCAAAGCCCTCAATCTCCAACTTCTGACCTGCAATTTGGGAGTGTATTACTTCTGTGATCCATGGAGTTCTCTCAAAAATCCACGAAAGTACTCCATTGGTCTCTTTGGGCACCTCAATAGCACCCAACCACCAAATTTCTTTCTCTGATTGCACGCTAAAAGATAGGGTGGGATATGGCTCGACTGAATCCCTTCGCTTGGTTTGCAGAAGGGCCTCGTTCATTAGAGTGACACTTAGCCTCTCTAACCTTCGGCCTTTCACTATTTGACACTCATCGAGTTCAGCACAAAAGCGACTTTTGTGCCAAGCACTACAAAATAAATAGTGCTAAGACCTTAAACTTCAGCTTCTATGAAAAGAATAATACCAAAGGAAAAAGTAAAGTGCGTCACCTTCTTCAGGTAACTTGTAAAATCTAAGCATGGCTTCTTGAAGCCTTCTAAGATCCACGAAAATATTGTTCCACATTGTGTAAGGAAATCCCTTATTCGAAGGTCTTATGGATTGTTTCTTACCTTTTCCCCTTGTCTTTGTTGTGCACGAAGCATAAAGGGAAGTTGGCATTGTGTCCTCAATGTGTAGGTATGTCCCAATGCGGGAGAACACATCTTCGTTTGTGGCCTTCTTTGCGAGCTTGACCTTGTGAGGAACGGGAAATAGGTTTTCCACAATGCCATGTTCTTTGAGGGCATCCTTTAGGAGTTGAAAAATAGCCTGATAGGCTTTGGTGCTGATTCCAGCCTCATCACAAGCTTGTTGAACGTCATCATCATTAACCACATTTCTTAATTTACGCATAAGGTCCTTGGTGACTGCATCCTTAATGTGCTTACCTCCAGGTGATTGTAAGATAGAAATAACGTCCTTGGTATTGAGACAACTAGTGAGAAGGTTGACTCGATTATCTTGGCTTGTTCCACCGCATGCCTCCTGGATGAAGTTTCTAGCAACAAATAAACATAAATGTTAGAAAATAGTGTGAAGTAAGAATGCAGCATGCAAGTAAAGACCAAATCACCTTGTGGCTGTAACTCGTCGTTTGCGTGCTCCTCCGGAATGTGCAAGAGTTTCAATGGATGAATACGGGCATTTGCGTTCCCTTGCACCAAGGGGTGTTTCTTTCAAGTATGTGATGGTGTTGGTAAGCTGCTGGATGTGGGACTCCTTTTCTTGCATTTGTTGTTCAAGACTTTTAACTACCCTCTCCGAAGAGGCAACACTCTCTTGTAATGCCGTCGTCTTGAGGTGAAGAGCTTGACATTCGTGCATCCACATATGCAAAGAAGCACCTGCACCCATACACAGCCGCTTGCAATAGCCTAACAAGCCTGCTTCTCCCCTCCCAAGAAATTGAAGAAATGTGGAAAGGCTATTAAACGGTGGATGGAAGCGTCTTATAGGATCGTAAGGGTACACATGGCCCTCCACCCAAATGTCAACATTGGTCTCACAAGCGGTGCGACGTTCCTGTGATGACCTTTGATCACCTTCACTAGTGGTCTTCGGTGCAAATGCCGTGAGTAAGCGAATATGTATGATTTTGGTGTGCGGAGTACGTGGTGGTGGAAGAAAACCATTTCTGATGTCCGTGAGCACCATGGAAGCTGTTGCGTGAGGAAGCAAATGATGAAAAGATAGAGGGGGAAGGGTAGAGAGGCCGAGCAGGATGGGAGGAGAGAAGGAGGGAGGGAGGGGAGGGAGAGATTGGGGAGGAGGAGTAAGGTAGGGGCAGAGAGGGAGAGGAGAGGGAGAGGGAGAGAGGAGGGAGGAGGGAGGAGGATGAGAGAACAAAATGTTTATTACTTTTTGGGGGAAAAGATTTTTGAAAAAATGGACTTTCTAAGCTTGTGGGTTAAAAAATGGGTCAAAAAATGATTTTTGGATATGTATATATGTTGGGAGGGAGTTTTAAGTAAAAAACAAATAAAAATAATTTTTTTTTTTTAAGTCAAATTTTGACTCTTTTTGACCCACGGAATTACTGATGTGGACACACCCCTATGCTTCCTTCACTTTAAAAAAAGCTAGAGAGAGAAAGCAGCCTTTTAGGTCCACATCCTACATTTGTCTAAAAAAAAGTCTAGAAAAGCCTACTCAAAACTACCTTCTTCAATGCCATTGTCCCCTAAACCCCACACAACATTAGCCTTAATCCCTAAAAATTAGGATTCCTTACAAGGCCCATGCAAGGTTCATATTTCTCCTAATGTTGTTGGAAGGTTTTGAAAAAACTAAATGGCTGGGTTGAGAAATGGGCTATGATGGACCTGTGGGAGACGGGTCCCTGGAATACCACGATGGGCTTCATGTACACAACCCTATAGTATGCCCGCATAGCGACCCGCCCTTGATATGTGCTACCACTCTCACCAAACTGACAAGATCTCATTGCTACTTGAGATGAAGGTGCTATCAACGAAGAGCATGTCAGACCATTTACCTTTATGCTTGAAACTCACGAAAGCCAATGGGGAGGGGTAAGCCCTTATAGGAAGCAAGAAGTTGCTTATTATGGGGCACACCTGTTTAGAAGGCTTTACCAAGAAAGCTTTGAGTAGACTTAGTAAAGATATTAACCTGGAAAAACCTAAATCTTGGGACCTCTTTGCTTGGAGTATTCAGAAAGCGATCAAAATCTCGGGCCCTCGAATGAAAAAGGCCCAAGAAGAGCATTGGAAGCCAATCGAAGAGGAGGTTGCTCTTCTAACTTCCAAAAAAGCTATCGGGCTAGCCTCCAAAGAAGAACACAAAAGGTGGCTAGAAGCTAAAGCCAACCTAGCGGAGCAGCAACTCGAGGAGGTAAGGAGGTTGAGTTTGATATCCAAGGAGAATTTCTTCCAGCATGAGGCCTCGAATCAAGCACATTTTTATAGGGCCTAGCAAAAGTCAGGGCTCCGTCCTCTCGCTCACAGATGAGAATGGAAATGCTACACAAGACCAAGACAAATGGTTAGGATGATGCTTGATCATCTAAGCCAAATCATTGGCATGCCACAGACCCGCTCTCAATAAGTGGATGAAGCCAGGTGTCAATAGGAAAATTCCCTTGCCTGATGCCAGCCGACTTGAGATGGCCTTATTTGAAGATAAATGCTCACTTGCGTGGCCAGATCTTGGCAAGGAGAAGTCCCATGGTTGGGATTGTCTAGCCACTGAATTCTTCATGGAGTTTTGGGATGGCCTCAAGGTCCCTATCATGTACATGGCTAACCAAGATTTTGTGGATCCCAGTGTGAAAAGAGGGCTTATCAAGCCTATCCCGAAATTGGTTTGTTGCTCGCATCTTAAGCATTAGGGTCCCATAACTATGTTGTCTATGGCATACAAAATTATTGCCAAGGCAATCGCTCTTAGAATTGCCTCCCTCTTGGACATCGTCATTTCCCCTCATCAGCGCGGGTATATCAAAGGAAGGTCATTATATGAAAATATCGTGACAATAATGGTTGGCATTGAGTACGCAGCCTTCATGAAGCAGGAGTGCATTTTGCTGCAATTTGACCTCGACAAGGCATATGATAAGATTATGTGGTCCTTCATTGAAAATGTCATGAAATCATTGGGCTTCGGGACCCACCTTTGTTTGTTGGAATTAGGGTTGCAGGAAAACACACATAGCTTGGAGAAGATGAAGGAAGCTCAAGGCACACAATAGAGAGTGTATTACTTAGTGTGCAATGGAAAGATAGATAGCCTTAGAATGATGGGCGTATATACAATGCACGGGGAGGAAACCTTCCAGAGACGGAAAAAGTGACTCGGCGGTCCTAAGTGTGTTCACACATATCACTACCACATGTGTATAGTAGCAAATCCCCCCTGGGAGTGATGTGGTGAACGAGAGCTGGCACAAAGAGTAAAGGGAAGTGCCATGCCCTGAGGACATGATCAGTCCACAAAGGGGAGTAAACCCAAAGCTTAGCGAAAAGCTTCAAACTTCTCATGATACAATGCCTTTGTGAAAAGATTTGCAAGGTTTTCTTGTGTTGGCACATAAGCCAAGCTGATCTCTCTTGCTGAAAGCCTCTCCCTGACATAGTGGTAATGCACCTCAATGTGCTTTATGCGAGCATGAAAAACTGGGTTCCTCGCAACTGCCAATGAGCTTTGACTGTCAGTGTAGATAGTGTTGTTGGCAGTGTCATGTCCAACACCCAAATCAGCCATAAGGTATTTGAGGCATACACACTCAACCGTAGCTGTGAAGATTGCCCTGTACTCAGCCTCACATTTGGAAGTGGCCATAGTAGGTTGCTTCTTGCTCAATGATGATATACATGAACTACCAAGCATGAAACAAAAACCACTTGTGGACACTCGCATGTCAAAACAACCAGCCCAATCTGAGTCTAAAAAAGCATGTAAGTCTGGTGGCAATGATCTCCCCTTGGGATAAAACAAGCCAAGATGTAAAGTGACACTCAACCGTAGCTGTGAAGATTTCCTTGTACTCAGCCTCACAATTGGAAGTGGCCATAGTAGGTTGCTTCTTGCTCAATGATGATATACATGAACTACCAAGCATGAAACAAAAACCACTTGTGGACACTCGCATGTCAAAACAACCAGCCCAATCTGAGTCTGAAAAAGCATGTAAGTCTGGTGGCAATGATCTCCCCTTGGGATAAAACAAGCCAAGATGTAAAGTGACACTCAAGTAGCGGAAAATTCTCTTGACATCCTTCCAATTCTTAGACCCTGGGCTATGCATAAATCTGCTGACATGTGAGACTGCAAACTGAATATCCGGCCTCGCGTTGCATACATAAATGAGCCATCCAACAGTAGTTTGGTAAAGAGTGACATCAACAGGATCACCAGCATCATGAAGACTCAATTTCAAACCTCTTTCCATGGGAGTGGCAATATGTTTGCAATCCTCAAGTCCAAACTTACATAGCAATGTCTCTATGTAACATTTCTGACACAAGGTAATACCACCATCACACTGCTTAAATTGTATACGAAGTGATGATGCAACATCCCCAAATCTTTCATCTTGAAAGTGGAATTCAAATCAGCCTTAAATTTAAAAATATGTCTCTCATTTGGTCCAGTGATCAACAAATCATCCACATAAAGAATCACAATGAGAAGCACATCACCCTCACGCTTTACATGCAATGTGCTTTCTGTTGGACTGTTACAAAAGCCTCACTTGACCAATTCAGTGTCAGCCTTCTCATACCAAGCACGAGGAGATTGCTTCAACCCACACAAAGATTTGTTAAATTTGCACACCTTATCCTCTTGTCCTTTCTTGACAAAATCACAAGCTACGTTACATAAACATCCTAAAATATGTCACCATTCAAGAAAACAATAACAATGTTTGATTGATGTACATCCCAACCAAAATGAGCTGCTAATGCACATAGAATATTCACATTGTGACAAGTGGGAGTAAAAGCCTCTTCATAATCTATGCCTTTTTATTGTGCATAACCCTTTGCAACAAGTCAAGCCTTATAGCGATCAATCTCACCATGCGGCTTGCGTTTCAACTTGTAAACCCACTTCGTACCAATGGGCTTTTTTCCAGGAGGAAAATCACATAAAGTCCATGTGTCATTTTCTATAAGTGCATCATATTTTGATTGCATGGCAGCCATCCAATTTTCTGAATTCTATACTTCATCAAAAGATAGAGGTTCCTCAACATCATGTAAGCTAGACACAACCAAAGTATAACAATCTGATGCATAAGATGCATGGCGAGAAACTGAACGAGTATGAATAGACAAAGGTGCATCCAATTTACTATCACGCAAAGTATGCACCAGCCATTTTGGAATACCTCTAGCCTGCTCATTTTCAACCCTTTCCTCATCATGTACATATGCATCAATAATCGGCTGATCTGTAACATTTTGAGAAACCCCCATAGGTTGTACATTTTCCTCATTGGAATTTTCATTTGAACTTCCACCACTAAAAAGAGGCAACAAAGTGTCATAAATGTCATGTGAGCTAACATTACTATCTCTAGTACATGACAGCAAGGTGTGAACATAATCTTCCATAAACATAATATCTTGTGAGACCAAGATACACTTTGTTTGCGAATGATACAACCTGTAACCTTTGCTTTCATCGCTATAACCAACAAAAATACATTTGACAGCCTTATCATCCAATTTTTTGCGATGTATTTGTGGCACCAAAGCATATGCCAAACAGCCAAAAACATGCATGTGCTCAATAAAAGGCTTTCAAAATGTCGACCTACGAACGCTCGCCAAATCTCACAAAAATCGAAGAAAGTGAGCAGGCATGCTAGAGCTCCTGGCGACTAAGCTCGGGAGGATGCAACCTGCTCTGATACCAATTGTTGGAATTAGGGTTGCAGGAAAACACACACAGCTTGGAGAAGATGAAGGAAGCTCAAGGCACACAATAGAGAGTGTATTACTTAGTGTGCAATAGAAAGATAGATAGCTCTAGAATGATGGGCATATATACAATGCACAGGGGAAAAAACCTCCTAGACAGGGAAAAAGTGTCCCGATGGTCCTAAGTGTGTTCACACACATCACTACCACATGTATATGGTAACATTGTTGACTTATTCACACTCTGGGTACAGGCAACCAATATGAGCTCTTATTCAATGATAGAATTGTGGGCTCCTTTGAAGTCAAAATATCTATCAAGCAAGGATGCCCCCTGACCCCTCTTCTCTTTGCCATTGGGTCACATCCTCTTATAACGATGCTCAAAGATGCTGCTGTGCAAGGGGAAATTCAAGGATTAACTTTACCCGATAACGACTAGCACTTGGCCATAATGTTTGCAGACGACTCCCTCCTCTTTTTGAAATCTTTCCCTCAGGTGCTTATGAAGGCCCTTGAAATTGTGCATACATTTTTTGTGGCTTCGAGATCGAAGTGTAGTATTGAGAAGTCTTGAATTATCTCCCTGACAGAAAATGACTCATTTGACCCATCGGTCTAGTCAAGGGAGACTACGTCTAAAGGATAGAATTTTTGCACTTAATGGTACAGGCTACACACCTCATACAAATATAAACGATGCCACTGGCATGCAAGACTATCTAGGCTGCATGCCACTCTAAAGCACCAACTATGTGGGTGCAAGCAACCCCCTTGTAATAGCATCCCCTACAAGAATACTACTTGACATAATGTGGAGAACTATCTGCTAGTTTTCTTCAATAATAAATTTTTTTATATCGTAGTTTTCATCCTTTGATATGGTGCCCATTTCAAATAGTTCCTTAAATCAATTGCTATTGTGAAGTACATGCACGACTATTGGAATTTTGAGCTTTTCAAATTTGTGTCCAACTTGCATGTAGCTTACTTGTGTAGCCACTCTGCAAAAGGTAGCAACATCAAGGTGCAAGATGAGGAACAACATGCTCCATGACAAAGGATTAAGCAATTTCAAGACGAGAATCACCTCAAAGGTGCACCCAACACAACACTTGATTCTATGTAAGTAAATGTAGATTTAAAATATACATTACAAGGATGCAAGACTCTATTCCCTTTGAAATCACCATAATTACCAACATACAAGGGATGTTGTTTGTTGATCCTTTCATTGAACTCAACTCTTAACAATCCCTTCAATGTTGCCCACGAGGCATTGCTTCAAAGATTCTCAAAGGAGCTCTAATTTTCAAGGCATAGGCATCCTAGAAAGCACACTCAATCCACAAAGGTCTCTACAAAGATCATGCAAAATTGAAAGCATTCAAAGAAGGCTACTACGTAGTTACAACTATTCACTATCGTAGTGATAGCCATTTTTCGGCTTTCCATAATTGCCATAGTAAGCTACCTCACCCTATCAAATCACTCAAACATTTTGGTTATCCCTACCATTTCACTTTGCATAGGCGTGTGTGAGTTAGGAAACTTTCTCCATATTTTCTTAAAAACCCTTATTTAGCTAGTCACTGGGCTAGTTGAGCCAAAAATTTAAAAAATATAAGTATATTATGGCCCATTTGTGTGTAAATATTTCATTGTATATAGGGCCTAAATAAAAGGATTTTTCATAATTATTTTGATATTTATTTAAATATTTCTACCTATGGTGTGTTATTTATGCTATGTACATTGACTCAACATTACCATATTTTTTCTTACCATTTTGCATACTCTTTATTCCATATAAAAATAATTTCATGCAAGCTTCTCTTATTTTTGGTGTAACTCCATCACAACAAAAATTAAAAAAAACTAGTTCTATTTATGTGTATATTTTTTCACTATTGTCATTTTTTCCTTCCTACATCTATTCTCTATTACTCTCATAAATTAGACCACCAAAAATATCCATCTTTTTTTGGTAGACTTATAATGAGAGAGATTTATTTTGACCCCTTTATATTTTTTCCACCTATATTATTTATATTTGACATGTACATATTTTTTTTAGACCCCTCAATATTTGATTTTCTTAGTTGTACTATTCATTTATATCATGATCTCAACAATATCTTCAATTATAGACCTACCAAATAAGGTCAAGGGTATGTGGCATGCATGCATGCACCATGGGGAACTCACTCTTGGAGGTATTCAAATGAATCATCCAAAGAAGGACCTCACAAGGACTTTGTGCAGTGGAAAAAACAGTCGGTTTTGCTGAATTTTTAAAGATCACATGCTCCCCGAATTTGAAAAGGTGATACAAACAAACGTTGTAGCTCGTGAGCTGAACTTTTACCTCAAATGTTTTCATATTTTTTTGAGCTACGAGCTGTGAGCTATGATTTTATTGGTGGACCCCAGTTTGCCCATGCTATGCAGCCACACTCCCTCTTCCACTTTATCATTTTCCTCTTTCACACACACTCCTCCCTCTCCTTCCCACTCCCAAACCTGCAACTCCCATGTCCTAATTCACCCTCTTCACCATTGCCACTTCTCTCACACCTCCATAGCCTTCATCCTCCATTTCTACACCCTAGGTGTCCCCCTTTCTCTCTACATATATGTCCATATTACCATGCTCTCTTCAGCTTTGTAAAGAACTTCAAAAAATCAGCAAAAATCCAAGGTTACCCTCTGCAAATGAAGGCTTTATCATGAATTCTCCAAGGTTTGAAGATAACATAGCTTCATCGACACGTGTTACTTTGCCATGTTGACCGCTTCTTCTACCGGTGTTGTAAACAGGTGAATGTCAACTTCTCCAAGCTTCAACCTTGCTTTACAAGCTTATCCCTTCTCTAACTTTTCTCATCATATATCTCACCATTTGGTGAATGATTTTGTATATATTTTGTAGTGATAATTACTAACTACTAACCACTAACCTTATTGTAAAGTGCACCCTCTACTAGAGTAGGCACTCCCAAAGTATTCACTCGATCCCTCTCTACTTTCATCCTCAATAATTCTCTTCCCTTGAGCCCACATCCATGTGACTCAAAGGACAAGACAGACCCACCCTCATTTAAAAAATAAAATATACACAATCTTTTATTTCTTCAAATAAACTTGATTAGGTCTAATCCTAATTGGGGCTTCTAAAACCTATAAATAGAGCCCTTCTCTCCCTTGTGAATCAACACATGATCACACTACACCACACCATTCTCAACACATAACACACCACTCTTCAAGCCTAGTTGTGTAGAGTGTGCGCATTGTGAGTGCTCTATTCCATCACTACTCATAGGTGCATGGAGAAGCTTGAAGTTAGTTATGCCATCTAGAGGAGTGGAGTGATACCATACTCTGCATCACACTTGTAGCCTACTCCTGTCCATAAATAAGATTCATAGTTTTGGGTGCAATTGTATGCTGCAAACTACGACTCTTCTCTCCAAATTGACTTGATAAGTTGACTCATCAGGTGGTTGAAGGTATATTGGCCTTGAAGTCTATTGTTCTATTTCATGCTTGATGGTTTGAGGACTTGTTGAATTGTTTGCATAAAAAGTCAATTGTAAGAGGGTGCTCAGTGAGAGGGCTCTTGTGACCCTAAGACAATTTGTGTATAGGCAACAAGGTCAAGTTTTGTGTTGTCTCTCTATTTCTCATCAAGCTTTGTGTGCATCTAGTCTTTAAGGCTAATACTAAGTTGCTCAAGTTGATTTGTTCTCTTTAACTCTCTCTGGCGTGGTGAATGTTTGTGTTTGGTGTGTGTGGCTATCTTGCATTCCCCTCTCTTTGTGCATTTGAGTACAAGGAGATTTCACGTGCGTCCTAGTTCGCATCTACAACTAGGTGGTGCCCCTTTTCTTGTTTGGTTTCTGGTTGTGGGTTATTGTTGTCTTTGATTGTGCTTGCCCCAGCCCCATTTGAGCAGCATGGGAGCCTCGAAGGGTGTTTAGAGGCCACTCTTCTTGTTGCCCGCCCTGGACCGCCTCAAATTGGTGCCCCCACTGAGGAATGACTTTGTGCTTATTGTTGTTGTATTGCATGAATGCTTGAATTTTAGCATAATCAAGAAGATTATATGAATCATGAAAACTTGTATGATTCAGTTTAATTTCAATGCAACAAAAATTGATCTAGAATATGGTTTGGATTAGCATAACATAAGAAAGGAAAAAACATTTTCACATAAGAATCTAGAATTCATGTTGAAAGACCTTTCAAAACTTTGTTTAGTTAGTTGATTTCATGAGAGAAAATGATTGTTTGGAACTAATCTTTGTGTGGTTCTAGCATTGAGAGACTATGACATGCTATACCTTTGATGATATCCCAATCTTCTTCGGAAATATAGAAGAAGATGTTGATGATTTTCTTGCTGATTTTAGAATGGTTTGTCGTATCCTTGGTAAAAGGGATGACATTGAAAAATGGGATTTTCTATTGCTATGCCTTAGAGGCAATGCTGAGCAATGGTTTTGGAGTATGTCTTCTCAGATTGAAGATGGGTATACCAAAATTTCGAAAGCTTTGAAGACCAGATTCTCTAGATTTCCAAGAACGGAGAAAGCATGGGCTTCATTAGGGAGACTTCAACAACATGGTGAAGACTACTATGCTTATGCGGACATTTTTTCTCGTCAATGGGGAGGATATGGGTTTAGTTCTACATTTCCAGATTATGTAAAAATGGAGTAATTTATTTTGGGTTTGTCTCCTTTCCTAAAGACTAAGGTTACTTCTATTGGACCCTCTACCTTTGAAGAAGCGGTCACTATTGCCCGAAGGAAGTTTCACAAGTTCTTCTACATCAAAAATGGTTTCCATCATGCTGGAAGAACCAACCATCATGAAAGTGTTTCTATCAAGGAGTCATCTCCTTTGCCATACTTGTCTCCTTCTACTCCGACAAATGTTGAAGAAGTTACTTACATACCAACTGATTATTCAAGTGCTAAAGTGTGTGGCCAAGATTCAAATGTGGAATCTCTTTCTTCTACCTTTATCACAAGCATGCAAAAATAGACACAAGATATCTCAAATGGAATTGATGATTCAATAATGGATACATCCAACCTTTTGGCAGAGGATCAATTTCTAGTCCGATCAGATGAAGCTTTTGTGCAACATGACTCTATGGAGAATGAAGACCTTGAAGGTAACCTTGATCTTATGGAATGTTCTAAGAATGTATCTTGTCTAAAATAAGAGAGTGAAGAAGAAGATGAAATCATAGGTGGGGAGATCATAGACCACATTGATCATAAAGAGATGATTGTGTACATGGAATGCCAACTCCAAAACAAAGCAGAAGAGTGTGAGTTGAATCCATGTGAGGATAATCTTCAAGAAGTGTTTGAGGATGTTGAAAAGCATCGGTATGACCCATGTATATTAAGCATGGAGGAACCTATCATGCAAGAATCCAAAGTTTTCACAAAATCAAACAGTAATCCATCAACCTTTGAGGTGGTACAATGTGAGGAGTTACAACCTTGCCAAAGGAAGGGCTTAGAAGGGGATGAAGAACATGGGAGAGTAGTAAAAAATAAAATCATAAAAGGAAACTGTCAGAAGGGTATCATTCTCTCCAATGGTGTTTTAGTGGGTGGCTCTTCGTTCATGGGACAATCTCTTAGCAAGAAAATCCAAACTTTTGAAGCCCCAATCATCTTCGCATTGGGTTTCACCTCTTCAAAGTCAACTTCTCCTCTCTTCACATATACCTTTCATTGAGGGCACCATACATTGTTAAGTGGAAGAGGACATGAATACTTGGTGATGAACAGATGTTTCCCAACCTTCTACATTGGGTTCTTTGGTGTATGGAGGTCACACATTGTGATGCTTCTGGTCTTCATCATAGATGAAAAACCTGTTGATTGCTACATGTGGATATTTCATCAATCAGTACCAAAATCTATTCTCTTCCAATGTGTTGGAAGCAATAGAAACCTTCGTCTATTATCTACTTATGTGGTAAACTATTTGCAATATCTTCCAATAGCGGTTGGAAGCATGGATCTTCCAATAGCAGTTGGAAGCATGGATCAAGATTTCATAAATCATGAAAGTCATAGAATATTTGACTTGATGCGCCTACCCAGGTTGAATGAATTTTATGATCTACAGTTCAGGAATTTGCTCATACAAGCTCTTGAAGATCGTAGCAGATACATCAACTTTACACAGGAGGAAGAGCAACCAATCTTTTATATCACATTTATAGTGATAGATGCAATGATGGACAACAATAGAATCTACAAGTTTCTTCAACCGAAATCAGTAAGTGATTCCATACCATACATCTCTCTTTGGGAAAGATATTTCAAGATCTTTGATCCTGGGGGGTTCTTATGGAAACATTCTCAATGGAGGAGGTTTACTCCGTCACTTCATTACATCCTGCTATTGGCTCTAAGAACCTTTCATATCACACAAGCTTTTTTAATCATACAACAAAGGTTCTTCAAAGATGAGAGCAGACAAAGATAGACGTTACACAATCTACATGTTGTATGATCGGATAAACGGTACATGAATGTACCATTATCTAAGGGGGGGACTAATGATAGCCGTTTTTTGGCTTTCCATAATTGCCATAGTAAGATACCTCACCCTATCAAATCACTCAAACATTTTGGTTATCCCTACCATTTCACTGTACATAGGCGTGTGTGATTTAGGGAACTTACTCCATATTTTCTTAAAAACCCTTAATTAGCTAGTCACTGGGCTAGTTGAGCCAAAAAATTAAAAAATATAAGTATATTATGGCCCATTTGTGTGTAAATATTTCATTGTATATAGGGCCTAAATAAAAGGATTTTTCATAATTATTTTGATATTTATTTAAATATTTCTACCTATGGTGTGTTATTTATGCTATGTACATTGACTCAACATTACCATATTTTTTCTTACCATTTTGCATATTCTTTATTCCATATAAAAATAATTTCATGCAAGCTTCTCTTATTTTTTGTGTAACTCCATCCCAACAAAAATCCAAAAAAACTAGTTCTATTTATGTGTATATTTTTTTACTATTGTCATTTTTTCCTTCCTACATCTATTCTCTATTACTCTCATAAATTAGACCACCAAAAATATCCATCTTTTTTTGGTAGACTTATAACGAGAGAGATTTATTTTGACCCCTTTATATTTTTCCCACCTATATTATTTATATTTCACATGTACATATTTTTTTTAGACCCCTCAATATTTGATTTTCTTAGTTGTACTATTCATTTATATCATGATCTCAACAATATCTTCAATTATAGACCTACAAAATAAAGTCAAGGGTATGTTGCATGCATGCATGCACCATGGGGAACTCACTCTTGGAGGTATTCAAATGAATCATCCAAAGAAGGACCTCACAAGGACTTTGTGCAGTGGAAAAAACAGTCGGTTTTGCTGAATTTTTAAAGATCACATGCTCCCCGAATTTGAAAAGGTGATACAAACAAACGTTGTAGATCGTGAGCTGAACGTTTACCTCAAATGTTTTCATATTTTTTTGAGCTACGAGCTGTGAGCTATGATTTTATTGGTGGACCCCAGTTTGCCCATGCTATGCAGCCACACTCCCTCTTCCACTTTATCATTTTTCTCTTTCACACACACTCCTCCCTCTCCTTCCCACTCCCAAACTTGCAACTCCCATGTCCTAATTCACCCTCTTCACCATTGCCACTTCTCTCACACCTCCATAGCCTTCATCCTCCATTTCTACACCCTAGGTGTCCCCCTTTCTCTCTACATATATGTCCATATTACCATGCTCTCTTCAGCTTTGTAAAGAACTTCAAAAAATCAGCAAAAATCCAAGGTTAACCTCTGCAAATGAAGGCTTTATCATGAATTTTCCAAGGTTTGAAGATAACATAGCTTCATCGACACGTGTTACTTTGCCATACTGACCGCTTCTTCTACCGGTGTTGTAAACAGGTGAATGTCAACTTCTCCAAGCTTCAACTTTGCTTTACAAGCTTATCCCTTCTCTAACTTTTCTCATCATATATCTCACCATTTGGTGAATGATTTTGTATATATTTTGTAGTGATAATTACTAACTACTAACCACTAACCTTATTGTAAAGTGCACCCTCTACTAGAGTAGGCACTCCCAAAGTATTCACTCGATCCCTCTCTACTTTCATCCTCAATAATTCTCTTCCCTTGAGCCCACATCCATGTGACTCAAAGGACAAGACAGACCCACCCTCATTTAAAAAATAAAATATACACAATCTTTTATTTCTTCAAATAAACTTGATTAGGTCTAATCCTAATTGGGGCTTCTAAAACCTATAAATAGAGCCCTTCTCTCCCTTGTGAATCAACACATGATCACACTACACCACACCATTCTCAACACATAACACACCACTCTTCAAGCCTAGTTGTGTAGAGTGTGCGCATTGTGAGTGCTCTATTCCATCACTACTCATAGGTGCATGGAGAAGCTTGAAGTTAGTTATGCCATCTAGAGGAGTGGAGTGATACCATACTCTGCATCACACTTGTAGCCTACTCCTGTCCATAAATAAGATTCATAGTTTTGGGTGCAATTGTATGCTGCAAACTACGACTCTTCTCTCCAAATTGACTTGATAAGTTGACTCATCAGGTGGTTGAAGGTATATTGGCCTTGAAGTCTATTGTTCTATTTCATGCTTGATGGTTTGAGGACTTGTTGAATTGTTTGCATAAAAAGTCAATTGTAAGAGGGTGCTCAGTGAGAGGGCTCTTGTGACCCTAAGACAATTTGTGTATAGGCAACAAGGTCAAGTTTTGTGTTGTCTCTCTATTTCTCATCAAGCTTTGTGTGCATCTAGTCTTTAAGGCTAAGACTGAGTTGCTCAAGTTGATTTTTTCTCTTTAACTCTCTCTGGCGTGGTGAATGCTTGTGTTTGGTGTGTGTGGCTATCTTGGATTCCCCTCTCTTTGTGCATTTGAGTACAAGGAGATTTCACGTGCGTCCTAGTTCGCATCTACAACTAGGTGGTGCCCCTTTTATTCTTTGGTTTCTGGTTGTGGGTTATTGTTGTCTTTGATTGTGCTTGCGCCAGCCCCATTTGAGCAGCATGGGAGCCTCGAAGGGTGTTTAGAGGCCACTCTTCTTGTTGCCCGCCCCGGACCGCCTCAGTAGGTTAATTGAAACATGACAACGAGAAGGCCTAGAGAGAGAACAAGGACCTACATAGAAAGTCTCATTTCCCCCGAGTTCTCGCTCGGCCTTCTAACAGCCGACACTTCTCCTATTCAGCCTCATGGCTTGAAGGAATTGATGGTCGTTGAGCCACCTCCTCTTCTGTTGGCGTTTCTCTACCTCACCCGCCACTTAACTCCTCGAAATACACACACACACACACACTCAAGAAAAACATATCCAAAGTACATCCATAAATGGAGAGAGGCATTGAAAGCCCACAACATAGAGATCGTGTATGTGTGTGTGTGTGTGTGTGTGTGTGTGTGTGTGTGTGTCCTAGGGTGGACTCTCCTCCCTTGCACCCCAAGCGGTAGACATGCGCTCTCACGCAAAGGCTTCATGCCTTCACACAACACCATCTTCGATCATTGTGGCTTCTTCCAAACGTTCGCACCCTCATGGAAATCTGCCTCCGACACTTTGTGGCCGTAGCATCTCCATGAGAGAGAGAGAGAGAGAGTGTTGGATGGATACGCCGCGACGGACGTCGGCATTGCGAGAACTCACCTAACATATAATGTCAGCTAAGGACGAAGCTCGACCCGCAGGTGCGTGGAAGCAAGCATAAGGTGTCAACCTACACTCGACCGACTCCTAACTAATTCCTACAGAGCTCTCTACCAATTGTCTAAGTCACAGCCTTCAAGAGTGCATAAGAGGATACTTCCTACAACGCTTTCTAAAGCCGAACACTCATCAAACAATCTCGAAACACCATAGAACTTGAAGAAGTACCTACTAATACCAATAGGTCGCTCTCCCTAAGGTCTATGAACCAAAACCCCAACCCAAAACACCCGGTGCAAAATCACGTACGATGTCTGGATGAAATTTGCAGGTCTTCGTTTCCGAAATCTAAAGTGCCTAATGTGTAGTTCTACTCAATGTGAACGCGTGGATATACTGCAATGCAAAATCAGACAACGTATGCTCACCAAATCACAAGATGAAGCTCGTAGAAGGAGCTCGCAAAACCGGACCGTACGCGTGCAATGTAGGTATCAACATGTAGCTCTCGTCGGGGGCAACACGGTGCACTTCTCCGCACTTGATTCCTACCACCGGTGCACACGTAGCGTCAAGATGAAGCTCACACTCTCTCTTGTACATAGTACACTCACTCACACACTTCAAAACTTGTTTTTAAAAATGACAAAAGGTTTTTTTCATTAAGGTCAAAAAGTGGTATAAATACCTTACAATTCTCAAACCCTAAAGTTCCAAAATCAACCATGCACTCAATCTAACTATCAAAACTGGGATACAATCTGGAAACTTTTGTAAGCCCCAATATTTACAAGGTGAAAAATCAGGTTTCCTCAATAAATGAATAATTACAAAAAATGATAATCCTCCGAGTAGTTAGTTTCCGTGGGGTGTGTCCAACTTCTAACACTCCCCCCCTCCTTGCTCATGTCGTCCCCGACATGGCCGCTGAGCTGCTTCTTCATCGTATGGTCTCACGCATCTTGATCAGTGATTCATATCTTGCATGCAGATTCATCATTGTTGGGCCAAAAATATCAGTGTTTATTGTGAAGAAGCCTGTGTAGAACGCTTCTTCAAAGGCCTGGAGGTGATAGGATGGTAGAAACATTATCCTTTGATACAGCGCATGTATCACCTCCTTGGAAGGCTGACCAGACAGATCATAGGCACATCTGTAAGTATCTTGGAAGAAGAAGATATTGTCTGTCACCTGGCTTGGTTTGAATGTCTCAAATACTGCTAGAAGGGTTTTCCAAATTTTCTTCATCATGATGCAAGTAAGGTCAGGTGAGCCAGTGAACAATTTGATGGCACTCGTTAGGGTTTTCACCATGTATTGGACACTTATTCTCTCACCTGCCTTCATGCCCGGCAGCTTAGGGTAATTCAGCCAAGCGGGTTGGCTCCTTTGTAAGATCTCTTGGGCTTTCCACGTCCTGATCCTTGGTAGAGGACAAAAGCTGAGGTTGTCTCTTATGTTTTTCGGTGCCTCTACCAAGTGGATTAGGTATTGTGGGTACTTTGTGATCCAAGCCTTCCTCCATTTGGGCTAAGAGTCAACTATTAGCCTGACCCCTTATGGTTGGGACATATCTGCGTTGTAGAGCGGCACGGTCGGCTCTTCTCTAATCCTCTTATTGATGGTGGTTGCTTCGTATTTCAGCAATGGATATGGGAGAGAGGGTTGAAGCCATTCGCGCCTGAGGTTGCTGGCGTCAATCTTCTGAATGGTCATGTACTTGAAAACCCTCTGCTCCCACTCCAAGGCTTCCTTTGTTGTCTCTCTGATTTCCACCTCTATTGCCTTCCGCAGCTTTTCTTCCCCTTCCTTTGTCAGATCTTGTGGCTCTTGAGAGGATCCTTCTACAGGATCTGCCACATTTTCTAAATCTATGCCTTCATTGGCTGCTGGCCCTGTGCCCTCTTGCTCTCCGGCTTGCTGTCCTCTCAGCTCCTCAATCTGCTTTAGGAGTTTATGTTTTTCTGTTTCAGCCTCTTCGTCCATATTTTCGAGGAGGTCATTCAATTCAGCGTTTATCTTCTCCGCCTCCTCGAGCTTTCTTTTGATACCTTCTAATTCTTCTTGCAGGGCTTTTTGTTCTTCTTCTATTCGTGTTTGCATGACAATAGACCCTTCTGCAATCATCCATCTTTGCTTTTTCTCTAGAGTCAGCTCCTTCTGAAGTTCTTGCATCTGTTCTTCATAGAGTTGACTTTCCGTAGTGATGTGAGTCGAGCTAGTAGCTCTGACTCTGGCAGGGGATGCCTGCAGCCTCTGGATGGTTTGATCTTTTACTTTGAGCTGGTCCTTGATCTCAAGGACCTCATCCTGCCACCTTCTTGATCTATCTCCGCCTTTTCTTTGGCGTTTTGCATGGCTTCGACTTCTTTAGATTCCTCAGCCAGCTGTAGGGTCAGGTTATTCCTTTCCCTCTCGGCATCTATCAGTGATTTGCTGAGTTGCTAACATTCCTCTTCAACTCCTTGCATTCTTTGTGTTGCTGCCTAATTTTCTTCCTCCATTGCCTGACATCTTTGCAATGCCCTTGCTAGGCTGGCCTGTAGCTCTGCTTCTCTCTCTTTCTGCCTTTGACTTTGTCCTTGTAGAGAGTCTACTTCCAGCTTTTTCTTTACTTTAGTGGCCTTGAGAGCTGCCATCTCACTTTCTGAAGCCATGGACTGTGCTCTCAACCCGGTTAGCTTCGTCATCACCACATCCCAATCGTTGGAGGGTGGGTGCAGATCCACTGTATCTGTGGCCATTTCTTTTAGTTCTACTAGCCTGATGCTTTGCATTTTTTCCTTAGTCCTTGTGCTTGCCAAGTCGAATGCGACTGTGGCAGCTTCTTCTTTTGTGTATCTTGCAGCTAGCAGGTCCAAAAATGTGATGTATTCTTCGTTTGTCTTTGTCTCCCCACTCTTGGGTTTATCCTCTTTCCTTTCCTGGCTTTGTTCTCTCTTGTTCCTCCTGGCCTTTGTGTTTGTCTTCCTCCTCTTTATCTTCTCGTGGAGGGCTGCTAGGAGGTGGTGAGGGCTGTGGGCTGGCCGGTAGATATGTAGGCTTTTTCTTTAAATCTTTGTCTTTAGTTTTTCTTTCTCTCTCTTGGCTCTCTTGATCATCTAGCAGTTTTTGTCGTATTTGCTCCACTTCCTCCTCTGTCAAAGGTAGATGTGGGATATTTTTTGATGCAGCATCAAGAATCTCAAAATTTTTGATGTAATCTTCGAATCTATCCCTTTGTACCCTTTGGGATGATCCTGACATTGCTTCTAGAGACAGATTCCAGAGTTCACTCAAATCACCTTTAAGGGCTCTCTCTGCTCTGAAGCTCTCTATCAACCACTCTAATCTTGCCGCTTTTTGTGACTTTGTCTCTTTCACCGGCACTTGGGCAAGCTCTTTCTTTCCTTTCTTTTGTTCTGGTTGCTCCTCTTGAACAGACTCTAGCCGTATTTTCAATCTTGTAGCAACCCTTGGTGCTCTTTGTGGCTCGTCTTCTTTGTCTTCTTTGAGCCTCAGCCAGTCATTCTGAGACGGGGGGTCAGGCCATCTTCCTTTTGCGTGTAATGCCCCATAAATCACCTTAGTGATTAGTTCTCCTGGCACAATATACGTTGGCTTCTTGTTACCCATCTTCACTAGGTTGTCATGTATATATGCTGCATAATTGATTATCTTTGGGGTGCCTTTCGTCATTGCCCAAGTGAATGTCCTGGAAATTGCACCTGGTGGCATTCTGTACTTTTGTGGCCTCTCCGTACACATGTGGAAGTATTGGTTGTACAACTGACTTATGACTGCCACTCTTGGGTTGGCAATATCTTCAAAGGTGTAGTTTCCTTTCTTCTCATTGTACACCTTGACATCATCCCTTCTTTTAGTTACACTATCCCCCTTGTTGGAGAGGTCTAGTGCATCTGCTACGAATTGCTCAGTGATGATGATTTCTGTTTCGCGCCTGCCTTGTAGATCGGTTACTTTGGCCACTCCGTCTTCTTTGATGGTCGTCACAAACTCCCAGACTCTCTTTATGTCAACCCCTGTCGGCACTCCTTCAAAATAGTTGTGGAGATCAATCTTCTCCAAGTACCCGGCCATCTTGCTTCTTACGAACTCATTGAGTTCTCGCGGCAGCATTGGTAGCTCGAGCACATTCCCTTCAGTGTCTTTGAACACTCCTTGGTAGATCTTTAGGTCGTTTGACTCTAGCAGATCTTCTTGGATCCATGTGCTGGTGGGCTTTAGTGTTCCTTCTAGTATGACGAAGGGCTCCACTTCTTCTAGGTAGTCCTTAATGGTCATTCTTTTCTTCTTTGCTAGTGACTTCACGGCTTCCATAGATCCTGTTGCACTCAATAGTCCGAAGTTAGCGTTTTTTTCCATATTAGTTGAGAAACTGAGTTTTAACTATCCAAATGACTTGAAACTTGAAAATTGAAAATAAAGCTTAAAAGGAACTTGTGAAACTGTGCATGTGCTCATAGTGCAAATCTGGCCAAAATTTTCCATTACATCCTACGCGTAGGATGTCTTTTTCATCAGAATTGGTTGATACTTGTCATGCTGGTAGTGCATGGCTTATGGAACATGGCTATGTACCTGGATATGGCTTTGGGCATCAAAAAGTGGTTTTTTTGGTTGATTCAGGCTTTAGGTCACCAATTGGTTAGAAAGTTCATAACAGGTAGTAATTGATGTCCAAATGGGTTGAAAATTGGTATATGGGCTGATTGCACCATGGTATTGGCTCCCATGATGTCACTCTTTGCACAAAAGGTCCAAATTATGCCGAAGACATCCTATGCGTAGGATGTCTATTTCATCAAAATGACATGAGATTTGTTATGTGGGTAGTGTATGACCTATGGAACATGGCTATGCTCTTGGATTTGGATTTGGACAAGGATTGATGCTTGTAAGAGCCTGTGTAGTGTTTTTGGGCTCAAAAAGTGTATCTTGAAGGTGTTGGGGTCAAAAATGATTAGAATGGCTTCAAAATTGATATATGAGCTCCTGATGATGAGGTGATTGGATCTGGAATGGACAAACATCCTCTGTAGGCCAAAAAATTCAAATAGACATCCTACGCGTTGTCGTGTTGTGGCACGTATATAGTGGGAACGGGCATTAAACGATTTATGTTCTGACTTTTTGACGCAAAAGTATACTTCATATAATACTCATGTGCATAAATAAAATCTTTCTACCATACCTTAGTATTACTTTTGAAGTAATATAAATGTACATTACTATTAGAAAGTACTACAAGAGAAGTATCAATGATTGTGGCTCTTTTTGTCTGGAGAAAAAGCATTATTATATTTCTTCTAATATCTTATCTATACCATACCATATATATATTATTTTCTTCTTTTCACATTTATTTAATAATATAACCCTTCAATAATGCATACCTTCTTGGATACATACAAGAGGGAAGGGCCTATTAGAAGACTTTATGAAAAGGAAGATCCAAAGCTTCTTGGACCATCCCAATTTGAAAATTTCGACCTAAGGGCGTGGAGAAAAGGCCAAAACCAATTCAAGCTCTTATAGTAGGCCAATTTTGCCTTTTGAAGCATGTCAATCCGAGTTACAGGTTAAAAGTTACAGGGAAACCAGTGAAAAACCCTCTCACAACTACACTGCAAGAAGAGATGGTAAACAGGTGAATCAAGTGAAAAGAGGTAATCTTGGTCTTTTTCCATAAAATAAGATATTTGGAGGATAAAAGACACAATTATGTGAATGTGACACCTCAAAGATGCCTTGAAGGACAAGACACACAAGTTGGGACCCCTGCTGGAGCCACACAAAAGATGCCTAGGTGGGGCCCACATACATCATGCACCCACATGGAGCCTCAATGACCAAAAATGCTGAATTTCATGATATTTTGAGTCCTAATATTTTCCATTTTAAGAAATATCCAAAGAACATTTGATTTGGGCTAACTCTTTAGCCTAATCAAGTGATTATGTAAAACATGGCTCCCTCACCTATAAAAAGGGCAACCTTCTCTTCATTGGGGCAAGTTATGAGTGAGTGAGAATAGCTCAATTCCATAGTGACACACTCATCTTAGTGCCACACTTTCTCTTGAAGAAAGGCTGAAGTCTTGCCTCATCTTCTCTCTCCATTAAGGTGGTGGCGATTGCTCTCATGTAAGATATATGTTGCTAGTTTTTCTTTCATTTGCATATCTAGTCCAATACTTGTCTTTAACTCCTTCTCTATCTCTCATTATTTATCTTTAATACCACCACCACACTTAGATCTATCTCTAATTCTATCTTTACTCCTCCTTTCATCTCTCTTGTTGTGTCCTAATTGTTTCATTGGAAGGTTCAAGCAGCAATCTTGCCAATGTAACGGGCACAACCTTCTTGCAGGAAACAATTATGTGCAAAAGATTAGTAACCATATCTTCATCTTTCACAAACACCTCTCTCTCTTAAGGTTCTCATTCTCTTCCACAAACTCTAGAATCTCCTTGCTACAGGTACTTCTCTATCTCTCATTATTTATCTTTAATACCACCACCACACTTAGATCTATCTCTAATTCTATCTTTACTCCTCCTTTCATCTCTCTTGTTGTGTCCTAATTGTTTCATTGGAAGGTTCAAGCAGCAATCTTGCCAATGTAACGGGCACAACCTTCTTGCAGGAAACAATTATGTGCAAAAGATTAGTAACCATATCTTCATCTTTCACAAACACCGCTCTCTCTTAAGGTTCTCATTCTCTTCCACAAACTCTAGAATCTCCTTGCTACAGGTACTTCTCTCCCCGCAGTATCCTTATTGCCTAAGGGCAACAATAGGGCTTGGGAGAGAAACTCTCTTCTTCTTCTCCTTTCACTTCTTTCACACCTTTATCTTTGAACATACTAAGTATATCATCGATGAATAACCATAATCCACATAGAGGCGATTTCTTTCATTTCCATTACGTGCAATCTATTAGGGTCAACATTTGGATTAGTTGAAAGATTCACTTTCAGCAACGCATAGTGTTTCTATTTGGTCCTGAAAAGCTCAACGAAATACTTCTCTCACCAGATCCCATCATACTACCTATTATTGACTATAACTTCTCTTTTGATGTGAGTGTGGTTATTTTATTATGAATCAAGAGGATTTGTACTCACAACTAATCCCCATCACTAGACAAAACATATACATTATAGTAAGCACAAAGCTACAGTTCCAAAGAGCAATCCGTAGCTTATTTGGACAACAAAGATTAAATATCATTAACTCATCCATTAACCCTTTTGTCCTACCCATGATACAATATGATCGTAATCTCGATGTTTTCATTTTTGTTTTGTTCTGACTATCTTTCATGAGTTCTCTCCATCACGTGTGTGTTTGTAAGGAAAAGTGAGCGGCTTCTTCGGATACATTTCTTCTTTAGCTCTAGAAGCTGTGTTATCTACATCTTAGCTCTTTCTCATAACCCTTGAGCTTCCTCACAAACTCTCACAGTAAGAGGCCCGGTGCCTTCATGGCAAGACCGCCTACTTCTTGACAGCGTAGGATGTCTACTTCACCAATTTTTGCTTCTGACCACACAGATTGGTTGGTGATGTGTTGGTGAATGTGTTGTGCAAGTTTCATGTGATTTGGACAAGATTTGGTAGGTCTATGGCCCATTATTGCCTCTATGCCCTAACTTTGTGTTTTTTCATGCATATGAGGTCAATTTTGGTCCAAATGTGATGAGACTTGGTGGATAGCAGGTAAAGGTCATTCAGAAAATGTGTATGATGAAAAATGTTGGGATTTGTGCCCAGAAATGCCCTTGAGACATCCTACGCGTAGGATGTCTCCTGATGATTTTTTCATAGATTGTGCCCCTAGTGCCTGCCATTGGTCCCCCTGAGTCCCTTTTAAGCCTAATTTCAACAAAAAAGTCAAATGGATAGAGAATAACTCCCTGTGTGGACTTCAGAGCCTCGGAGCCGTTTTTTGACTTCTGGAGTGCTTTTTGGCGATGAAATTTCTTGATGTTGGTCTCCATAGCTTCCCGATCCCTTGGGGATCCTTGCCGTATGGTTTTTGTCGACTTTGGCTTCACCGGAGCTTTATTTGGCAATTTGTCACTTTAGAAGCACCCGTGGTTGCGTTTACATGTCTTCGATGATTGTGGTGGTCTACCACCATAGAACTTGGTTGTTGATGGTCTCGGAAAGCCGTTCGTGAAGTTTGGTGGCAAACGGGCATGCGGTTTGGCCGCGAGAGCAATTTGACGCTTTGTGTGTCTAATGCCATTTTTGAAGTTTAGTGCCGCTTCGGGTCACTTTTTGGTCATGTGGATCACATAGACTTGTATGAAATTTGGTAGCATTTGGGCGCCTTTTCGCCGATTTCTCATTTGGTGGCCTCTTGCGGGATTTTAGGAATTAGGGTTTTTCCCGATGGTTTTCTACTGCCTTTGGGCACCCAAGACTGGTCTCCTATGCTAGGGTAAGCTGCCGATGAAGTCTTGTTGCTTTTGGGTTAGCCATTAGGTTGTCGTCTCTACTTGTAGGTCTCTACCGCCCGCTTTGTGTGTGATCCCTACTCTAGTTTTCGCAACATAATGACAAACATGCGCGAAAAGCTCAAGGTGGTGAGCCTACCTCTCATGTCTGAAGCTCGTCGGGTAGTCGTGCGCGTCGTAGAAGCTGCTGGAAGGTCCGTCCACTCCAGGTGGCACAAGCTCTCTCGAAAAGGTCAATAGTGAGAATGAGCTAAAAAATTCTTGAAATGGAGGTCCCCGAACCACTTTTTATGAAATTTTACATGTGCTCCTATCTTCTTGCGAGATGCGGTTTAGGCTCAAAAATTTCTTGATTTGGACTCCATTTGACCTGTTTACCAGAAATTTGGCATTTCGGTCAAAACCTGGCCAAAACACGCTTTCCACTCCAGTCTCATAACTGCACCCCCACTGTACCATAGGTTGTCCTATAGTCACTGATCACCCCCACTGTACCATAGGGTGTCCTATAGTCACTGATCATCCCCATATTTTTTGTTTTTCATTACGACCGTTTTTCACATGCTTTTTGTATTTTTGAAGTTTTTCTACCGAAAATTAGCGAAATTAAAAGGAAAATAGCAAATCAAACCCAGAAAATCCCCAAAAATCATAATGAATCACAAACATCTCCGCAAAACATTATATACACTCACATGTAATTTTTATGGCCGGATTTCTCCGTTTCACCAATATTTTGCTCGAAAAATGGCTATTTTTACTTATATACACACACCTAGGGGCTTGATTTGGCATTTGGCCCCATATACCTATAGGTACATGCTGTATAAGGGCATATGTACTTGGCTTAGTCCAAAAAATTTCGCAATCAAAAAACAACCCTTAAAATAGTCGAAAATCATGTCCTTTTTTGCTCTTTTTGCTATTGGTTCCGCATTTGAGAATGCCTCCCCCCCTCCTAGCCGGAGTCCTCCCGGACGACAAGGTATCGCCTCGGAGTATCTGCCGTGCATAGGTTGAAAAAGTTGTGCTAATGCTTGGCCGATTAATGTGGCCCTAATTGATGCATACTCGGTCAATGCATGGAAAAAATAATGTTGTGCAAGAGAAGGGAATAAGCAAGATGCTTATTGGCATTCGCCGTCGAGGTTTCCTGTTTTCTTTGCAAGTAAAAGTTATAACTCTACTGCTCTCTGTTTAATTGTCTTTTTTGCAAAAGGCAATCGCTTTGCCGCTTCTGTTGAGATAGCCGTAGTTGTTTTTATGGTTAGGATGGGCTTGGCCGGAATGGCCGTGGACCGTATTTCCTTTGCTTTCCATTGGTAGCTTGTTTTTGCCGGTTTTTGTAGATGTTTTGGTACTTCCTTGGTTGCCACTGGTTTGTTGCGGATTGGCATCCACATAAGTCGGCTGTCCTTTTTCAAATGCAGCTGTCTGCCTTCTATTGTTGCTTGTACTGAAGGGAGTTCCTTTTGATTTTGTTTTGGTATCCAAATGCGAGTAACCTTTGGGTTATTGCGGAGCAGTTTCTTTGGGATCCATATTTATTTTATTCCCTTGGTGTTTGGTTGAACTATCTGCTTCGGTTGAATTCTTTGTTTGCATTGTTGTTTGTCTGCCATGTCATTTCTATCCTTCTGCATCCATACTTGTTTCCCTTGTTTTGGTAACCTAGATCTTTGCACTACGATCGGTAACTTTGTATGTATGTAGTTAGCATGGTTGGCTTTTACATGTCTGTGGGTCTTGGGTATCATGTTGTTCTTTGGTGGAATTCTTGCTTTTGGCTCTTTTTCCAGTGATTGCATTGCTTGCAGCTGATTATTCCGGTATTGTTGAGCAAAGTCTATCACTTGTTGTTCTTGTGCATGCTGAATTTTGACTACATTCGCATTCCAATCTATCTGCACATTGTACTCTTTTTGCCAAGGTTGTCCCAACATCATTGGGTGTTGTGTGCTTTCATCCTCCACCACATAGAATTTATGTGGGTAAATATATTGATGTACTTGTACATGCAATATAGTCCATCCCAATGTTTTCAACGGGTGTGATGTACTACTTTCCAACACTTGAGGAGTAGGATGAAGTTGGCCTGCAGATTTGAGTTGTTGGTATATTCCGTAAGAGATCAAATTTTCTTGAGCTCCTGAATCAAGCAATGCCGTCAATTCAACTTGATTGCTACCCACTTTGATTGCAATTATTGGCTCCACTGTGTCTTCATCCAACTTCGTCAGTCGAATGGCATTGATTCACACTGGTGCTCCCCTTTGTTGTTGTTGTCGCAGAAGTATTCTTTTTGCAATGCGTTCTTGTGCTTCTGCTTGAGCTTCTTCTCGTACTCTCTGTTTTTCGTTCATTCGTTGTTCTCCTTGATGAATTTGTTGGAGCATAGCTTGTGTGAGTGGTAGATGATATTTCTTCAGTCGACATCCACTAATCCAGTTCGACATTTCTTCACCTGCTAATGTGGCAAGCTAGACAGCTCCACTTTGTGATAGATCACTAATCACAAAGGGTCCCATCCCTCGCTTTTTAAGTTTCTTGGCATGTTGCTTCAAAGTATAAACAAGTACATAATCACCTGTTTTGAACTCTTTAGTGCGCACATGTTTGTCAAAAAACTCTTTTTGTCTTCTCTTTTTAGCATAGATTGAAGCTACAGCTCTCAAGCAGAGTTCATCTAGCTTTTCAAGATCATCTATTCTTCAAGAGAGTTCATGAAGGGGATCGGGGAGCACCACAGACGGAGAGTGAGAGAGAGAGAGGGAGAGACACACACGATGTGGGTGGGGAGACTCAAAGAGTGAGCAGCCCCCTATACACTTATGCTATGTATAAGGTATACAAGTCAGTGGGCGCCCAGACTCTGGGCGGCCGGGCAAGGCACATACGCCTATACCCCAACAACCTCCCACTTAAAGGCGACTGTGCCTTTAAGCAAGGGAACCTAGTCTAAAGACTACAAAAGGTGAGAGAAAACCGCTCTCAATCGATGCCCACTGGCTGGCTGTGATCGTGTGCATCCGGCTGTCCTGCTCCCGTGTAAGTCCATACACCACCAAACGTACCGCACACGTACTGCAAGTATGTACGCAATACCTACATATCTCCCTCGTGCACTATGCCATCATCAGTCAACAAACGACTGACAACCCCAACTGCAAATGCTCCCACTGCAGCTGCGATATCCGGTCTCAAGATCAACATCTCATACATGAGACCACCGAATGCCGATGCAATGCTAGCGGGCCCTGCTAGCTCTACGGAGCATGCATCAACATATATATCCCTGGCAATAGGCATCTCTGACTGACAAGGCGTGTCAGCCACATGCATCTCCTGACTATCCGCAAAAGACGCATCAACCTGTCGTGCAACCTCAGAGCAAACCAGCTGCTCTAGGTGTCTGCTGGAAGACATATCCTGCACAACTATATCCCCATGCTCACTGTCAAGCATATAAAGGAATGACTGCATAATCGTTGACATCTCAGTCTCCTTTGCAATCATCCACTGCAAACATGACCACTCAATATGTTGTGACTCACTAGAGCTCTCATGCTCTAACTCCGTATGCATAGACTCTTGCACAACGTCCTCCTGTCATGACTCACTAGAGCAAGACCGCTCTACCTGTCTATCCTGCATAGAAGTATCTCGCACAACTGACTCTCTGCTTTGCTCAGTCACTAGCAAAGCATGCATGTCTGACTCTGTCACCTCTCTGTGTGACTGCTCAAGTCGTGCCCCAACCGTGTGCACAAAGAGCTCACTACTCTGCACTCCATGCAAAGCATCCTGCAACCCACAAGCAAAAGAGACTCGCCTGCTCTCTCACTCTCTACCTGGCTGCGTGATCACAGAGACAACACCGTCTCTCGCGTGATCCACATGCAATGGGTAGCCTGTACCACTCCTGGCACCTCTCGCAATCACTAGCGAACCCAAATGCATCACAAAATCTTGCTCTCGTAGCGAAATCTGACATCCACAATCTCTAAGCTGACCAATCGAGATCAAACTCACTGTCAAATCTGCTACATAGCGCACATGTCGTAACAAGTAAGATGCACCACTCGATAATGACAGTCTCACATCTCTTGCACCTGCTATCGCATGCATCGATCCATCGGTCAAACGTACACTGTCAAGCATCCCGCTAGAATAGCTACAAAACCATGCACGATGTGGCGTGACATGAAACATAGCATCTGCGTCTAGCAACCACTGCGAAGGGAGTGCACTATCCACATGTATAGCATCTCGTGCATAGCTCGAGGTAAAAGTGACATCCCCGTCACTAGTATACTCTGACACTACATCTACCTCAATTGTCAAAGCAACTGAGTCCATGGCATCACTACATACATCTCTGAGACTGCCATGTCTCCTACGATGTCGTATACGACGAAAACAACGCCGTCTAACATGTCCAGAATGACCACAATACCAACATGTCACCTGTCGGTGTGCTCGTGAATGTGCATGTCTCACACGAGTCCGTGATGATTCAGATCTATCATACATATCATGTAATCTGCGCCAAAGTGCTCTCGAAGTAGTCTCATACATAACAAGAGCATATACAGATTCCGCAAGGTGTAAAGAGAGTGTAGATAGTGCCATCTCCTCTAGCTCCTGCCACTGATCGTCAGACATGTTTGAAGGTCTACCTGCATCACCACTCAATGGTCGATGCAACCCTCGCTGTGTCAATGCGTCAAGCATACACTCTCTCCATGCCGCAAAGTCTGACCCATCAAACACGCGCATCTGTGAGAGGTCACAATCTGATCAATCACCTGTCTCTGCCATGAGCACAATGTAGCAAACTAGAAAGAAAAACCACCTCACCAACAACACCTGGAAACTGTCTACCAATATGGCCAGAAACACAATGTAAAACCTGTGAGACACACTCCAAAATAGAGCTCCCACAATGTCAATACAAGCCTCGCATGCTCTAGTATCACACTACAATCTGTGAGCTAATCACCAAGCCCACACTGTGCGGTATCGATGCATACACACACACAAATCTCCCACCTGCAGAGAACACCGCACGCAAATGCTGAGTGCAACCCGCAATCTCTACCTAGATCGCATAAATGGTACGCATAAAACTCATGGGAAAATTTTGCTAGAGTTTCGACGTACAATGGCTATCAACACAAAATAACCATTGTCCTGGAAGCTCAATACAATGAGCAATCAATGCGCATCAAACTACACTCAACATACATGCATAAGCTCTGCAAAACTATGGCAAACAATGCTCGAGATCACAAGACTCTCCCACCCGAGAGCAAACCACTGTCTCAAGCAAAGAAAGATACACAACTCCTCACTCTTGCGAGAGTGGATACAAAAACACAAAACTGTGTCCAAACTGACAAAACCTGTCAAAGTGAGAGTAAACACTCGATCACAAACTATGGCGAGAATCTGGGAAAAATCCGACAGAATTTCCCCTGAAAACTGAGCAAAAACTCAAGTACAATCTCTACCATAAACCATAACACTACTCAATGCCAATGAGTAAGAATGCCAAAATGGCTCCACATTTTCAAATACAATGGCAATCCGCACTCAACGTACATCAACGGAGTGACTGCGCATAAGCAAACGCCAAAAGATTTGCAATCCGGAAACTTGATCAATGCGAAACCAATGCTCTCAAGAGAGCTTACCGACACTTGAAAGTGCTCGCCAAAATGCATATATAATGGGCATCAACCATGTGCCATAACCATATGCAAACCATCCACAAAGACCATGAATCCAAGCACAAAATCACTGCCAAAGTATTTTGTGAAAACCAGTGAAAGAAGCTCCACCTGTGTGCTCCAAAAACCTGCGTCTCTCAAGAGACCGCTTCGGTGGTGTGTAAACGCCTCCGTACTTTGTTGCTCAAGTCTACCAAAAAACCCTCAAACCACAAGCTTAACACAAGATGCAATTGCATCTTCAGCTCAGAATTTATGCACTCAACTTCAAGCATCTGCCGTGCTTCTAAAAGTGCATCAAATTCGCACACAATGCGACAACAGATAATCTGGAATTTCTGTATACAGTCAGTCTGAGCTGAATATCAGCAAAACGGTGAGGAATTTGCAAAAAGTTTCTTTTGCAAAGTTGTAGACCACGTCGAAACGAATGGGCATCAATAACAGAATTCTCAGATCTGCATTCTACAAGGAGAAAAACGAATCTGAAAACTATGCTGCTGCGCACACAATTTTAGGGCAGCACCTTCACTTACACACAATCTTCCACACTCCTTTCTGAGCTTCCACAAAAGCATACATCACTCTCAACTAAGCTCACAAGCTCCCATTGAATTCTCACAAAGCTTCCAAGCTTTCTTAACACTAGGTTGGTAATGGGCCACTTTTATGTCCTGGGACACTTTTATGTCCTGTTAAGTGACCATTTTCCTTGAATTATGTCAAGAGTTTCAAAATGGATTTTGAGGTGCTATCTATCTAGATAGTTGTCTCATGAGCTGAAAAAAACTTGACATTTTTTTGGAATATCAATTCCATCTTTAACCTTGTCCTTGCACAACATTTCACAACCTAAACTGTGTGAAAAAACGGGTCCTGTTTTTGCCTTTTTTCAACTTTTTGCAACTATACCACTCTAGAATTCATGTTTGTGAGGTCTATAATGCTAGAGAACTATATTTAGTAGTCCTCAACATGTCGTGATGCTTCTAGGGAGAAATAAATGTTAAATTTGTAAGTTATGACCAAATTACAAAAATTGTCAAATCCTATTTCTTAGCCAATTTTAGCTCTTCTATGATTTTTTTGGTGGCTTTCATGATATCCAAATGTAGTTTTGATTTTCTATATCACATATTGTAACATAAAGCTAATATTCCCTGAGTTTTGGGGCACCTGATACCCTATTTTGCATAGTAGACAACGATGGTTGATTTTTTCAATTATAGAAGAAAACGAAACATTTTAGTATATCAAGTATAGATTTTTCAATATTGTTAGTTTCTTGTGACAACTACATGCATTTTGTAGGTAGTAACCATATCTAGTCATAAGGATAAAATTTGGCTAGATACTGAGTAGTTTCTATGGGATTCTACAACTCATAATGTTGAACCCAGTTTTTTCATGTTTGCTGTATTTAGCACTTCATCTTTGTCCCCAAGATTCCCCTTGGTAAGAGATATATTATTCTTTTGACATGCTCCATGGCTCCTTATGAACCTAAAGGACAATAGGGAACTAAGAAAACATGCATATATTATTTGTATTGAGTGTCGCTATAGAAACTTTGATGATAGGTTTGCAGAATGGTAAAAATTCAACTTTTTTGTACCTATTTCTTTTGGAAAAACAAAAAAAAGTGATGAACTATAATCTCATTAAAGGATTTTACAAAATGAGTGGATCTACTATGGTTTTGGAGGTTTTTTTTTAAACCCTGAAAGGACACTTTTATGTCCTGTTAGGTTACCAACCTAGTGTTAATCTCTCTACCGTCGAGAGCGAGCGAGCTATCGCCTCGAAGCTCTCAAAGTCGTCGTGCTCTTCGCGGTCACCATAGCTCTGATACCAATTGAATGGGATCGGGGAGCACCACAGACGGAGAGTGAGAGAGAGAGAAGGAGAGACACACACGATGTGGATGGGGAGACTCAAAGAGTGAGCAGCCCCCTATACACTTATGCTATGTATAAGGTATACAAGTCAGTGGGCGCCCAGACTTTGGGCGGCCGGGCAAGGCACAGACGCCTATACCCCAACAGTTCATGCCCTGTCCATTCTAAGCGTTTTGCTACTCGTAGAGTTGGAATTAAAAACTCTATGGGTAGTATAGCATTTAGGCCAAACACCATGTTGTACGGTGTTGTTCCTATCGATGTTTTGTAAGCTACCCTGTATGCCCATAGTGTTGAGTGTAGCTGCTGATCCCAATCTGTTCGTGACTCTAACACTATTTTAGTGAGAACAGTGCATATTGTTTTATTTGTGGCCTCAGCTTGTCCATTTGCACATGGATGGTATGGAGCAGATTTCCTATGTATGACCATGAATTCCTCTAGCAGATATTCAATGAATTCATTGAGAAAATGTGTCCCATGGTCACTGACAATTTCTACAGGTAACCCGTATCGTACAAAAACATTCTCATACAAAAATTGTGCAGTGGTCCGTGCATCTGCTTTTTGCGTTGCCTTGGCTTCCACCCATTTTGTGAGATAGTCCGTAGCCACAATGATATATTGGGTATGGGTGCGATATGCAGGGGGTGAGATAGGTCCCACAAAATCAATGCCCCATTTTGCCAATGCTCTTGCTCCCATCATAGGCCGAAGTGGCATCTCATCTCTCTTTATCGGCACCTTGGTGCGCTGACATGTGTCACAACGCTTTACAAACTCTTCAGCATCCATGTGCAATGTAGGCCACCATATTCCTACGGTTAAGACAATTTTTGCCGTCTTATCGCCCGAAAAATGGCCTCCACTTATTCCTCTATGTGCATGTTCTAGAATCAGCAGGTATTCGCTTTCACTTGCACAGATTCTAAGTTGATTGTCCTTTCCTCGCTTATAGAGTTGGTTCCCTATTAACTGAAAGTCGCGAGCTTCCAGCTCTATAGCTTTTTTCCGTGCTCTTGTTATGTTCTCAGGAAATGTCCTGGTGGTTAAGAAATCAATGATATATTGACTCCATGCAGGTGCAATGTTTACCTGAAACAATGTCGCGTGATCCACTGGCCGTTTGGCACTACATATAGTACAATTGGTAACATAAGAATGTGTGTCCGTATACATAGTTGGCCAATAAACCCCTAACTGTTTCAATCTCTGGTGTATTTTCACTGTTGAACAATGAAATGCACAATCCTGGACATGTGCTTCTTCAAGGTAGCACTCGAATTCTTCCGGATTTATACATAATCGTAGGATTTGGTCCGAGCCTAGATGATACAGCCGTCCCACTATCAAGTGGAAGTTTTTTGTTTGTCGAATTGTTTGTTGTGTGGATCTGTACTCCATATTATCAAACTTTCTTCCAAAGGAAAGAATGCTAACACTTTCCTGTGACCATTTGGGTACCATTTCAACATTGAAAAGATAAGCATCTGGTATGTCATCATCTACTCCTTCAGGAGCTTCCCCGTTGTGTATCCTTGAAAGATGATGCGCTCGTAGATGAGTTTTACCCTTTTTGACCACCACTGTGAAGTCAATCTCTAGCAATATAATAAACCATCGTACAATTCTCCCTGTATTACATGGTTTATTTACCAAATACAAAAGAGCTTGATGATCTGTAAAGAACACAAATTTGTTTGCGAGCAAATAATGCCGAAATTTCTTTACAACATAAATCATTCCTAACCCTTCTGGTTCAGTGGTTGTGTAGTTCTTTTCCGCACTGTTTAACTGTCAGCTTGCATAACACACTAGAAAATCCATTGTTCCATCTCCAGGTTGAGCCAGAATACTCCCAATTGCATATACAGAAGCATCAATGTGAACATGGAATATCTTTTCCCAATCTGGTGCCGATATAAGGTTTTCCTTCAGCTTTTGGAATGAAGTTTTACACTCCTTGGTCCAATCAAAATTGACTAGCAAACGATACAGAGGTTGTGCAATGACTGCATACATGTATATGAATCTTCGATAATATCCGTAGTGCCCCATGAAGGATTGCACTTGTTTCGCATTAGTAGGCCTGGGTAGTTCTACAATGACTTTGACTTTTTCTAGGTCAGTGTTTATGCCATTTCTTGAGACACTGTGTCCTAAGATGCGGCCTTGCTTAACCATAAAGATACACTTTTCCGGGTTAAGACAGATTCGATATGTCCTGCATTTTTCAAAGAACTTTTGCAAATGGTCAATATGTTCCTCTCATAGAAGAGAATGTACACAAAGATCATCCATGTATATTTCTAAGAATATTCTCAGGTATTCTTTGAACGCGTGCGTCATTAACCTTTGGAAGGTAGCTGGGGCATTAGTTAAGCCAAATGGCATAACTCTATATGCATAAATTCCCCATTCTATGGAAAACGTTGTTTTGTGTTGATCCTCCCTTGCTATTGCCAGTTGGTTATATCCTGAAAACCCATCCAAAAAGGAATAAGCCCGTTTTTCAGCCACCCAATCAAGTACATGTTCTGTGATTGGCAAGGGATAATTATCCCTTATGGTGGCTGCATTTACCTTTTTGAGGTTTACACACACTCGCAGTTTTCCATTCTTTTTGGGAACTACCACAATGGGTGACACCCAATCTGTATGTTCAATCTCATAGATGAATTCAGCTTCCATCAGCTTATCAATCTCTTCTTTGATTCGTTTAGTAAATGTATCATTGTATGTATAAGGACGTTGTTTGCTAGGTTTTGTATCCAATTTCAAAGGAATTGTATGTTGGCATATCGATGGATCAACTCCTTTAAGGTCTTTATAGGACCATGCAAACACATCTTTATATTTCTTTAGAAGTTGTGTTAGCCGTTCTTCTTCTTCAGGCTCTAAATCATTTGCTATATAGATTGGCTGAGGCTTTTCACCTGGTTCCGCGAGGTCTATTCTTTTTGCATTTTCTGGACCATCGTAAGATTCTTGGTTGGTTCTTTTTCTGACTGGTGGTGTCATGATGATTTTTCTGTCCTGGATGGTACATTCATGTTTCCCTTTTCTGACTCCCCTTTACCATCGCTATCTTCTTCAGTAGTCCATATCTCACGTAAAGACCGTTTCAGTTCTTGGTATTTCTGTTTACGCTCCAGTTTGGTCCACTCTTGATCTTTTGTTGTTTCTTTTTTTTATTTTTGAGATTTTTGTGATTTTGTTTCTGTTTTAGCTTTTCGTTCTTGTTTTGTTTCCTCTCGCGTTCTTTCCCTTCGATCTTTTGAGAATCTTCCTGATATTTGATCTTTTATCCAATCCTCTGCTTTTACAAGCATCAAATAGTGAGTTTTACCTTTTGTCATGGGCATCAGGTTCTCTCTCACTTTGTTTCCTGCTCGTTTCCTCCTATAGCGTTCCTAGCGTCTAGGGTGCTGATTAGCAAAATCATAAAACTTGATATTCTCGTTTTTCCTTCCACGCTCACTTGAGGTGTCTGAACACTCATTATCTGCATCATCATTTACTTCCAGATGTGCAGAGGACTTATAAAACTCTTCTTGTTCTGGTGGTTCTATCGTCTCATCTTCTCCGGGTATAATGCTTACCATGTAGTAGGGTAGCACATCATAGCCATCCTTATCACAAAATTTTATTGTTGGACTATCTGTAATGGTACAGACATCCAATGTTTCTAGTACGTGTTCCCATTCTAGAGGTTCCAAGGCATCTTTAGGGATAGGTTTCGGAATATACTCCTTGTCCTCAATTGCTCTTTCTAAGACGCATTCCTCGCTTCTTAAGCTTCCACAATGTGAAGCTCCTCACATCCATAGCTCTTTTTGTTGCCCTAACCATGCTGGGAGTTTCGATCCTGCTACTGTAGCTGAATCAAAATCTTCCACAGGTGTTTGGTTCACATCTTTGTAACTATGGTCCTTCAGGTGTATTTTAGTTGTTGTCTCGCCATGTCTGAGGTATATGTGGTCGTAACCCCAATCTTGGACCATCTTCAATTGTCGCATGAATGGTCGTCCCAAGATGATCTCATAATTGTTCTTTTTGTCGAAATCAACTATCGCAGATGTATGCTCATACTCAATCCCGCACGAAGTGACAATCACTTTTTCTAAGAGTCCTAGAGGCTTCTCCATGAACCCATCTGCCGATTGTAATTTCATTCTGGTAGCTCTCAAAGCTGGTTTTTCCCATTTTTTCCAGATTTCCTTGGTGGTGATAGCAACTCCCGCTCCACTGTCAAGAATAACTTTGGAAACTACTCCTTGGAATTCTACTGGTAGCGTGGTGTTTCCATCTTCTCCCTCGCAATACTCTCCAACCTTGTTTAATGGTACTGGCCTAGTGTTTAGTTGAGGCCTGTCCAACTCTCTGATCCCTTCCTGTAGCCTCAAGGTGGGGTCTCTCACTCCAAATTTTTCTAGGCATTTACCTACTGAGGTCCACATGTTTGATCGTAACCTGAGGAGTTCTGCTAATGTGATTGTGCATGCCACCGGGGTGGACAATAACTCAATCAATCCTTGCGAATCCATCACTTTGTTAGAAGAAAGTCTTTGAGATGGGATTTCTCTCACTTTCAACTTGGCTTTATATTCTCCGAGGTAAGAGGGTAAAGTTCTCAGCGAGTCTGGTTGGCTGTGCCCGGAACTAATTGATCCCTGGTCTCCCCCTTGTGAATGTATCTCAAAGTTCATTTGTGACCTTGCCTCAAATTCTTCGATAGGAGGTAAGATTACATTCTTTTCTTTTCTCGTGCTATTCATATGGTTACTCATCCTATTAGCCTCGTTGGCCTCACGGATTTGCTTCCACGGATCGTCTAGACCGTTACAGTCCTTACCCATTTCTGTCAATGTTTTAGGCTGGAGCCCGTCACTTGCCTCATCTGTTGTATTTGGCACTATGATAGGCTCTCCTCTGGACTCATAGGCATTAGGGAGTCTTTTCTTTGTTTCTACTTGTTCCTCTAAAGTTGGTTGGATAGGGGTTGGAGCCGATGCCTCATGCCAATTTGTATGTTTACCCAGCGGGTCTTCTATCAATGATTGAGCTATTTCAATCATCCTTTTACACATTTCCAACCTCTGTTTTTCTGTTTTTGCATATGGATAAGTCATCCACCTTTGCTCCTGAGTTTGGTTCTTTTTGAGTCTGGCTTCATAAGCCTTTAGAAGCGCATCCAACTGCTCTTTTACCTTGTCTGCCAGTACAGATCCTCCTGATCCTGCACTTTTGGGCTCTGCTATTTCCTTGGGTGCTATGGTTGCCGTGGTGTGTGAGCTTAAGCTAGCTAGATCCTCTAGCCGCTCTAATTTATCCTTTGTATATTTCAACTCCTCGGATAGAGCTGTTTGCTCTCATTCTTCCCTGGCTTTCATACGCGCTTTTCTAGATTTCCAAGTGCTTCTCTGATTTTTCGTTCCTGAACTTTGGGCATCGGTTTTTGGCTCTTCAACTATGGGTTCATTCGTCATTCTATGAGCTTGGGCTCATGTTACCGCCTGAATAGGTATGATTGTTTCATTTTCCGACCCTCCACTGGAAGGTACTGTTTCTAGCATGTTCAAGGTGTTTTTGGCTCCTTTGCTCGGGTTTTTAGGGCAATCGAGAATCAAATGAGTAACTCCACACTTGGTGAAATATGCGTTGATTCTAATGATTTCATCATGAGGACAGTCTCTTAGCCAATGGTCTCCACCACACTTGTAGCATGGTCCCCTTGGGTTGTTGAGGTGCTCCTTGAGCTCCTCTTTGTTGGTATGCATGTCTCTGTCCGCCCATGCCTCCGTTGGCTATGAACAACAATGTTCATTCATCTAAGCTATATCTTCCTTCTCCTACTGCCTGTGCAGCTGTTGGTGGTCCTGTACTTCCTATCATGCTCCATGGTTCTGGTGTTGAGGGTTCTTCCGGTGGATAATATACAAGGTTTGCCGCATATCCATTGGGATCTTCATAATATGCATGCATAGGCACCAAAGCTTGTTATCTCTTGTTATCTCTCTCTCACATATCCCTTGTTATAATAACATTACTCGGTCCCATGGTTTGTCCATTTTTGTTCAATAGCACACCACTTGGGCTGTTTAGCCTGGCGTACAAGTTAATGTTTTTTAGCACTTCATCTAAAAGCTTCTCTTGGTTTACTGCTACTTCTCCTTTCGGTGCTGTCTTAGAAGACTTGCTTCCACTTTGTTGTGAAGATGAATCGTCGTCAAGGTCTTTGAACTCACCCTCGTTGTAGACCGCACAATTTTCCACAAGGTAAAGAGCCTCCTTGGTCAACTCATTCAACGTCGTGCTCCTCTTCATATGTAAGTCTTTCTGAAGATCCGCATTCCTTAGTCCTTGGATAAATATAAGCATAAGTCTGGACTGAGTTGGTAGTTCTTCAACAGGACAAAACTTAACATATCTTTTTAGTCTTAGGACTACTTTTCGTACATATTCCCCATCTTTATGTTTGAATTTATGGATTTGTGAGACGGTATTATGAGCTATCTCTCTTTGTGAGAATTCCTCTATAAATTTGTCAAACACTTCCTCCATAGACTCAAAGTCTCTACGCTCCACAGAGTCAAACCAAGTGGTAGCGTCATCCTCTAAGGTTAGTCCAAACCCTGCAAATTAGGTAGGGAAGTCTAACACCTCTTCGGCTCTAATTACACACACAAAGGCTGCTACATGATCTCTTGGGTCTCTACTTCCAGTGTATTTCTTGTTTACCCATTTTTGCACTTGCGAAGGTCTAATTCTCCGATGGTCTACAAACCTCATCATTGGATCTCCACGTCCTAATCGATATACCTCCTCAGGTCTTCGATAGTAGGCTGGTTCCTCTCCCAATGGTGCTCCTAAGCCATAATTTCTAATAGTTCTCTCCAGAGATGGTTCATCTCTTCGATCTCGTTCTATGGGTGGCCCTCCAGGCTCTGTTGACCCTTGAGTCTTTGGCTTACTCGCTCCTTGATACCTTGAATAGAGTGGTGGTTCTTGCAAATCCCTTAGCCCTCGTGCAGCTTGATAACCATCTCGGCTTCGGTTTTGTTCCATTGTAGCACTCTGTCGAAGCCATGCCTGCAATGATGGCTAGTTTTCCGGTTGGTTTTGGTTGTTGAATGCCTGCGGTCGTGTGGAATGTGAGGTAGCGTCATACTCATCAGAAAAGGGATTTGTCGATTTTCTTGGGGTGTAGGTGGCTCTTGGCACTTCTTCAGGGGTATATGATGATGCTCCTGGACCTGTTGCCCTTTCTACCTCCTCTGGGAGAATACGTTGGTATTCTCGCCCATATCTATCAACAAAAACTATACCGTTCCCCATAGCAGTTTCATAAGAGAATAAGTAAAGAACCTTGTCTTTGCTTAATTCATTTACTTATGGTTCTTTGCTGCGAAAGTAAGCGACTATACCCTCCCTCTCAAGCTTGTATATTCCCACGTTCTCATTATAAGTTGGGACCCTGGTTGTTTTCTTATCATACATAAAAATAGCTCCGGGCCGATCAATGTTTGGTGGCGGTTCTTGAGCTTCTGAAACCATTTTCCCTTTCGCCACATTATCTCCATATCTGTTGTAATCTTCAGGGCTACTAACTATTAGATAGTGGTTCCCCATTTCGTCTCGGAATCTATCTCCATCATCATAGACTCGGATTATCTCCAATCTCTGAGCTGGCCTCTCTTCGATACAAATGCACTTGCGTCCTTGATAGTCAGAATAGACTAGGGCTCCCCTCGACTTTAAAGAAATCCCCTCGAGGTACTTGGGATGCCGCCTCTAATTGAACCCAAAGTCCTTTGAAGTGTTGCAAAAACTCTTTAAAGTTAGCATGAACATCTTGCTGCAAACCTCTCAATTTTGTCGTCGCTTCTGTTGCGGTTAGTTTCTTCCCAAACCTGTCAAAAATTGCCAGCTTCACCTGCTCCCATGTTTGCTTTTTGTCTTCCTCTAAACCTTCAAACCACTCACAAGCTTCTCCTTTGAGCGCAAGAGGAAATACATGAATCTTTGCTTCATCATTCACAATGTGCATACCAAGCGTATGCCATTCGAAGTCCGCAATCCAGTCCTTCACATCCTCCTTCCCTGTAAACACTGGCCGACTATACACCATCCCTTTGAAGTACCTTCTCCCTTGCGTGAGTAATTCCACAAAATTTGAAGTCTTGCACCTCAAGCAAACCACCACTTTTCTTCAATGAAGCTCGAACTTCACAGCAAAACCGCTTCACCTGGGTGCACAACTGGCAAATTTCCGCTCCCACGAGGGATCGCCAAAGGATGATGGAGCAAAATGTGAGGTCTCCACCCAGCCGTTTCCAATGGCGGATCTGATGGTGAACCCGGTGGCCACTAGATCTATTGCGGAAGCAAACAAAATTGTTCAGGGTTCGACTAGCAGACGATCTCTCATCACAAAGTGATTCGAGTTCGAGCCTACTAGCAGGGAGATCTAGCTCCACCTCGTAGGGGAAGCGTACTTGAACTATCTAGCGATCCTAAGACCCACCTTCCAAGAGGAGAGAAACCCCGAGCGCCTTTTTCCCCATGTTTCAGAGGCACGTACACTCGAGATTTCACCGCTCTAGGGGCAATGAGTATTACTAATATCAAAGTAAGCACAATGGGGACAGAGAGTTCCCGACCAATCGGGACCACCCATCTCGTAGGCATTGGCAACCTGAGCCAAGCCCCCACACTCACACTTCCTTGTGTGACCTAATTACTACCACAAAGATTGTTCAACATAAAGATTCCTTGTTTAATTCCGAACGTTACCTACAGCCCTTCAACCAGTATTGCAAACAACACCAAGACAGAATTCTAGTAAAAATTCTACTCAAACTTATTCATAAAATTTCCAATGTTCTGGAGGTACAACATCCCCCCTCCAGCGAGTACAACATCCCCCCTCCAGCGAGATTTCACTCCTCTCGTTGTCGCCTAGCTGCCCATACAACTAGGTATGTCCACCGCATAGAAAGCACGTCATGGACACTCCCACCGCATAGAAAGAAAGACGTGGGTTCCCACCGCATAGAAAGCAAGTCGTGGGTATCCACCGCATAAAAAGCAAGTCGTGGATTCAAGAGCCCTTAACAAGGAACTCTGCCCCCTGTGATCAATACGGGGGTCAGGACTGATTCAACATTGCAAAAAAAAAGAACATGTCGAGTTGAATTTTCCCTAGGAGACATTCTTTCCTAATTGCAACCAGCATACCCTTCAATCATTTCCTTCCTACTTTAGAACTTAATGTACAATGAATTCAATGCCGAGGTTTCCGTCGGATTTCTCCAACATGTTTGGGGATATTTTCATTCCTAACTAAACGTGTGCAATGTTAAATTAAACAAATTGAATGAAATTATGATCTACCTCTTCCATTTCTTCATCGATGGCCCGTGAGATGGACGGTATTTGTCCCTCCATGGGAGCTTTTCCTTTTCCGTTCACCTTGCTCGTTCCTGCCTCGTGGTCGTGGGCTCCACCAAAGCGAGTACTCTTAATCGGGGCCATTTTAAACTCACTACTTTAAATAATTAACTTGGGGAAAAGAGCTAATGTCCGCAAGCATCATAACAAGCCAAATGATAGATTAGCAACATCAAACAATGCCTGCTACATGAGAGGTTTAGATTTTTCCATATAGCAATCATTATGGATGACACATAATCCTATGGGAACCGGCTCTAAAGATAATCTCTCGGCTTACATGATTAAGAATAATAGGATTTCACTAATGTAATTACCAGAGAGATGAATTAAGCACGATTAATCTCTTTCCTAGCAATTAGAGGGTGCAGAATCACCGCATGCATAGGTGTGAGAAAAACCACCTCTTAGAGACTTAATGAAAGATTAATTTTACCTTAATTATATCTTAATGCATAATAGAGATGGATCTAAATCAGCTACAATATTAATGCGTGATAGAAAGAGTGATTCTCGTCAATCTACACAATTACCAGCTTACCGATTAATTTCTATGCTACCTAGAGAGAGAAAATTCTAATAATCGTGCACTAATCATTAATTAAGAGTGATGAATGGCGGATAATTCAGCTATGGGATGATGATTACATAATAGAATATGGTTAAGGATAATTTAGAGAGTAATTATAGAGAATTACGACTAGGAATAAGCATAATAGACGAGAAATTTAGATGGTAATGAAAAAGGATTTACAGAAAGCATTAATTAAACCGTGGTTACCGTGATGAAGGGCTGATAATCCTCTCGATTCTCTGATCTAATGGAGCTTCTTGAGGCGAGAATTCGACAGCACCTCCCTCCTTGTTTCTCCTTCAAAAGGTGTGTGTTCCGGCAGCACCTTCCCAGAGTGTGTGTAGGTGTGAGTGTGTGCATTGTGTGTGTGTGAGCATGTGTGTGTGTGTGTGTGTGTATGTGTGTGTGTGTGTGTGTGTGTGTGTGTGTGTGTGTGTGCACGTCTTTAAATAGGCTCCTACAAGCTGAAAATCGATCTGGGTTGCTAAATGCATTTTGGAGCTTCTCGAGTTAAGCATGGCAAGTCCAGTTCCCTGCCCACCAAGTGTCAGGTTGGCTTGGTTAACTGGTTCTAAGACTTAGTTACTGGCTTGGAAACTCTCCCAGGATTCCCACAAAGCAAGAGGGCGCCCCCTAGCTGCTAAAGCTGATCTGGAGTGGGTTGGAACCTGTTCCCACACAGTCCAGGGCCCCCGGTACATCCACGGGCAATTTTGAGAAAATTTGATTCTAGGCTAAAACGGGTCATACGAGTCGGATTTTGATGCTGAAAATTGCTATAGCAAGCTCTAACCAAGGTGTACTGGCCCGAGTACCTGCCATATTTAGCAGCCTCCCGGGGTCCAAAAATGCATTTTTTGGAAATTTGAGGTACGGGTGCAGTTTTTCGAGACGGTCAAAACTGAACGGGTCGGGTGACCAAAAACTTACTATTTTTGGAAATTTTTTACAAAAATTATTTTAATTCACATTTCGGAGCTTTAATACATTATAAACATCATGGCACTAACAGAATGTGGAAAACTGCTAAAAATAATAACTTATTCCATTATATTCAGTTCATGGTACAAGGATGCTCTTTTTGATCGGGGTCAGAGACCTTACAACCTCCCCAACGTGAAAAATTGAGATGTCCTCATCTCAAGAATGTGCTTGGGTAATCCTTTATGAGAGTTGGTTCGTCCTCCCAAGTTGCATCTTCTTCAGGGTAATCCTTCCACTTTACCAGATGCTCCGTGATAGTTCTGTTGCATAACTTCCTTTCCCTTGTTTCCAGTACGTAGTCAGGTTGGAGCTCGAGAACTCCTTGTGCTGGCATGACTATCTGATTTGAGTCCAAGAATTGATCAGGGTTAGGAATATAGAGTTTGAGTAAGCTGACGTAGAATATATCATGAACCTTCAAGTTTGCAGGTAACTTTAGCTTGTAAGCTTGGTCACTCACAACCTTAATGATCTCGAATGGTCCACAATACCTTGGGCTTAGCTTCTTATATCTGCCTAGAGATAAGTTGCTTTTATTTGGTCGGACTCGCAGAAAAACCTTATCTCCTTCTTTGAAAGTTCTTTCCGAACGGTTCTTATCTGCATAGTGCTTTTGTCTATCCTGAGCGGCTTGAATGTCCTGGCGAATAGCTCTAGTTTGTGCTTCCATATCCTCTAACATCTTTCTAGAGGCTTCTACCTTGATGGTTGGATCTGAGAAGTTCAGTGGTGTTAAACAGTCCTGTCCATAAAGAGCTTTGAAAGGTGACATTCCAATGCTTCTTTGTTCGGAAGAATTATAAGCATACTCCACCAAAGGTAGATATTGTAACCACTTCTTTGGCTTTTGTGAACAATAGGCTCTGAGAATGTCCTCGGTGACTTGATTAACTCTCTCAGTTTGCCCATCTGTCTGTGGGTGATACGCTGTAGTGAAGGCTAATTGTGACCCAATAGATTGGAAAAGAGAAGTCCAAAATTTTGATGTAAACTTGGCATCTCTATCACTGACGATACGCTTGGGCAGACCATGTAACCTAAAAATGTCCTTGATGAATACCCGACTAATATCTAAAGCAGTAAAGGTTGTCTTTACGGGTATTAGATGAGCCACTTTTGTGAGCATATCAACAACCACAAAAACAGAATCATAACCTCCTGTAGAAGGTAATCCTGTAACAAAATCCATACTGATGCATTCCCATTTCATCTAGGGTATGTCAAGAGGTTGAAGTTGCCCTGGTAACTTGATTCTTTCGGCCTTTATCCGCTGACAAGAAAGACATTGCCTCACATAGCGAAGTATGTCCCCTTTCATTCCAGACCAAAAATAACTCCTCCTGGCAGCATGAAGAGTCTTAACATAGCCTGGATGTCCGGATGTAGGGCTATCGTGCGCTTCATATAAAATGGTCTTCTTTAAGGCTGGATCTCTGGGTACACAGAGTCTATGTCTGTAGTAAAAACATCCTCCCATAAGAGAGTAATCTTTAGCTTCAGGCATCTTATTCTACTGGACTAGAAATACTATATGTTGGTACTCTGGATCAACCAAAGATGCTTCTTTGATTCTATCCTAGATAGGGTTATTTGGAATAGAGACAGCTACGAGAAAGGATTTTCGGCTAAGACCATCTGCAACTGCATTTTCCTTCCCTGGTCTATACTTTATGTCAAGGTCATATTCCTCTAATATCTCTATCCATCGTTGTTGTCGCATATTGAGAATAGGTTGAGTAAAAATCCATTTTAATCTCTTGTGGTCTGTAACCAGCTCAAACTTGCGCCCAAGAAGATAATGTCTCCATAACTTCAGCACATGAATAACTGCTAAAAGTTCCAAATCATGATTAGGATAATTCTTCTCATGATCCCTCAGCTTTCGCGAAGTATACGCCACTGGTCTTCCTTCTTGAGTAAGAACTCCGCCTAGAGCAAATTTGCTAGCGTCGGTCGCTACTTCAAATTCCTTGCTGAAATCTGGAAGCTTTAAAATAGGAGCCGAGACCAAGAACTCTTTTAGCTTAGCAAATCTAGACTCGTGCTCGGTCTTCCATTCGATCCTCATTCCTTTCTTCAGGAGTTCCGTCAAAGGTGCAGTAATACGTGCATAATCCTTGACAAAAATCCTGTACCATCCCGTTATTCCAAGAAATCCTCTTACTTCACTGACGGTGGATGGTTGAGGCCAATCAACGATGTCCTTGACCTTGTCTGGGTCCACTGAAATCCCCTCAGCCGATATGACAAATCCAAGATAGTTTACCTTTGGTGAGCAAAAAGTGCACTTGCTCTCTTTAGCGTAAAGTTGGTGTTTTGGAAGAAGATCAAGTACTTTGCGAACATGTTCTTCGTGATCTGCCTCGTTCTTAGAATAGATCAGAATGTCATCAAAGAAAACCAAGACAAAATCATCAAGGTAAGGTCTGAAAATATCCTGCATAAGTCGATTGAAGCTTGCAGGAGCGTTTGTTAGACCAAAAGACATTACTGTGAACTCGTAGTGCCCATACCTAGTATTGAAAGCTGTCTTTGGAATATCTTATTCCTTGATCTTGATTTGGTAATATCCTGACCTTAGATCTATCTTTGTAAATATTTTGGCACCGTGGAGTCTGTCCAAAAGTTCGTCAATCCTTGGAATTGGATACTTGTTCTTGGCAGTTACCTGGTTCAGTCCCCGGTAGTCTATGCATAGCCTTAAGGTCCCATCCTTCTTCTTCTGAAAAAGAACTGGAGCACCCCAAGGAGAAGTACTGGGTCGAATGAATCCTTGCTCAATGAGTTGCCTAAGCTGTTCTTTGAGTTCGATGGCCTCTGGCAGTGACATTTTATAAGGTCTTTTTGAGATAGGTTCACATCCAGGAATAGTCTCAATCTCATGATCTACCTCTCTGTGTGGCGGAAGATTCGTAAGGTCTTCTGGGAACACATCGTCATATTCCCTCAACCAGTTTGGTCGAAGTGAGGTATCTGATTGGTCCACTTTGTTGAGTTTAACCGCATAAATTTGCAGACCCTTCCTTAGTCCCTTCAAAAGTCTGCTGGCCTTCACTAGAGTAGCCTTAGGTCTCCCATTTTCCCCCTGGATTAAGGCTTCATTACCCAAGTTATCTGTAAAAGTAAAGTTCCCTTGTGCACAATGTATGTGGGCCCTATTTTTCTTTAGCTAGTCCATCCCTAGTATCTCATCAAAGAATCCTAAGGGTAGGGTTTGAAAATGGGCTGAAGTTGGGTGTCTCCCTAAATCAAAGTCGATTTTTCCTGGAGAATGTTGAGATACTACTTCCTTGCCGTTTGCTAACTCTACAACTAGCTTGCTTGTTGGATACTTATCTAGTTTTAGCTTCCTCATGCATCGGGGTGAAAGAAATGAAAGAGTACTACCAAAATCTATAAGGAAGTTAACTTGTTCACCTCTGAGAGATCCTGGCGTATGAATGACTGCGTATTTCTCGCAACCATTGGGATTGTCAATTGCAGCATGTAGGGTTTCTCTCTCCACTGCTTCATCACCCACAGTTGGTTGTACCACTGCGGCATTCACTCTGGCGGTAGCTCCACGCCCTCGCCCTCTGTTCATCCTTCCTCGTTCTCCTCTTCCATTAGCTTGGCCACGCCCACGGGTATTCAAGGGTATGGCATTGGCGTTGGTTGCCTGAATGTTCCTGGGGCAATTGGATCTGTAATGTCCATGCTCGCCGCAACCATAGCATCGAACATCAGGGAACTCCATGGTTGTGGTGGTAGCCACAATAGGGCGTTGGTTATACGCTTGGTTGGCTGGTCTGTTATCCCAAGCAGTGGTCCTTGCCCTTTTTTCCCAATGATTCCTCCTGTTCTGATTAGCCTTTTGTACCTCGAGAGCTAGAGGTTTGGCCCTTAACAAGGCATCCTGTAGCGTCGTCGGCCTGAGGGATTCTAACCGAGTATTCAGGGGATCGATTAGTCCTTGGCAGAACCTTGCCACCTATTGTTCCAAGGTCATCTTAGGAGCATATCTCCGAAGAGTGACAAACTTTGCATAGTATTCTTCGACAGATGAATTCAGCTGTCGAAGTGAAAAGAATTCATTCATCCTCAAGCTTCTATAGGCAGGAGGTAAATAACGTCCCATTATTGCAGCTTTGATGTCTTCCTAGGACTGGGAAGATCCCTTAATATCCATGTCCCTGCAATGTTGCTTCCACCATATCTTGGCATCGCCAATCAAGCGGAACATCGCAAGCATGGTCTGATTTACGGGTTGGGTCCCCGTAGCTTCAAAGTAATCGTCCATGGCTTCCATCCATACTTCTGCATCTCTCTCCACATTTGCCCCATCGCCCTTAAAGATCGGAGGTTGGGCTTGCTTAAGGAGGATCTTCTTCTCTTGCGTTGCCGAGTACAGAGCAACAGGCGGTACCTACATGGGTTATACAAACTTCTTGATACCACTACTTGAATTTTAAAAATAGACACGAGACTTTAATAAAATTCAAAATTCCACTTCATCAAGAGACTAAGATTCAGAGACAAAAAGCACTTTATTGATGAAAATTTATTACAATCGAAATCCTTCAAGGTTTAGGATAACTGATGATCAGCTTATTACATGGCTTTATGGATTGCGTATAAAATACGCCTAGGAGATGGAATTGACATGATGCACTACTTCATTCGTGTAATAGTTCCTATACTCATTCTTGAGTGGATAATAAACTAAGATATCAAGCCGGAGTTCCGCTTTCAGAATCCAAAGGTTTTGACTCGGTTCGCTGGGATCACGTTGGTGACCTTCTCCAAAAGCCAGTCGTTGATGGTTTGATTGGAGTTGTCTGAAACAGTCTAGTCCAATCGTGTAGGCACCAAGTAGAATATCTCTATTACTCTCAACTCTTCTCCCCAACGTATCTTCTTCAAGTCGGTGGCAGGCCTCCTAGCTTCCGAGCATTGATGTAGTAAACCCCTCCTGGAAATGTCCAATCAAGTTCCCATCCTCTATCAATGCGAGTGGAGTGTGGCGTATAAGCCTTCAACAGTATCTCCATGACATCTCACCTGAACTGGTAAACTGGGGATATTCGAGCTTGCTCATAAATAAGATCAAACACTTGGAACATCCGATATTCGAGCACGGGGTCTTCCTGCAACACCAATGCAAGGAATTCAGATCAACTACCTATATACTTTCAGTTCCTTATTTAAATATTCAAACAGTACGACTTTATTTCCCAGCCTAACCTAGGCTCTGATACGAGGTGTGAGGTCCCCACCCCGCCGTTTCCAATGGCGGATCTGATGGTGAACTCGGTGGCCACTAGATCTATTGCGGAAGCAAACAAAATGGTTCAGGGTTCGACTAGCAGACGATCTCTCATCACAAAGTGATTCGAGTTCGAGCCTACTAGCAGGGAGATCTAGCTCCACCTCGCAGGGAAAGCGTACTTGAACTATCTAGCGATCCTAAGACCCACCTTCCAAGAGGAGAGAAACCCTGGGTGCCTTTTTCCCCATGTTTCAGAGGCACATACACTCGCGATTTCTTCGCTCTAGGGGCAATGAGTATTACTAATATCGAAGTAAGCACAATGGGGACAGAGAGTTCCCGACCAATCGGGACCACCCATCTCGTAGGCATTGGCAACCTGAGCCAAGCCCCCACTTTCCACCCCCACACTCACACTTCCTTGTGTGACCTAATTACTACCACAAATATTGTTCAACATAAAGATTCCTTGTTTAATTCCGAATCACATTGTTCGTTACCTACAGCCCTTCAACCAGTATTGCAAACAACACAAAGACAGAATTCTAGTAAAAATTCTACTCAAACTTATTCATAAAAGTTCCAATGTTCTAGAGGTACAACATCCCCCCTCCAGCGAGAGTTCACTCCTCCCGTTCTCGCCTAGCTGCCCATACAACTAGGTATGTCCACCGCATAGAAAGCACGTCATGGACACTCCCACCGCATAGAAAGCAAGACGTGGGTTCCCACCGCATAGAAAGCAAGTCGTGGGTATCCACCGCATAAAAAGCAAGTCGTGGATTCAAGAGCCCTTAACGAGGAACTCTGCCCCCTGTGATCAGTAGGGGGGTCAGGACTGATTCAACATTGGAAATAAAATGAACATGTCGAGCTAAATTTTCCCTAGCAAACATTCTTTCCTAATTGCAACCAGCATACCCTTCAATCATTTCCTTCCTACTTTAGAACTTAATGTACAATGAATTCAATGCCGAGGTTTCCGTCGGATTTCTCCAACATGTTTGGGGATATTTTCATTCCTAACTAAACGTGTGCAATGTTACATTAAACAACTTGAATGAATTATGATCTACCTCTTCCATTTCTTCGTCGATGGCCCGTGAGATGGCCGGTATTTGTTCCTCCATGGGATCTTTTCCCTTTCCGTTCACCTTGCGCGTTCCTGCCTCGTGGTCGTGGGCTCCACCAAAGCGAGTCCTCTTAATCGGGGCCATTTTAAACTCACTACTTTAAAAAACTAACTTGGGGAAAAGAGCTAATGTCCGCAAGCGTCATAACAAGCCAAATCTATCTAATGATAGATTAGCAACACCAAGACACAAGCATAATTCTGTCTTGGTGTTGCTAATCTATCATTTGGGGAAAAGAGCTAATGTCCGCAAGCGTCATAACAAGCCTGCTACATGAGCGGTTTAGATTTTTCCATATAGCAATCATTATGGATGACACATAATCCTATGGGAACCGGCTCTAAAGATAATTACTCGGCTTACATGATTAAGAATAATAGGATTTCACTAATGGAATTACCAGAGAGATGAATTAAGCACGATTAATCTCTTTCCTAGCAATTAGAGGGTGCAGAATCACCGCATGCATAGGTGTGAGAAAAACCACCTCTTAGAGACTTAATGAAAGATTAATCTTACCTTAATTATATCTTAATGCATAACAGAGATGGATCTAAATCAGCTACAATATTAATGCGTGATAGAAAGAGTGATTCTCATCAATCTACACAATTACCAGCTTACCGAATAATTTCTATGCTACCTAGAGAGAGAAAATTCTAATAATCGTGCACTAATCATTAATTAAGAGTGATGAATGGCTGATAATTCAGCTATGGGATGATGATTACATAATAGAATATGGTTAAGGATAATTTAGAGAGTAATTATAGAGAATTACGACTAGGAATAAGCATAATAGACGAGAAATTTAGATGGTAATGAAAAAGGATTTGCAGAAAGCATTAATTAAACCGTGGTTACCGTGATTAAGGGCTAATAATCCTCTTGATTCTCTGATCTAATCGAGCTTCTTGAGGCGAGAATTCGACAGCACCTCCCTCCTTGTTTCTCCTTCAAAAGGTGTGTGTTCCGGCAACACCTTCCCAGAGTGTGTGTAGGTGTGTGTGTGTGCATTGTATGTGTGTGAGCATATGTGTGTGTGTGTGTGCACGTCTTTAAATAGGCTCCTGCAGGCTGAAATTCGATCTGGGTTGCTAAATGCATCTGGGAGCTTCTCGAGTTAAGCATGGCAAGTCTAGTTCCCTGCCCACCAAGTGTCAGGTTGGCTTGGTTAACTGGTTCTAAGATTTAGTTACTGGCTTGGAAACTCTCCCACGACTCCCACAAAGCAAGAGGGCGCCCCCTAGCTGCTAATGCTGATCTGGAGTGGGCTGGAACCTATTCCCACACAGTCCCGGGCCCCCGGTACCTCCCCGGGCAATTTTGAGGAAATTTGATTGTAGTATAAAACGGGTCATACGAGTCGGATTTTGATGCCGAAAATTGCGATAGCAAGCTCTAACTAAGGCGTACTGGCCCGAGTACCTGCCATATTTAGCAGCCCCCCGGGGTCCGAAAATACATTTTTTTGAAATTCAGTGTACGGGTACAGTTTTTCGAGACGGTCAAAACTGGACGGGTCGGGTGACCAAAAACTTACTATTTTTGGAATTTTTATACAAAAATTATTTTAATTCACATTTCGGAGCTTTAAAACATTCTAAACATCATGGCACTGACAGAAGCTGGAAAATTGCTAAAAATAGTAACTTATTCTATTATATTCAGTTCATGGTACAAGGATGCTCTTTTTGATCGGGGTTAGAGACCTTACACAAAAGATGTCGTGCGCACACTCACACACCCAGACAACTCTACACAACACAAGGAATATACTTGAATTCCTCACCTCACTCACTACCACTCAAAAGATCCCTAAAAACTCTACCCACAAGCTCAATTCAAACTGCAAACCCCTCGACCTACAAGCCGTTGCCTGCCCGCAGACACTACAAGGTGAGTCGAGGTGATCAACACTTGAAATCACGCTTGATGGTGACCAAAATATACAAGAAAAAACATCAAAAAACCAAAAACTCCAGCCACAAAAGGCCACTCTCAAACCATTGCAAAAGGTTCACCAAACTTCACTTTGTTGGACTCTTTGGAGTAGCACCAACCCTAATGGCACCGATACAGGGTCACATAGTCTTGCAAAAAGCCACACCTTCTTCCCTCAATTCCTTGCACACACACATCCATGGAAACCTCAGAACTCCCATAGACTCTCCCAAGTGCAAAATTGAAGAGAGAAATCTCTCATTCACTCCTCCACACACTCGAAAACAGGACACGAATGCAACGGGCCTGCACTAGACCACCTATACGAACCCTGCTTCCTCCCACACACAGAGGGGTGAAAGTGTTGATATTTCTCTTCAAAAGTCCTACCTCATCTTGGACCATCACGGCACCGTGAGTGATGTGGCAATTTGAAGCCATTTCACACCTTTTTTGATCTTTTTTGGCCCAGTTTTGGCCAGTTTTGACCCCTGGCGGGCATTTTTCGCAGGAAAACCCCCAAACGGACTCCAAAATTCACCAAATTTTGCACGCTTGATCCTGGATACCCAAAGAAAATTTCCACAGCCCCATATTCCATTTTTGACCACTTCTAGGGAGATGTAGGTATCACCGTAGATCAGGCGCCGCAAATAGACAGTTACCGCATGTGTCAAACTTCTCGAGCGGGATGAGAGTACCCACACTTGTCACTTGCATTATTTGCATTCTAGAAAGATCAAACACATTATCTAGAGCCAAAATAATCCACCTAGAACCATATCCAAGGCCCCGATACCCTATACGGGCATGTACATGTGTCCGACTGTCGACACGCAAGCACGCATATTTACAACGTGCACACGTTGCACCTTTTTTAGAACTTGAAACCACTTTGCAAATCTCCCAAATGCATGTATTTACATCTTTTTGTACATATGAACATGCATATAAACGGTACTTTGTACACGCCAAAAGTGGTCTATGAACGTCTACATGAGACTGCATGTAGTGGACAAAACCCCTTTGCCTCTTCTCTAGCTGTAGCATTTCACAGCATCTTAACATCATTTCACAGTAGATCTTTGTTTGTAGCATGGAGGTACGCCATTCTTGCAATGTAGCTGATGTCTACTCAAGGCACTTAATTCTTAATCTAGATTTGACAGGATGTGGTGTGTGTGTGTGTGACCCTTGGAATCGTCATCTTGCATCACTAATTTTTGTGTAGGCTCAATTTGCTCTTCCATTAACTGAACATGACGGCTTATTGTATGGTAGCAGCAGTCGAACATGTAGGTGGAATTGCTGGTCCGCATGGACTGTCGAGGCTGTGTGAGCGCAGGAAATTTTCTCACCATTTTCTCGCCATTTCTTCTAACCTTATCTTAAATGATAAAAAGAAGAAAATGGTATAACCTTTCTATCACCCAAGTGTGGTAGATTGGTTATGCCAATTCCCTCTTCAATAACAGGTAAATAAACTAAATCTAATCTAATATAACGTAAATAAACCTAAATTAATAAACCTAAATCTAATTTAACATAACGTAAATCTAAATCTAACATAAATAAACCTAAATCTAATCAAACGTAAATCTAACTAAAAAGAAACCTAAATCTAATCTAATTTAACTTAAATAAACTTGAATCTAATTTAATGTAAGTCTACATCTAACCTAATCTTTAACGTCTTTTGGGATAGTTTCCTACGATGTTAAAACTCTCTTCTTTGTGTGTGTGTGTGTGTGTGTGTGTGTGCGTGCCAATAAAAAGAGAAAACTGGTATAACCTTTCTATCAAGTGTGGTAGATTGGTTATGCCATTTTCCCTCTTCAATAACAGGTAAATAACCTAAATCTAATCTAATATAACATAAATAAACCTAACTTAATAAACCTAAATCTAATCTAATATAACGTAAATCTAAATCTAACGTAAATAAACCTAAATCTAATTTAACGTAAGTCTACATCTAACCTAATCTTTAACGTCTTTTGGGATAGTTTCCTACGACGTTAAAACTCTCTTCTTCTTTTGTGTGTGTGTGTGTGTGTGTGCCAATAAAAAGATAAAAATGGTATAACCTTGCTATCACCCGTGTGGTAGATTGGTTATGCCATTTTCCTATTGAATAACAAGTCTTGAGTTCAACTGCTCGTTGGATAGCTTTTTAGGTCTCTTTAATTAGTTTCCTACGACGTTAAATTAAACTCTCTTCTTCTCGGGTGTGTGTGCACGCCAATAAAAAAAGGAGAAAAATGGTATAACTTTTCTATCACCGAAGTGTGATAGATTGGTTATGCCATTTCCCTTATGAATAACATGTCTTGAGTTCAACTCCTATCGACTAGATCTTTAAGGTCTCTTGGGATAGTTTCCTACGATGTTATGACTCTCTTCTTCTTCTTCTTTTCTCTCTCTCTCTCTCTCTCTCTCTCTCTCTCTCTCTCTCTCTCTCTCTCTCTCTCTCTCTCTCTCTCTCTCTCTCTCTCTTTTCCTCTCTCAATGTGTGTGCGCATTCTTTGATTATGCATGTGTGTGTGCGTTTTTGGTTTATGCATGCTCTCTCTCTCTCTCTCTCTCTCTCTCTCTCTCTCTCTCTCTCTCTCTCGTTCTATCTCTCTCACTCTCAAAAACACAATGTGTATCTGTGTGTGTGTGTGTGTGTGTGTGTGAGAGAGAGAGAGAGAGAGGAAGAGAGAAAGAGGGGAATGGACCATGAGAGTGAGGAGAGGGAGGGAGCATACCTGGATCTCCTTCCTCTCCTCGTGTGTGTGTGTGTGTATGTGTGTTAGAGAGAGGGAGAGAGAAAGCGGGGAAGGGAACATGAGAGTGAGGAGAGGGAAGGAGCATATCTGGCTCTCCTTCCTCTCCTCGTGTGTGTGTGTGTGTGTGTGGAGAAGAAAGAGAGAGAGAGAGAGAGGGAGAGCGTTACCTTGCTTGCTTGAGCGTGTGTTGAAAACTCAGATATGAGATCTGAGTTTTTGGATGCTCTCGGTTATTTTTTAAAGCTCTGGCGGCATTGCTATATGCATCGCTATGTTACAAGTAACATAGCGATGCATATAGTGACATCATGCTTTTTCATTTTTGAGCGTCGCACTATGAGCATCACTACTATTAAGCACGTCTTGTAGTGAGCCACGGTAACATGGTTTGTGTCTCTTCATGTGTTTTATATTTCGACTTCAGAGTGTTCACAGGACAACAACAATGTGGATTTGCAAATTAAGGGGGAAGTGTGATCAATGGGTTTCTTGCAGCTTGATGGGAAACTAAGGTGGTCAACCACCAGGGAGATAGAATCAAGTGCTATGTAGTTGCTGACAATGTGGTGTTCAGATACCATATTGAGAAGCAAAGCTTGTCGATGGTCGTTCCCTATAGAAGATGGAAGCGGATGATGAGATAATGGGAGGCACCAGGGAGATAGAATCAAGTGCTATGTATTTGCTGACAATGTGGTGTTCAGATACCATATTGTGACGCAAAGCTTGTCGATGGTCTTTCCCTATAGAAGATGGAAGCTGATGATGGAAGAATGGGAGGCACTAGACTGTGAGTTTGCTGCTAGAGAATCAGTTGACCTGCAAATATGTCTCCACGATGATGCAGTGCACCACATCACAGTGAACAATGATTGGCATCTCAGTCACCTTCACGAGTATCTTAATCTCATATATACCTTGCCCAATCAATATCTCATTGTAATCAATGAAAAGATTGTTCGCTCTAGAAAAGAGAAGAGCTTTCTGTGTGAGAATGTTCCATTTCTGTGATGTATTTTTGTAAAAGCTTGTAACTGACACGGATTTTGTCCACATTGATATATATGGTGTTTTGAATCTCGTTTCTATGCATACTTGTTTATTCTCAACTTGTCCAAGTTTTTGATTGAAACGTGCAATTTATTTGATGTGAAGCACAAATGTTTTCAATATCGGTGTCTTTCAATGCTTTGTCATGTGATTTTGTCTAAAATTAAAGTTTTAAGTTACTTTGACATTAATTTAGGTGCTTTTTAAAAAGAAACTTTGGGTATATAAGTGACTTTTTAGTTTTGAAAATTCATTTCTCACATTCACAAAACTCTAGCTCTAAGCTCTCTTTGTATCTTCTTCGTCAGAAAACCCATGGAAATGTCTACTAATGCACTTCTCACACAATTAGAAAAGGTAGGACTTGCAGATCAAGCACATGAACTACTCAGTGCGTTCAAGGGAACAATTGACATGTAGGCCACTGTGAACCTTCATGTAGAGGCATTCAAAAGCTTTCTTGACTACATGGCGCAGCACATGGAAGAATATGCCATAATCTTTGAGGGATCTGACATGGCGTGGTTGCTATTGGATTTCTTGAAGCATCTCTATGCGGATGACAAAAACTTCCGGTTTTTATTATTGAGGTTTATTAAAGGCCTCACAGAATGGGACTACAGGATAGAGGATGAGGATGATCTTATGGATTTGGGCATGGGGTGCATAGGCACCCAATTTATTTCATGGGACATGGTTCTGACATTACTTGTGCCTAAGGGTATGGATAAGGGAAAATCAAAGTAAAAGGTCAACCAAAGATCTCCTGTGACCATTGTGGAGGAATCAAATGAAGTTATCGAAGAGATTGATGAGCAAACCGAAGCATCTATGACACTCGCGCTCTTGCAAGATTCCCGCTCCACTGAGGAGGAAGATCAAATGATCGAGGGAGATGAGGTGTTGGAAGAGGTCTCGGACCTCCAAATTCTCACTTTGCATCTAGTGGTGGTGGATGATCATCAGTTTTTGTTCCTTGATGACATTGCCAAAACATTAGGACTCAAAGAAGACGAGTCGCTCGCAGTGCTTGCTATCTATGCGGGGCATGAAGGATCCCACTGGAAAGGAAGAGAAAGTCAATTTTCAAATTGACTTGGAAGACCAGGATCTCCCTGCAAGCCTCTCTTTTCTCCCCAATGAAAAGTAACAACAGTTGGTGCAAATAGTAGCAAGTACACTAGTGAAAGAGCGCATTTCATCCACACAAACCACTGATCATGATTGGTAGAGATGATCGATGTAGCATCGATCTTACAAAGAAAAATTTTGAAGAGAAGGATGAAGAAACTGAGGTAAAAAAATCTTAACCTCGTAGAATTTCTATTATTCCTTACTACAAGTGTTAAAATCAATTAAAATTCTTTGTAGATGGTATATTATGTTGATAAGTTCGCAATGCATACTGGAGGTTCGTGCAACGTCTCCATGGGTAGGGATAGCTTGCTTAGGCACTACTTGAGCCACTTGGGGCCATCGATTCTTAGAGTTGCTCACATAGAATTCTCCAAGAATGGTTCTACAGAGCTGCTAAAGTGTAAATCATTAAGTGGCATATTTGCTGAAGATTCTCTCACCCTAAACGCTCACAAATGTATATTGGTGGACCGAGAGGCACCATTGTATGCCTTTATAGTCAAGCACCCAGGCTCGGTCCTCTCCCACTACGCCTTGAGCCTAAGTCAAGGATTGACAAACCCAGAGGAAATTGTAAAATCCCTCAGTGTCAAGTCAGCCATTTGCCCCATACTCATAGATGTAATTTGTAGAAAAGAATATCCAAATCAATAAATAATAATTATTTGCACTTGCTTTTTTATTCATATTCTTCAATAATTTTCTTTTTTGCACCCAATGCACACACATGCAAAGAACCTCAAACATGCAGCCACAGGGCGGCGGGGGGAGCGCGTCTCGGTGATTCTTTTGCAAATTGGGGGGCCGTACAAGGTCAACAAGATGAGGTAACCCATCGGCGGTACCCGACGATCTCGAACGGGGCAAAAAAAGTCCCTGTGTGCCACGACGTGCAGGGAACAATTCTGACAGTGCTGTCAGAATTGCTCCCTTCACGTTGTGTGTACAAGGGGCTTTTTTTGCCCCGTCCAACCCCGTCGAGCGCGGTTGATGCATTACTTGGTCTTGCTGACCCCGTACGGCCTTGCGTTCGCCCCGTTTTGCAAAGGAATCACCGAGACGCGCCCCCCGGCCGCCCGATGGCTGCACGTTCGAGGTTCTGTGCATGTGTCTGTATTGTCGGACAAGCCGAGAGCTGTGGTGGTCAACTTAAATTTAACATATCCAACAATTCAAATACTTATAAAAAAACATTTACAAATGAAAATTGAACATTTGCACGGAATGGTAGAAATTCACCATTTGATATTATAGAGAAAGATTACAAATCTCATGAAGAGAGAGTACATGGGATAAACTACATCTTATGAAGGCATCCTTCATTTATTAATTTGATTGCTAAGGCTTAATCCATATTTTTTAATGTTACAAGCTTTGCATGTGCCATACACAAGATGCCATCCTAAAAAAGCTGCACCAAAATATCTTCGACAGCATCCTATAGGGCTAGTAGATCTGTGTGTTGTATTCCTGTAAAATAAAGTTGCTATAGTCATCTATCATCTCTCTCACCACTCGAGAGAAGGCCGCTTTGGGTATGATTGGCTCAGTGCTCTTTTGATTCTTTTTTATCTCACATAGAGCCACTGTGCCTGGCCTCCATCTTCGCTTTTTTTTGTGTTGTTGGTGGTGGTGGAGGAGCAGCCTACTTGGCCCATTGAGGAGGATCATCTTTATAAGTTTTTCTGCTCCCCTCTTGGGTTTTTTTCTCTTTAGGTGTCACCTTGTCCCTTTTTCTCTTTGCACATTTCTTAGATCTTTGAAGGATTTTTGAAGGCCTTGAGCTCCCAGCCTTTGCTTGCTGGGTGGCTTGAGCTCTATCTTGTGCCACCTTTCTCTATTTCTCTTCTTGTTCTTGTAAGTTTTCCAAATGAGCTCTCTCAACCTTAGATCTCTGCCTTTCCTCTTCCTCTCTCTGTATTCTCTGCTCTTCTTGTACTCTCAATGCTTCCTTCTCAGCTGCCTCTTTCTTTTCCTTCTCCCTTTGCCTTCTCCTCCTCTTAGCCTCTCGTGCGTTAGAAAATGGGTTGCCTGGTATAACTTTGATTACTCTTTCTTTGATTCCCAGTGGAAACTTTTGTGGCATAGTATTTGGGGTGGCCTAAGCACCAGTGGTCGTGACAGCAAGCGAGAGTGGCGGATTTTCAAGCTGTCCTCGGTATTCTTCCTCTGTTTCTCTAGTTTCTTGCGTTGCTCTGTAAAGAGTTGAAATCGGTGTGGGATCTGGCAGAGGTGTGCAATTGGCATGGGTTGTATCACCGAGATCTCCAAAAATATGTCGCATGGTTCTTAGATCATCTGGGCTCGATGGTTGGGGAGGCTCTTGGGTGTTTGAAGCGGGCTGGGACGCTGGGTTATCACTTGTGGTTGGGATGTGGATTTGAAGCGGTAGATTCTGAATGGGATTTAGGTTGCAGATTTTTTGCGGTGTGAGTGGCTGTGGTGGTATTGTTGTGCGTAGTGCTAGTCTGCTAGCGTGAATCGTCCATGTAGTGAAAGTTGTGAGTGCGTGTGCGTTTGTGCTCCAATGGATCTTCTAGAATGTGCAAACCAGAAATGAACTTTAAGTTGTGAATTTTGACTTATAAAGTATTATTTTTAAAAAAACCTTAAAAAAATCAATAATACCATTTAAAATAAAAATTAACTCCCAAATTTATCAAAATTTGTTACATGGGACCACTGATTGGGGCGTCAAAAAATCACATGCATTACAATGTATGCTTAATATGAAAATTGTTAGTGTCAAAAATTTATTGGTTTTCCACTGATTGCCTGCCATTTCGTCACCTTGTTGCACCACATCCTCGGAATCGATCTTTTGCACTAGAAGCATGATATGATTGTGATTGCCTCACACTAACCACTTTCTCTATTTTGCATTTCAAGCTTCTTCACTCTAGTCTTCTTCCTTTCTCTCCCCGCTAAAACTGTAAGACAAGGAGTACTAGGGTATGAGAGTCCACCACACAACCACCCTTTTAATAGGCAAGCCCCTGGCTCTTTGCCCTAGTTGGACTCCCCGTTCCACACCGCCTACCTCGGCCCTGCCCTTGTCTTGTCCGGACTTGCCGGTGTCCTGACATTACTGCCCCCTTAAGAAGAGTTTTCGTCCTCGAAAACAAAAGTGGGAAACTTCTTCTTAAGAACACTAATGTTTTTCCAAGTGGCATCCTTCATGGATCCAGTTGTTTGGTTGACTGGAACATGGTTCAGCAGGAGATTCAATGAAACCAAGAGTAACATCTTCATTTTTCACATTGTTGTCCATATGCAACCATCTGGTGTTACCGAGTCCTATCCAATCATAGTGTGTAGACTCCATTTAGAACACACATGAGCATGCTAAATGAGTTATCACGACAAAGATATACCTGAAAGAGTATCGCTTTTTACTTTCTGTGAAAATAACTTGCTGACCTGAATCATCAGGCAAGTGTAAGTCCTTGACTTGTTCTCAAATTTCATCAGTAAACAACCCCACCCTAACGAGTGTCAAGGTTGAGAACCTGACTTATACATGAAGAGACTACCAAGTCGCAACATGCATTAACTGATAGTAAGTAAACTCCAAGAAGAGCAATAAATGATTACTAATTAGATCGCTTGGTGCTAACGTACGCACTTGCATATCTTTAAGCACAAGATTACACTTTGTAATCTGCATATCCCCTCGGATAAGTGACAGTATTGAGGTGTGTTTTCCCCACAGTCTTCCAGCCAAACTTTCCAGATGGCTGGTAAACGGGATAACAATATCGTACCACATTGCTAAAGAATCAACAATGGAATGAATAACCCTCGTGGTTAACTTGAAGAATCTACAAGCATCTAAACCGATCCATGACCTCTATTGGTGATTGGTAGACCTAAAAAGTAATTTCATACAGATACTGCACTTAGAGTGCAAAATGCTTCATAAGCAACAACTTGAGGAATATGCATGCCGTTCCAAATCAGCCTTTGCTAAACACTAGGGCCCATAACACCTAGTGTGCATGCATTTAGCAAAAATAAACCCGAACCTATATATCATAATGATCCTTGCCAATAATTATGGAAAATGTGATGCGCCTAGCACACATTAAAAAGGAATGTAAATAGTTCTGAAAAGAAACTAAATACTTTTAGTTGCAATCTTTTGCAAGCCTTGCTGAAACGTCTCAATCACAATAGAAGGTGAAACATTGATCACTTCTAGGTACAGACAATGAAAATTTTTCATTAACAACTTATATCCTTGCTATATGTATAAAAAAACCATCTGTAATGTTGTTTATCAATACTTGTAGCTGAACAAGTCATTGTAAGTATCCGACAATTTTTGGCCACTGAAATTTCTCCTGATACGTCGTACTGAAAATGGTCTAGAAAACAGGTTTGACCAGCACTTAGGGACTTTGTCATGACACATATTTGAAATAGGGGGCACCAGTGTCAGTTCTAGAGACTCATATTTGCCACATGTGGAATATGTCTCAACTAAAGGATGTCTGAAAAAAGAACATCCTACAAGTACAAGATGTACTTGTGTGTGGAGGTAACTCTAAACACTCTATGACAAGAGTGAGTGGGACCCTCATTCATTGCTCCACACTGGCTAAACCGAACTCCTTGAGTCCCTAGACCATGTTGTATCCCATGTGACAACATGTGCCAAATCAAATCCTACAAGTGTATCCATAACAGCATAAGGCAGAAAGATAGATTGGACACTTGGCCCAAAATACTTTGTACCGACATGTCCTTGGCAGGGCTCTGTAACATTCAAGCGTACTTATATGTCTTGAAAAACCAAGCAAAGCATACTAAAAATGGAATAATACCAAATCAATAGATGCGTACTTGGAGATTTGAACGTAATGTTCACTTACCTGTATTCAAAGGGAGAGGAGCACGTCTCCTACCTGAAAAAACAAACACCATTGCACTAGGAGCCCCGGGTGTTACCTTTGCAATCCAAGCCCTTGGATTAGAATCTACATAGTCAAACGCCTTGGTAAGACCCGTTGTAGAACTATGCAACTAGCAGGTAACGGTAACCAATGTAGTTAACCTTGTACAAAATGATGAGAATCAACTTAAAAAAGTTGAATTTGTTCGCTACCGCGTGGTAGATTGCTGAATTTTTTCCTTGAAAGTATAAAAGATCAAATTGTGATCCTCAATGCGTATGGGGTGATTTAGTAAGCACCTGTTGGGTCGTACCCCAAAACTATGATGTCATAGACACTCGTAGTGCTATAGAGAGAGCAAGAAATACACACAAGTAAGATGCCTAGCTCGTATCAACAGCCATGCTGTCTCAACTATTTGCTGCATCTAGACTCCATGGTATAGATTAGCTGATGTAAGTGGAAGAGTATAAAAAACTCAACTTGAGCATCGCACTAGAAACATATAGTGCAAAAATGACACCCTAATCCTCTGAAATGACAAGGCTCTTGCTCGTCCATTAACGTCGATATGTTCGATGTGTACTCCACTGGGAAAATCTGTTCGATCCTAAGAACAATCACCCAAGGAATGCCAATAGTTGGGTCCTACCCAAAATCTGACAATGAATCCTAGTCAGCATGTGTGGTGCGTAGCCTTTATGGCAATTAGTGTTCACTCAAGGAAACAATGAAGACTAATGTAGAGGGCGTCTTGCCGAATTTCTAGCTGAGAGTTAGAGCACCTTGGCTCATGTTGACTCCCAAACAAGAAATGTCTCAAAAACTACGTAGAAAGTTTTCATTATTCATGGAGAGAAATAAGAAAGAGAGAGATAAAATGCTAGGCTAAGGAACTTTCCTTAAGTGATGGGTTTGTATCTATTGTGTCCAATCTATGTGCTCTGACGCATCTTATGCCTGATTTGGAGCTTATCCTATGAGCATGTAACAATCTTCTTGTATAACGCTCTCATCATAGAGGGAAAAGAAAACACAAGCCACAGCTTGACCCTCATACCATGTATGGGGTCGTGACTTTACAAAAATGAATTAATATGGCACTTTGCCTGTGAAATAGGTCCTAGATTTAGGTTCCATTTAGTGGTATTGTGCATTGACAGCAACCATAAATTAAAACCATGTAGAACTTAGTTTGTTCATGACAGAGTGTCTGGTGTGATAGCGGAAGCATAATCTCTGAAGCGGTGGAATTCATGTCACCTGGTGAGCATGCTTTGCATACAGATGTTTAAGCCCTTGGCGAGAGTGATAGCCTCAAACGTGAGAGCCAAAACCATTAGTGCCTTGCACAGTCTAAACTGGTAGGGATTCTGTGAGCTGATATTCCCTATTGTGCCAGTTCCCCGAAGCCTTGCTGCATATGAAATTGCCAAAGCACTTTGCTTTGCACAATCCGAGTAATTGCCAAGTAAAGTGTAAACATGTAAAAACAAGAAAAAGTTAAACTTGGCTAACCTGGTCGTTGTTGCTGCAACCAGTTCTCATGAATTTTGGGAGGAAAACTCATTTCAAAACGGCGTATATCCCTATCTGCACTGACACCATGGGATATCCTATATACCTGTCTGGTACAGAATGAAATAACCAGCAATATGAAATAACCTGGAAACACATTGCCTATTTCTTCCCAATGTTGTATGGTCATACCATATAAATCAAACGTGGGGAGTCACAATGCAAGATGCATAATGAATCCTTGCGTCATATAATTTCGCATGGCGTCATTGCCAACAAACGCTATGGCCGACAGATGTCATAGCAAAACAAAGTCGATCATGTCGACCATTCACAAAAAATAGACCTTGTCCATTTGTAGATCTAATGGAAAAAACGGAATTATGTGTGCAAAGTATGTGCATCTCGTACATACTTTAAGTCTTATGAATGATATCCGTGATCAACGGTATACCATAGTGGTCAAGGACATGCTCAAATAACAAATATCAATTTTGTACCTCATTAATTACACCTTCTGACGAAGCTTGCCGCCGGAAGAATCAAATGAGTCGCCTAGAAGATGAAAACCAAGAAATGATTTTCCGTATACCGATGTTTGGTTCAATAGACATGGCCGACAGTGGATTCAATTTGAGCATGTCAGATTGGCTACTCCTTAGAATGAAAGAATGATCGGCCTTGCCAATCACCGATGCCTTATAAGGCACGAGCACTTCCTGAGCTACCTTCACTATGAGTCAATCATGCATCTAGAAATCCATGTAGGTGGTATCTCTATCGGAGCCGTGCTCCTTAGTCCAAATCATGGTAATGACTACCAAAATTGGACGTAATCTATTGACCTTGGTCATAATGGACCCATAGATACTCTCTCAGGACACCATGGCCGAGATCAACATCATAACATAGACTTGTAATACAATTGTATACATAAAGCGATGAAAATTGAAATTGCAAACCTGATAATCCGTTCGTGTTTGTGTTCGTGTCCGAGGTCAAGCACTTTCTTCACCATCGATTGATGATCTTTTGCATATATCCTTGGATGCACCATGGATGCGAGTTGCATGTGTCTTGGTCAAGCTCTCATGGCTTAAATGAGCCCGAATACTATCCACCGGCCAAAACCCTTAGCTAGGTAGAGCAAAATAGAGATAAATAATATATATATATTATTTTGCTGCAGGGGCTATGGCCGACTGCGATGGTGACAAAGCATGATTGGTAGACCACCGTTACGATGCCTTCATATCCTTTTGTCCCTTGGGAACCCTTGCATGTGCGTTGCGGGCCTTTTCATTCGTGGTAATACGGGCTTACAATATAGTAGGGGACCCCAAAATAGGGTGCCCTACTCCAAACAATAGTGGCATGCTTCATGCAGCGATGGCGGGCCAACTCCACCGAGAGCCTCAGGGAGATGGAGGGCATTATAGAGCTTTTCAACGCATGGTGATGTGACGAGTTATCATCCGTGGCCCAAGGCGAATCCATCAAGCCCATCGCGGTGCAATTTCTTGCAGGTTGACTTTGACCCCTTCCTTAGTGTAAGGGATCATGCCTGTGTCGATTAGCTACAGGTCGACTTCGACTTCCTCAGTGTAAGGAATCATGTCCACGTTGCTTGGCCTGTCGAGGCTCCCACTCCCTTGCAAACAGTTGCTCCAACAACCCTGTGCCGGTGTTGACTTCGTCCTTTTTGGCTAGCACAAGCATGCATGCAACCGTTCTCCCCCCTCCTCCATGGCTCCTCCTCCATGGCTCTGATACCAGTGTAATACAAGGGGTACTAGGGTATGAGAGTCCACCACCCAACCACCCTTTTAATAGGCAAGCCCCTGGCCCTTTGCCCTACTTGGAATCCCTGCTCCACACGGCCTAGCCCGGCCCTACCCTTGTCTTGTCCGGCCTTGCGGGTGTCTTGACAAAAACTCTGTAGAACCAATTGAATATTTCGTGTAGGGCATTTCTCTTTTTCCTCCCACCTCCATGTCTTGTATTTTTAAAATACACTGCTTTTGCTTAATAGTGTGAGCGCTCCATTACTTGGCTACTCTAGATGCCCAATGAACCGAATGTGTAAAGAAAAAAAGAGGTATGAGCAAAACGAATGTGCTGAAAAAATATAAAACTTTAGTTCAAACACTGATGTTTTTTTACTGCAAAGACAAAGTGTTCAACCCACCATGTAATGTGTTATGTGCATCTCCCCCCAGGCATCCACCATTTGCGTTGTGAAACTATTGATTACAAACTTTAAGGTGGATATCTCGGTAGAAATTAGATTTGCCTTTTCAAGAAAGCAATATCATCTATAGAGAACCACAAACGAGCACGCTTAATTCCTAGGGTTGCTTCGTTACCTCTGTAGGTGGTAATGTCACTAACCTTTTTCCACAATTGAAACTCATTGGGACTTGGTGAGTCAGATAGTCTGAAAGCATATGCTTAGCTTTACTACCACCCATACATATGCTTAGCTTTACTACCACCCATACATATTTTATTAGGACGATCCTGTGTACTTCCAGATGCCTTCTTGTCCTTTCATAACTCTATTGCAACCCCATGCAGGCCAATGCTTGATAGAATAGAGTCGAGTTCTTTGATACACTCTTCCCTTCTTTATGAGGCTACATATTCCAAGCATAATTAATATGGAGTTAAAGAAACTTGTCAAGAATTTGTGCATGAAGAGAGCACACATGCACATTTATTCGAGGAATTGGTAGAATAGGATCCCAATTTGGATCATCCATGTCTTTATTAGGGGGTACACTCTGGTTACATCTGAGGATACCTTGAAACCATTGTTGTAGTGCTTTACCCATTGTTTGTGTAGTGGTCACACCTTTCGCAAAATTGACTGCAGCTTTGCGACCCTTACCCTTACCCTTGCGCTTACCTTTTTCAGAGTTGGCTGCATCTTTGCCACCCTTACCCTTACCCTTGCCGTCAGTTCCTAATGAGACTTTACTGTGGCAACAATAAATGCATGAAAAGAGGGTCATTGCACCTTGCTTGCATCCTAACATACACTTGAGAGTTTTCAAGTCTCCTACCAAATGCAACTTCACTTGGAACGTACTTAGACCTGAAACCTGCAATTGTTTTCCTTCTTATTGTTGTCGAATGACGTCAACGATTGGGGTGTGATTAAAATACTATTTTAGGGACTCATGTTTCTCATGTGGGAGATGTGTTGGACGGGGAGCTACTCACACACCCATGAAGTGCATGCAAACACTACCTAGAAAAACATAATTTCAATCGAGGATACAGATGACATGATAGGCACACGGAGGAAATATCTTAAGCTTGTCAGGCTGAGACCATCCCACACATACAACACTCTGGAAGGCCAACTAAACCACAATCAAGAACCTCACTGCTCTCAACTACACCACCTAGCCACATACACACATACGCAAGGTAACTCACCTAATCATGCCAGATTCGTATGAAACTTAAGGAACACCATCCCCTCACTAGGATACACCTGTCCCTACGCTTCTACACTCAAAACCCTTACTCTAAACCCGTCTGCAGAAAACGTATAGGATGACAGAACAAAATTTTGAAAGTGCCCGAAACTGAAATTTATGAGTACCTATGCGTAGCTTATGTCGCCACGATTCTATAGACTACTAGCACGCAGAAAACAGAATCGTTTGATACACTTACGGCCACAAATAGCTCATAGATGCGTCAGTGTGTGCGCTTCGTCTTGTGTGGAACGCTTGGCGTTGTCGCGTAGCTCTCCTCGAGCCTACAGCAATGGTGCAGTCGGATCTCCAATGTGTTGAGCGAGCCGGGCGTAGCGAGATGATGAAGCTCACGCTCACTCTCTTTCTCTCTCACACACAGTAGACGACAGCGCTAAGTTTGATTATGATAAAAGTCTTTTTTACAAAATGACCTAGGTACCTTATATACTAAGGCTACCTTAGGTTTAACCAAAAATGGGGTTGAAAGGGTCAAATGGATTTGTATTTACAATCTGGAAGTGCCATTGCACCCCGGTTTCTGAAACTAGAATAACTACTCATTATAAGTGACGTTTATAGCCATAATCCGCAGCATTTCATAACTCGCAAAAGATAAGACTTTGGTACGAAACTTGAGTTAGGTTTTGTTGTTGACCCAGCGGTCAACATTCCCCCCTTCCATGTTTATGTCGTCCCCGACATGACCTGGTTGTCCATGGCGATGCGGTCTTTGCTGTCGTTTTGGCTTCATCTGTGGCACTGCTTGTAACTTTGTCGAACCACAACAAGAACTATGATCCATTAGAGAGGACATCTATCATCATAACCATTCATCTTTTGAGATCCTCTGATTACTTTTATGTCTGCGCTTCTTCATTGGGGACTTCTTTGTTCCTGTGCAATCATGTTGTTAGTTTTGTCTGCAGCTTTGTCATTGTAGGCCATTCTTCGACTCGCCATTGAGGAGAAGTATGCTATGATCTGAAATTGGTGCTCCGATTCATTTGTCAATTGATTTGAGTAGCATTTCTTTATTGTTGATGTAGAAGGAATATATACAAGAGGATGGTGATAGGTGTCTTTAGATTAGGGTCTAAAACCTGGATGACCAAAGGGAAAAAACCCGGTGGGAAAAAAATGCCTTTGGTATACGCTCTTATTGGAGTTGAGCAGTTGAATGTGAAGTACATGTTCATGAAAGGTGAGTGCTTGGGTGAAACACGGAAAGAGTGCCTGATGCAAGTGCCAATTATGGGACACTCTATATGAATATGAGAAATTTGTCAACAAAAGCATGCAATGTGAAAGAAGGAGATGATGGGTTTTTCAAGAAATAAATGTAGCACATGTGACATCAAAAGATGTGTCAATAGCTTCCACCTTTCCAAGAAGGGTTTTGATGTAGAAGTTTCTCCACTCGTATCTCATTGTGCTCAGTACGTGAGTGTCTTTTGGACCTTCTCCTTCACTTCACCAGATGTAAGTACTTAGACTTTGACTCTTTTGCTCACCTATACCAGCATGAGCGACACAACTTAAATATGCTCAACTCTTCCAGCTTGAGCAGTACCTAGAATAGCTAAGACGCTTAGACCACAAAGAATATTACTTGAAGCTTTGGGACTAACACCTCACTCATTTTTTGGCTTAGCTACTCGACTGTGACTTTTATGACTTGTCAATTGTATGTTGACACTGCTTTGTGACAAGTTCTTCGGCTGTTGTAGTGGCTGTTGAGACATACTTCGTGAAGTTTCATCGTTTCCCTGTACCTTCTTCTCTTTATAGTGCTCAGGCCTCTCGTCAGTCTTTTCTTCATGTGGATTATGGATTTTTTTATTTTTATTTCTTAATAATACACAAAGAAAATCTTAAAAAAACTTAACAAAAGAAAAATCATTCAAATAGAAATCTAAATGCTATGTACACTATACACATGTCCCTAGGGGCTCATATATGGATTTTGTCCCCATACTCCTCTGTAACACTACTATGAGGGCATATACTCTAAATTTTGTCAAAAAATTATCACAATAAAACGCAAAAATTCAATGCATCTCACAAAACATTGCTCTCTAATAGTCATAATGTTAGGTTCGCATTCAGAATGCCTCCCCCCTTCCTATTTGGAGTCATCCTTTACGACAGGGTATCGCAAAGGCTATGTGTTGTGCTTGGGCAATTAAAAGTTGTGCCTATGCAGGCCTTGTAATGTAGCCCTATTATGCATACACAGTCAATGCATGGAAAAGATTTATGTTGTGCAAGATGTGGGTATAATCAATTTGCTTATTGGCATTTGTTGGTGAGGCTTCCTATTCTAAGCAATGTAATGGTATTTGAAGCTCCTGTATCATTGCTTGATTGAAGCGACTTGCTCTCTTCTAACTGTACTGTAATCGTAGGAAGAATTGTAAGAATTCAAGCGGCGATGCACCGACAGCAATTTTGTTGTTCTTCTTTGGGACCCATTCATTTGCGATTATTGGCTGTTTTGTTGCGGGCTCTCGTTTGGGAACCCATACTTGCCCGTGCTTCATTTTTGTTTGAAGAGACTTCTTTGGGATCCACCTTTTGTTGTGTAAGTCGACAGTGGTCTTTGCTTCAGCCCTTGTACGCTTGGTTGGGGACGGGATTCAGGCTTTGAAAATTGACACTGTGGTTGTTTGGGAATCCAAATGAATTCCTGACTTTTTTGTGCTTGAATTAACTTCTTTGGAGCCCAAACCTGAGTTGTGAAAGCTTGCGACTTTGTGATATTCTTACCTGATCGTGCACGCTTTCCTTGTTTTTGTTTTGGTGTTGGATCTTGTGGTTTGTCATTAGAGATCTTTGTCTTCTTGATCCATATCTGTTTTTGTCCGATCTGGCTTTTGGTATCCAGATTTGTCGATCTTTTTGTCTTTGACTTGTTGTTCTGTTCTTTTGACCTGTCATGGTTGTTGCTGAAGGGGTTGGTGATAGTGATGGCCTGAGTTGATGATAGGGGATGTTGTAAGATTTATCACTATCGCTACTATCCTCAGCAAGGTTGACTTCTTGTACTTTCCCTTGATTTTTTGGCTGGTAGTGGAAAGTTACTATCTGTTTGCTCGTGGGTGGTAGTTTCTTGGAGGACTTTTCTAGCCCATTGATTAGAGAATTGTTAGCTCGTTGATCTGGTCGTATTCCTCCTAGCTGAGTCTTTGCATCCTTATTAGGAACCATGTCTGAGGATTCTTGTGGTGGCTGTGTCTTCACCGAGGACTTTGGAATCCACTTTTGATGCACTTTATTCGTGTAGCGATGACATTGATTCCCGGGTCGTTGATCTTCTTGAAGCTCGAAGTATTCTACAGAGTCATAGAACTCGTCGTCTTCTTCATCTTTTGATTCTCCACATTTCTTTGTTTGCTCCTTATGTCGAGAGCTTGTTGATGTCTGGTTCTCTTTGTTTTCCTGGATTACACTCACTGCAAAATAAGGAACGACATCATAGCCATTTTCATCACAAAATTTTTTTGTGGGAGCATCCTCCACGGTGCACACGTCCAGAGTAGCCAAGATGTGTTCCCATCCAAAAGGCTCTAACTCTTATTCAGGAAATGGTTTTGGGATATAGTCCTTATCCTCTATAACCCGCTCTAGGATACATTCCTCACGTTTCAAGCTACCACATTGTGAAGCTCCACACATCCAAAGTTCTTTAGGCTTACCTAAGCAAGCTGGAGGTTCTGTTCCTGCTACTGTGGCGGAATCAAACTCCTCTACCGGTGTTCTCGTCACATCCCTATAGCTATGGTCCCTCAAGTTTATCTTTGTTATGGTTTCCATATGTCTCGGGTATATATGGTCATAACCCCAATCTTGGACCATTTTCAATTGTCGCATGAATGGTCTTCCCAGAATGATGTCATAGTTGTTCTTCTTGCCAAAGTCAACAACAGCAAAAGTGTGTTCATATTCAATGCCACAAGAAGTAACAAGTACTTTTTCTAGCAGTCCTAGGGGCTTTTCCTTGTGTCCATCTGCAAGCTGCAGGGTCATTCGTGTGGATCTCAAGGCAGGTGGCCACACCAGCTCCACTGTCAAGGATTGCAATGGTTTTTACATTATTGAATTCCATAGGAAGGGTGGTGTTTCCATCTTCTCCCTCGTAATACTCGCCTACCTTGTTTAATGGCACTGACCTAGTATTTAGTTGAGGCATTTCAAGCTCTTTGATGCCTTCCTCGATTTGAGTCATTGGGGTTTTTACACCAAATTTCTCTAGAAATTTACCCACATTAGCCCACATGTTTGGTATAATTCTGAGCAACTCGGCTAACATTATTGTATAGGTGACTGGGGTAGATAGAATATCTACTAGCCCCTTTGAATCGATGGCCTTATTGGGAGACAGTCTCTGTGATGGGACTGCAACCACATCTGGCTTGGTCTTGTACTCTCCCATGTAGGACGGTAGTGTTCTTAGCGAATGGGGTTTACTATCCATAGATTGTACAGATTCTTTCTCGCCCCAATACAATTGCAAGTCTAGATTCATTTGAGATCCAATCTCAAATTCCTCTATTGGTGGTAGAAACACTCCTTGTTCATCACCAGTCTTGTCTACTCGTCTTCTTAGGTCATCGGCTTCATTGGCCTCTCTGAGTTGTTTCCACAATTCGTCAAAACCATCTATCTCTTTACAATCCTCAGGTATAGCTTGGTGAAATCCCTCGGAAGAGTTATCCGTGGTATTAGTACAATCCTTGGTTCTAATGCTGGGTCTTTGAGGTTTGGTCTATGCTCATGACTAGAATCTGGCTCCTTTAGTTCCTGGTTTGGTGGGATTACTTGTGTAGGCATGACACGGATCACATCCTTAGGTTTTGCAACTGGTGGTTCTAGTAAAGCTTGGGCTGTTTGAATCATTTTATGGCACATTTCAAATTTTTGCTTTTCTAGTTCCGCATAGGGATATGTCATCCACCTATGTTCTTGGGTTTGGTTTTTTTTTAGCCTTTCATCATAGGCTTTCAAGTGGGCATCTAATGTCTCATTAACCTTCTCTGCCAACACAGATCCTCCTGAACTAGCACTTCTTGGTTTCTCATCCGTGGATGGTTCTTCTAGAGGTTTAACCATCTGTGTAAGAGAAGGTGCCTCCTTTTCCTCATGTTGTTTTATCTTCTCCTCAGATTCGGTAAGCTTCTTAGCTAGGGATTTTTGCTCTCGTTCCCTGCGTGCTTTCATCCTAGTCTTTCTACCTTTCCAACTATTTCGTTTGCTCTTGGTTGTCTAACTAGGTGCGTCTGTCTTTGGTCCATCATCTGTCTTTGGACTCGTGTCACTTTTCGTGTTCTTTGTCTCTGGATTTTCATTAGCTTTATTTTGAGCTTGTGCTCTCATAACCACTTGAAATGGTACGACATTTTCATTTTCTGAGCTATTAGGTAGCTGAACAATCCCTGATACATTTGTCGTGATTTTCCTGATTTGGTTTGGTTTTTTCGGGCAATCGGGGATCAAGTGAGTGATGCCACACTCAAGACAATAGGCATTTACTTCAGTGATCTCCGTATGACGACATTGTTTGACCAAGTGGTTGTCACGACTTTTGTGACAAACTGTCTCTGGTTGAGGAGATTCTTTTAGCATTTCCTCTTGGCTATAAGCAAGCTTTGACCTAGATAAGCCGCTATTTGCAATGAATCGCAATGTTCTTTTGTCCATTTCATACCTTATTTCTTTTGACTGAAACCCAGGAGGTGGAGGTTGTACCGGCCTCACCACTGCATGTGTTTCTCTCACCTTTTATTGCTCCGAAGGGTAGTACTCACTTTGGTTGCTATACCACGGTTGCTATACCACATTGTAGCTGGTACTGGAGTTGGTTTATTTGATGCTTCCATCATTGGCATGTATCTCATGTCTACTGGCATTCTAGCACCTGGCAGCGGAGGTTGTTGTCCTAAGACAAGCTGTGGCCTTAAAACTCCTACTGGACCTGGCGCATTCCCCGTAATGTATCTAGGTGGAGTAGGTGCTTCTGGAACAGGTTGTACATACCTCTCCCTAGCATTTTCCATGCTATAATAGCACTCTTTCCTCGTATGGTTCGTCCATTTTCTCTCAATTTCACACCACTTCGGCTCTCCCGAATCAGACCTTACAAGAGGAATCAACTTCTTGACCAAGTCGTCGATAGCTTTTCTTGATCAATAGGTGCCGTTGGCTTGGCAATGGACTCACTTATCTGTGAAACACTGTGCTGAGAGGATGTGTCATCTCCTTAACTCTTTAAGTCCATTTCTTTGTATGCCTCACGGTTATCCACTAGATAAAGAGCTTCTTTGATCAACTCGTTTAGCGTCATCCTCCTTATCATATGCAGATCCTTCTGAAGGCCCTCATCTCTCATTCCATGGATAAATATCAACATCAGTCGTGCTTGTGTGGGTAATTTCGCTCTCGGACAGAGCCTAACATATCTCTTGAGTTGTAATGATGCTTTGCGTCCTGATTCATCCTCTTTCTGTTTGAATCTATGGATTTGTAAAACCGTGTTGTGAGCAATGCCTTTTGTCAAGAATTCTTCAATAAACTCTTGAATCAGCTCATCTAGGGTCTCAAAATCCCATTTTTCCACCGAGTCGAACCATGTACCTGCATCATCTTCTAGAGTCAATCCAAATCCCGCAAACTGTGTCGCAAAATCTAAAACTTCCTCTGCTCTAATCACTCTTCTAAAAGCCGCTACGTGATCTCTCGGATCTTTATATCCGGAGTATTTTCTGTTTACCCATTTCTGGACTTGGGATGGTCTAGCTTGTCGATTGTCTACAAGTCTAACCAGAGACTTTCCCAATCCTTCTCTCGTTATCGCTCTTGAAGGGAATCCTTGTGGCTCTCTTCCTGGAATTCCTATAGGAATTCTCGTGTTTGGTGGAGGCATTTGTGGTCCTTCATTGACCAAATACCCACCTCTTTCTAGTACAGTCTGTGGATTTGTGCTTTCTACAACTGAGTATTCTCGTCCATACTTGTCAAAAACTATAGATCTCCATTGACAGTCGACTCCATATGTGTAGACATATAAGAGCTTGTAATCCGTTATCTCTTCTAGGTATGGATGTGAGCACCTATAAAGATTGACCTCATTGTTGTCAATGTATCTATATAGTCCTTCACTCTCATGACCAATCATCCAAACTCTCTCAACAAGATGGGTCTTTATCAATTGCAAGTTTGGAAGATCCATTGTGGGAGGATATTCCTCTATCGTCGGGATCTCCAAGCTTGTGTAAGCTGCGTTTGAATCTAGGGTAGACATGATTTCTGGGCTTAAGAGATTTTGCTTGGTTCAAGTAGACTTAGTCCACTGTGTTCAAGTGCTTTGGTAAGGGAAAAGTCGAAACTATGTCCAAAACCGCAACCGTTTTGTCACAATTCTTGCAAATTGTCGCTTTTAGACACCCCTAACTTGCGGATGAATTTTGAGGCCTCAAACGATGTTTTGCTCCAAGATTTGTAGAGCCGCTCTCAGGCTACGTTTTGATATAAAAACTTTTCCGATCCGATACCGTTTGTGAAAGTTATGGCCAAAATAGTGAAATGCAGTTTAGACTAGTCAAAATGAGTCCAAATTCAATTTTAAAAGAAGATTTGGGATCTCTATGACACTCTGAACACGTCTGTATGGTCAAAAGTACAGTTGGACCCTTAAATTGGTCTAGAGACATCCTACGCGTAGGATGTCTATATGCTCAGAATTTAACAAAATTTGGTCGAGAGACTCCCCTTAAGTCCAGCAACACAATGGTATGCTCAGAATTTCATTTGGACCTAAAAATGGCCTTGAGACATCCTACGCGTAGGATGTCTTTTTTCTCAGAATGAATTGAAATTTTCACCCTAGCTTCTCCTTGATGTGCTGATCACAATGGTGTGCTCATAAGTTGGTTTGGAGTCCTTAATCAAGCTGGAGACATCCTACGCGTAGGATGTCTTTTTGCTTTGTTTCAGCTCAAACTTGCACTGTAGCTTCCCCTTGATGTGCTAAGCTCACAGCTATTTTTACTTTTTGATTCTGACACCTATAGGTTGGTCAAATGCTCAAGAATCTGTTCCAAAATCCTGATGTCTGTTCAGATGAATTCCCAAGTCAAATCAAATCCAAATTGGACTAAATTTGACTAGGAGGCTTGCCTAAGGCTATACAACAGCATGGTATGGTCATAGTAGAATTTTGGTTTCAAAATCATGCCTTAGACATCCTACGCGTAGGATGTCTAACTGCTCAGAATGAATCCAAATTTGAACCACAGACTCTCCTTAAGGTGCTCATCACTGTGGTATGCTCAGAGGTTGATTTGGAGTGTTAAATCATGGTGAAGACATCCTACGCGTAGGATGTATTTTTGGCCTGTTTGACCCCAGACTTGTCCCACAGCTTCCCCTTGATGTCAGTAACCCAGTGGTATGCTTAGATTTTGGTTTGGATGTCAAAAGTCCCAAATTTTAGTTGTTCTTGCCTTTTTCAGTCAAAAATGCTAAAGTCTGTTCAATCTTCCTTTCACTGACCCAAATGAGATGAAATTTATCACATGCACTCAATACAACATTTAGAACATGCCTATGAAGTCATCCTATGGTTTGGTCTCAAAATTAGGCCTTGGACACAATTTGGATAGGATGTCTGGCAATTTTCATCTTTTGGCTTTGATCTGTCAAAATATGGTCAAATTTCCACTTTCCAGGTGATAATAGGGTAAAACCTACCTTCTAAACACATTGGTAACCTCAGATTTTCAATAAAATGCCCAGATCACCCTGTACACATCCTACACGTAGGATGTCTACTGCTGATTTTTTGAGACTGAAGTGTCCCTGATGCTTCCTTATGCTCTCAGCAAGTGCAAGTATGCTTCACAATTGCAAAAACATGCAAAAATCACTCAATTTAAGCCTTTTCTGAAATTTTACGTTTTCTGACTCCGCCTTTTGGCTTTTGGTCAACAAAAATAGGGAAAAACACCCAAGTCAATATGTTACTAGGGTAAAACCTACCCTCTGAACCCACTGGTAACCTCAGTTTCCCCAAATTCCCTGCCAAAAGTTCCCTGGAGACATCCTACGCGTAGGATGTCTATGTTTACAGAATTGCAGGTTTTCTTCACAGAACCCTTGCAAATGCTCTTTTATATGCACATCATCAGCCAGTCATGCCAAAATATCCACAAAAGCTTGTTTAATGCATTTTTACCCTCAAAAGCACACTTTTCCGTGATTTCAAATGCAATCAAGCACTTTAGCAAATAATTCAGTTTTGAATAGCTCTAGATCAGAAACGGATCACTTACGTAAAGATACTCCTACAAATCATATGGGGTTTTGCATCTATGGGTAGAAAAATGCTTCACTACCACACACGGACTAGTAAACACTTTTATCACCTCACAAATCACTCGACCACCAACAACTACTCTAATCCACAGATCCTAACTAAACCTATTTAGTCGTAGACCCTCGGCAAGACACACGCTTCCTGGCCATCCACTTGATCGTGGAATATCCTCTTCCGGGTCCACTTAAGAAAAACGCTTTCTTTAGTTGAAACTAAATCAAGCAACCATCACACGAGTGTTAGTAGGAAACCTACTTAGGTCCTTGTGTCCCCGGCAGCGGCGCCAATGTTGGACGGGGAGCTACTCACACACCCATGAAGTGCATGCAAACACTACCTAGATCAACATAATGTCAATCGAGGACGCAGATCACACGATAGGCACACGGAGGAAATCTCTTAAGCTTGTCAGTCTGAGACCATCCTACACATACAACACTCTGGAAGGCCAACTAAACCACAATCAAGAACCTCACTGCTCTCAACTACACCACCTAGCCACATACACACATACGGAAGGTAACTCACCTAATCATGCTAGATTCGTATGAAACTTAAGGAACACCATCCCCTCACTAGGATACACCTGTCCCTATGCTTCTACACTCAAAACACTCACTCTAAACCAGTCTGCAAAAAACGCATAGGATGACAGAACATAATTTTGAAAGTGCTTGAAACTGAAATTTATGAGTACCTATGCATAGCTTATGTCGCCACGATTCTATAGACTACTAGCACGCAGAAAACAGACATCATTTGATACACTTATGACCACAAATAGCTCGTAGATGCACCAATGTGTGCGCTTCGTCTTGCGTGAAATGCTTGGCGTTGTCGCGTAGCTTTCCTCGAGCCTACAACAATGGTGTAGTCAGATCTCCAATGTGTTGAGCGAGCCGGGCGTAGCGAGAGGATGAAGCTCACGCTCACTCTCTTTCTCTCTCACACACAGTAGACGGCAGCGCTAAGTTTTATTATGATAAAAGTCTTTTTTACAAAATGACCTAGGTACCTTATATACTAAGGCTACCTTAGGTTTAACCAAAAATGGGGTTGAAAGGGTCAAATGGCTTTGTATTTACAATCTGGAAGTGCCATTGCACCCTGGCTTCTGAAACTAGAGTAACTACTCATTACAAATGACGTTTATAGCCATAATCCGCAGCATTTCATAACTTGCAAAAGATAAGACTTTGGTACGAAACTTGAGTTATGTTGTGTTGTTGACCCAGCGGTCAACAAGATGAAAAGCTTCCAGCCACTAAATATTCTTCTTGAATTGAAAACCTAAACAGGTGTTTCCCTTCTCGCTGGCATTTAGCTCAACATCGACGCCCACCAAGGCTCTGTTCATAAGCATAACTCTTACCCTTTCAAGCCATTGACGTTTGACAATCTAGCATTCAACAAGATTCATCACAAATATAACTTTGCTATCACACTCTTCCTATGTCAACCCATAAAATCTAATCATTGACTCCTTGAGCTTCAACAAGTCAGCATAGACATTATTGAACTCGTTGTAATGAAAGGATTTGTTCTCTTCTAATGGTAGGGCATTCTCCACATATTGAAATCCACCCAACAAGCTTGCAACATCAGTATTGGTACACCTTTGTGCAACACTAACACTGTAAGGCATTGGCAACAACCTAAACAAACCTTTTGCTCTATAACCTAGTGTGTCAAAGCTTCAGAAGCCTTGAAACTTATTCCTGCATTTTCACACACCTCCATCATCTCCTGAGGTGAAACAATGTTCCTCCTTTAATGAGTTCTAAGTGAGAGAGAGTGTTTTATATGTTAGAGATAGAAGAGGGGTGGGAAAAGGACATTTTAAAATTCATTTACTCACCTCTCTTTTGGGTTACTAAATAGACTATTTTCAAATTCAAAATATGGAAATGGCTTTTTAAAAATCTCAACATAGGCCTTTTTGCCCTCTCTTTTAGGCTTGATCAAACTTGCCCTAAGCTTTAAACATTCCCTTGAACTTCTAAATAAAGAGACTCTCCTATATCCCATCCACTTCCTAATGATACATAGGATTTGCGAGTAACTTATTTCTTGCCTTTTTCCTCTTTTTATTCCTCTCTTCCCTCTATGAATAACGAGGAGAAGGACTACATGACTATATTTTCCTCTTGGGAGGAGTTGGGGATCGTCGATACCGCCGTCTTTGTGGAGCCACATCCTCCAAAGTATTTGGAGATTCACTTATTTCATAGGGTTCCTCCTCTTCCCTCACCAGTGAGAGTCTCCTTTAGAAGTCTCTATTAGAGGCTTCCTAAGATCTCTCTCCTCTTGGGGAGATTGGAGAATCACAAGAGTGCAAAGTTGTTGGTTAATGTTGGCTTGCAAGGCAGGGTTGCCCATAGCTTGTTGCAACCTAGTAACAAGATAGTTCACAAACATGGGGGCATCATTAGTAGCACCTTCATGTGCAAAATCAAAATTTTCAATATTCATTCTACTCTCTTTATTATTGTCAGCCATGATAGCTAAATTTATATCTATGCTACTTTGTGCTTTGACAACTCAAAACTTTAGTTGCTACTCTTCTTTACTTTTGAAAATTAGCTCTTAAGTAGCCACACCCATGGTTTAGAGACTGTTGATTGAAAAGAGTAGTGGAGAGGGTTTGACATTGCTCAGTTAATTATGGTTCTTGCTGAGATTGCTTGTAGCTCAATAATGGTTAAGCCGTAGGCAAGCCCCGAAATACTCCATTATTAAGTCTACAGTTCCCAACGATGTACCTCGGACTAAGTTCTTTTCATCTTGGATAATAAATCCTTGTCCCACTTACCCTCTTGCAATGAATAGGTCCAACCTTTCATGGTGGACAACTTAAGGACCTCTCTTCTTAAGCAAGAACAGAGAAACCAATAGCTCTGATACCAATGTAATGGAATATGGCTATACCATTGACTGTAGTGAAATTAAAGAAGCAATAGTGAGCATTTCCTGAAGATAATCCTTAATGAGCATAAGGAGAGAACTTGATTAAAGGTAGAAAAATAAACATTATACCTAGTTAGCTTGGCATGAATAATACTTGTAAAAGAGATCAGAGAGAGAAAATTAGAGAAATTGACAATAGTTGAGGACCGGATTTATTTGGAGCCAGTCCCCCCTCTGAAAGGATTTTGTATCATAGATTCTCCCATGAAGAGAGACTTGGTACAATACATGCTTTGTGTTCGTTGAGACGTTGTTGATGCCATGAAGATGCTTGCACCAAATTTATGCCCCCCGTAACTACCTTGCAAAATCATTAGCTTGTCCCTGACCTCAATCCGAAGACCTCAAACACCTTCAAAGGTTGAGAGATCTAGTAGGGAGTGAGGGAAGGGAAGAGGAATAAGAAGTAGCATATGACAAAGATGTAACATTTAATGGCCTAATAACTTATGTGTAGCGGAAATTACCATGAACATAGTGGGCATTTCATTAGAATAGATTCCTAATGAGAATTACAAGAGTGCTTGGGTGGGGAGAGAAACAAAAAGCATAACACCTAGTTAGATAGCATCAACAATACTTTCAAAAGAGAGAGAAATTAAGCTATTGACAACAGCTGAGGACTAGATTTTCATGGAGCCGGTCCCCCCTCCAAAAGGCTTTGTATTATGGTTTCTCCCATCAAGAGAGACATTGTACAATACAATTCTTTGTGTTCCTTCAAGACTAGCTAGTGCAATGAAGATGGAAACTTCATGCACTAAGCAAAACACTTAACAAACACAACTTGAATTATCCCCGTTCTCAGACCCAAGACCCCACACACCTTCTAAGATGGTGAGAGCTAGCAGGGTATGAGAGTAGATTGAGAGGAAGAAGGAGTATCTTACGAGAAAGATGTACATCTCCTCACATAATCACTCATATTAGCATAGCTTAGCTTATTAATTAGCTTGGTAGAGAAGATGAGCATGCATTGAAGCTTGGCTCTTGATTGGATTTGCACCCACATGCCAAGAGAGTGTTGATGTAGGCTTCTATCTCACAAGCTTGGAGTAGGTGATGAGCTCTCCATTGAAGCTTGGGAGGAGATAGAGTATTCTTTCTTCACACATGAGCTTGTGTGAGTGTGTGTGTGTTAATGCCTTGCAAAAATCAGCCCCGTCTCTCTCTTGGGCGAGCCCTTCCTGCTAAATTGGTCTGGCTTTTGCCTCATTGGACCTCCCCAAGTCAAGCCAATGGGTGTTAAGTAGCATAAGTGATAGCCTTCTGACATGTGTCCCCCTTTCCCCTTTTGTGAGAGCTTTAGGTAATTAAATAATTAAACTAAACTCTCATTGGACCCCTTTGCCTCCTGGCCAATAGGAATCAGGCAAGCCATTGGGCTCCTGAATGCTCATTGGACCCCTTGGGAGACTGCCCAATAGTCTTCTAGGAGACTTAATTCTCATTGGTTTCTTTTATTAAATGTTTTTAAATTAACTAAACTAGATTTACTCTAGCTTAATTCTCATTGGTCCACTTCAAGGGTCTTCCGATAGGAATTGGGCACACCTTGTGGGCATCTGGCCTAGGGAGCTGACATGTGTCCCTAATTCCCTTTGTGTAAAGGGAGCCTGTGTGTGTGTGTGTGGCTTTCTCTCTCTAAATGGTCTCGCCCCCTCCTTTGTAGGCTTTGAAGAAGACTTTTGTACACACACTAAGCATCCAATTTTCCCTAGGGTTGACCTTTGGACACAACCTTTGAATTTTGGAATCTTAGCATTTTGGAAGTCTTAATGGGCTGAACCTTAGGGTCTTTTTAGCCCATTTTTGCACATGGCTCTTTTGCAGATGCCCCCCCCTTTTGATCCCTATTTTCCCTCCTTTGGATCCCTACTGTGGCCGGTCTGCTAGCTTAACCAATATTCTAGCTTTTTCTCCCCTGGTACCTCCCCACATTAAATGATCAGTTTAATATGAGAAAATCATTTAGGAGAATTAGATATTGATTATTATGACATTAACTCTCTCTTGAAATCATAGTCGTCGTCGACTATGGTGTAGAGAAGATAAAGCATATTCATGAGTCCTTTTCTTAGCGGGTAGAGGATCCCTATGTTACCCTACGACATCATTCCACAATGGATGACTAGTCCATTTGGCGCTTGAGAGCCTGAGGCTACCGCAAGCATGTCTGCACATTAGTCCTATCAGTCTTCCATAGTAGAGTGACAAGCTCTACTTGGTGTTTGGGAAACGTCGTCTCTACAAACTTGATCTAAGCATGCATACTACTTCATTTTTGTGCACAAATAAAGAAAAAAAGAGTCTTATAAGACAAAACGTTTGTTCATTTTTAACAGTTTGTACATTTTCTTACTCTTGGGAAGCATTGTAAGCATTGACAAGGTTTAAGTTATCCTTTAATTGTATGCCTTGCATCCATCTAGCATCTTCAAAAGGATAATTCTTAAACTTAATAAGATATCGTCGGATAGTCTTACCGCCTCTTAGTACCTTGTCTTCATGTCGGAGAATGGACTCGGGCTGCAGCACCTCTTCTTGGTCCTCGATCTCCGGTGGGTCTTCAATAGTTGGTTCTTGAGGTGGCTCTCCTTTGTAAGGCTTTAATAGGCTCACATGAAAAGCATTGTGTATGAGCCAATGATTGGGCAACTTAAGTTGATAGGCCATGTCATTGATTGGCCTAAGAATCTGAAGGGACCATAGTACCTTTTTGCTAGTTTAGCATAGTACTTTTGGTGGCCCGTAGGATTCTTGCCTGTCGTGTGCCTTAATCAAGCCTTGGGAAACTTTAACAAGACCCAATCGTTTTCTTTAAAGGCTTGGGCTCTTCTGTGCTTGTCAACAGCAGCCTTTTGCCTTTGCTGTGAGATAGAGATAGCATCTTTAATCTTTTGAAAAGATTCTTGTAGGTCTCGGCTATACTCATCTGCAGCGAAGATCTTCCCATGTACCTTAAGTAGCAAGGGACTTTTTGATCTTCCCTCAATTACCTCGAAAGGTGCTTTTCCCGTGGAAGTATGTACAGTGTTATTGTAAGCATACTCCACTAAGGGTAAGTACTTCTCCCATTGGGATCTTTGATCTACTTCCATTACGTAGGCTTTTAGTAGATCGAGAAGTGTTAGGTTAGCTATTTCACTTTGGCCATCTGTGTGGGGATGATAGGCCGAAGAGAAATTTAGCCTTGTCCCTAAATTCTCAAAGAGACCCTTCCAGAAATTACTGGTCATTCTAGGATCTCTATCCAACACTATGGACATTGGCAAGCCATGGTATTTGAAAATTTGTGAAATGAAGAGGGTTTCCATTTGATGGGCTTTGATAGTCTTTTTGACAGGTATAAAATGAGCTTGTTTACTGAACCTGTCTACTATCGTCCATATTCTCGTATTCCCATGGATAGACTTAGGCAATCCAAAGATAAAATCCATGGATATGCTCTCCCATGGTGAATTAGGGATTGGTAAGGGTTGAAGCAATCCAGGTTGCTTCCCTCTATCAAATTTTGTCTTTTGACATACCACACATTTGGAAACATACTCTTGTATGTTCACTTTCATGGTAGGCCAATAGAAATATGTTTCAATTCCCTTTAAGGTAGACTGAATCCCTCTATGCCCCACATACGGGGGAGCATGAGATTCATACATTACTTTCTTACGCAGGGAGTTAGTAACGCATAGTCTATTGCCATAGAGAAGATAACCATCTTGTAAAGTAAATGGTTCTTCTTTCTTCCCTAATGCAAGGGCTGAAATCACATCTCTAAAATCGGGATCAATAGCATACTCATCTATCATTGAAGATAGATCATTGTGAGTTGCTATGGAAACCGCATTCACTCTCGATCGTCTTGAGAGTGCATCGGCTACTTGATTATGCTTGCCAGCAATGTGAGCAATATGAAAATGAAATTGCGAAAGGAAATTTGCCCACCTCATTTGTTTGTCGGAGAGCTTGGTCTGCGTCAAGAAGTACTTAAGACTTTGGTGATCCGTTCGCAGAATGAAAGGAGTCCCCAATAAATAGTGCTTCCATGAGTCTAAGGCATGTAGAAATGCAAGGAGTTCTTTTTCATATATGCCTAGAGCTTGCTCAATAGGGTCAAGCCTTTGACTCTCATAGCCTATGGCGTGCCCTTCTTGGAGCAAAACAACTCCAAGGCAATCACCACAAGCATCACATTGGACCTCAAATGGTTTTGAGAGATCCGGTAGTGTAAGAACAGGTTGAGAGATAAGCTTTTCTTTAAGATTTTCGAAAGCATTGTTCTCCTTAGAAGACCATGTATACCTAACGCTTTTGTTTGTTAGGTCATGTAATGGTCCCGCAATTTGTGAGAACTTTTCTATGAAGCGTCTATAGTATGCACACATATCTATGAAGCTTCTTAGTTCATGAAGATTCCTTCGTTTAGGCTATCCTTTTATTACCTCTAACTTGGATGGATCCATTTGGATGCCATCTTGAGAGATAATGTGACCTAAATACTGAATCTCTTGCAAGAAAAATTCACTTTTCTTTCGATTAACATAAAGTTTATTCTCTCTTCAAACTTGAAATATTACGTGGAGGTGTTGCTTGTGTTCCTCCAATGAATTAGAGTAGATGATAATATCATCAAAGAACACTCCAGTGAAGGTTCGATGAGGCCTGAACAGCTTCTCCATCAAGCGGTTGAATGTGGCCGGTGCATTTGTCAAGCCAAAAGGCATGACAATGTATTCGTAAAGACCAAATGTAGTACGAAATGCGGTCTTTACAATGTCTTGATCAACTATCCATATTTGATGATAGCCACTTTTTAGGTCAACCCTAGTGAAGTAGGTCGATCCTTGTAGCTTATCAAATAGGTCTTCTACCCGTGGAACGGGAAACCTATTCTTGATAGTGATCCTATTTAGTGCTCTATAGTCGACACACATACGATATGTGCCGTCTTTCTTTTGCACTAATAGCACAGGTGAGCAAAATGGAGATGAGCTTGGCCTAACCATACCATTCTCAACTAACTCATGCACTTGCCGCATAATCTCCTCTTGTTGAGCTTGAGAAACTCTATAAGGAGGTTTATTAGGCGGTGAACTTCCTAGAAGAAGTTCAATTGCATGGTCATCATTACCTCGTTTAGGAGGTAGCTCACAAGGGATGTCGTCAATAAAAACATCTTGAAACCCCTTGAGAAAATTGGATAACTCTAATTCCTTTTGGTTGCTTTTATTTTCTTTTGCTAAAGCATTAGTTTCATTTTGAGAGCCTTTAACAAAAATCATGTACACGGAAATAGAGCTCTTTATTGACTTGTTGAAAGCTGGTGTATGTACAATGGGGATGGTGTTACCCATTTCCTTAGCATCTATATACATGTCTTTTTCCCTGAACTTAAAGGAGATTCTCCTTTCAGGAAATTTAACATCGGCAGCCAGGCGGTCAAACCATGGTGCCCCTAGGATTACATCCTCATGCTTGAGAGGAGAGATAAAGAAGTCCTCTTTGTCAACATAGCCTTGGACATGAAGCCTCAATTTCCCAATTAAGGGAGTGACTGAAGCTTCTTGCCCCTTGAAGGAACTGTCTGCGGGTAGGACATCTCCCATCTCGTAGGATTGTATGCCTAGCTTGGTGGCTAACTCCATAGATATAAAATTGTGAGTAGAACCAGGGTCAAAGAGAATAAAAGCATCATGTTCTCTTACCTTTCCCCAAGCATGCCATAGAGGAGATCCTTTGTGGTGAGTTTGGTGAGTCTCCTCCTCTTGGATTTCAACCAAGGAAGCTCTAGGAGGATCTTGGCGGTTGTTCTTTTGGGGACAAGCGCGGTACACATGCCCTTGTTCGCCGCACTTGAAACACCGGTTATCCTTACGATAACGCTCAAGATCTTCAGGAGAGAGTTTATTCTTACCTTTGTAAACTCCCTTCTCTTTAGCTTTGTTGGAGTTGCCCTTAGGAGACTTTTGGACATTGTCCTTCCCCTTAGGCTCATTGGAACCCTTGTTTTCCGGGGGCTTATTATTTCTTTTTTCCCCCAATTGGAAATTGATATGAGAGGCGACCATAGTGTGTTGTATTACCGCCGATATGGTATGTGGTCGTTGGGAGTTGACATACTCCGTCATTTCTTCGGTTAAGCCCGCACAAAATTGTTGCTTTTGCTCTCCAAAATCCAACTTTTTGAAGATAGTGGCTTTGAGTTGTAGGTCCCAAAACTTGTCTACATATTTGTGGATAGATTCATTGGGAGAGAGCTTTAAGCTTCGCCATTCGGTGAGTACTTTGTCTTTGGCATCAATGGCCAAAAACTGCTTCATAATGGAAGCTCTTAAAGCTTTCCATGTTCATGGAGCTTCACCGTTGGCTCGTAGGCTAGACCACCATTGTCGGGCGGACTTTTGAAAGTGCATAGCTACATGGCGTAGCTTAGAAGACTCCGTGAAGCCCTCATCTCCAAACGCCGCATCGAATTGTTGGATAAAGGCCAAGACTTTGTCCGTAGCACCAAAGGTACCATCATAGGTAAGGAAAGAGATGCTCTTCCCTCCCTCTTTGAATTTCTTCAACTTGGACGACCTCTTCCATGCGGCATAGGATTTCCTATGGCCTCTTCTTTTTGATGGTTCAAAGGTTGCACCATCACTTTCTTCAGAAGATGAAGAATTTGAAGAAGATGGAGAAGAGGGTGACCTCTTTCTCGCCTTTTTCTTGTCTCGATCTTTGTCGTCTTCACCATAGCTTTCATAAGAGGAAGAGGATGAAGAAGATGGAGAAGAGGGTGTCCTCTTTCTCACCTTTTTCTTCTCTTGTTTTTTATCATCCCTCTTTGAATTGTGGTGGGGAGAAGAATATGATGGTCTTCTCCGCTTTGGTGGTGATGGAGAGCGTTTAGCCCGCCGTCTTCGTGGAGCCATCTCCGCCGAGGTGGCGGGAGACTCGCTTCTTTCTCGTTCCTTCGGTGGAGGCTCTTGAGTTCTCCTTTGGGAAGGAGATGCATCATCAAGAAGTAAATTCTTGAGCCCTTCATATGGATTCTCTTCTTCTTCCCGAATCGGAGAGAGACCTCTTTTGGTAGTCTCACAAGGAGGCTTCCTAGGTGTTCTTTCGTCATGGTGATGAGCTTGGAGAATCCCGTGAGCACGGAGCTGCCGTTGCACTTCACTTTGGAGAGATGGATTGCCCATGGCTTGTTGAAGCCTAGAAACAAGATAGTTAACAAGCATTGAAGCATCATTAGTAGCTTGCTCATGAGCAAAATCAAAGTTATCAACATTAATTTCACTCTCTTTACTATTGTCAGCCATTCTAACAACTTTTAGGTGTAAACTTTTTAGGTGTACTTTGGAACTTCAAGCCCTAGTTGCTACTCCTCTTTACCCCTTTAGAAAAAGCACTCAAGCTACTGTACCCACAGCTCGAATACCATTAATTGCAAGGAATAGAAGAGAGGGTCTTTCGACACCAAAACAGCACCAGCTCCTGTCAAGCTTCTAATAGCTCAATAGTGGTTAAGCCGTAGGCAAGCCCCGTAGGACTCCACTATTAAGACCATAGCTCTCGACAAAGATGCCCCGTTAACTCCACGAAGGAAGGCGCACTGCAAGGCTGAAAAATCCCTATTCTACTTACTCACAGGCAATTAATAATACCAACCATTTCTAGCTAGCTTGAGGACCTCCCTTCCTGAGCAAGAAAAGAGAAACCTTGAGCTCTGATAACAATGTAAAATTTAATGGCCTAATAACTTATGTGTAGCGGAAATAAACATGAAAATAGTGGGCATTTCATTAGAATAGATTCCTAATGAGAATTACCAGAGTGCTTGGGTGGAGAGAGTAACAAAAAGCATAACACCTAGTTAGATAGCATCAACAATACTTTCAAAAGAGAGAGAAATTAAGCTATTGACAACACTTGAGGACCGGATTTTCATGGAGCCGGTCCCCCCTCCAAAAGGCTTTGTATTATGGTTTCTCCCATCAAGAGAGACATTGTACAATACAATTCTTTGTGTTCCTTCAAGACTAGCTAGTGCAATGAAGATGGAAACTTCATGCACTAAGCAAAACACTTAACAACCACAACTTGAATTATCCCCATTCTCAGACCCAAGACCTCACACACCTTCGAAGATGGTGAGAGCTAGCAGGGTACGAGAGTAGATTGAGAGGAAGAAGGAGTATCTTACGAGAAAGATGTACATCTCCTCACATAATCACTCATATTAGCATAGCTTAGCTTAGTAATTAGCTTGGTAGAGAAGATGAGCATGCATTGAAGCTTGGCTCTTGATTGGATTTGCATCCACATGCCAAGAGAGTGTTGATGTAGGCTTCTATCTCACAAGCTTGGAGTAGGTGATGAGCTCTCCATTGAAGCTTGGGAGGAGATAGAGTATTCTTTCTTCCCACATGAGCTTGTGTGAGTGTGTGTGTGTGTTAATGCCTTGCAAAAATCAGCCCCCTCTCTCTCTTGGGCGAGCCCTTCCTGCTAAATTGGTCTGGCTTTTGCCTCATTGGACCTCCCCAAGTCAAGCCAATGGGTGTTAAGCAGCATAAGTGATAGCCTTCTGACATGTGTCCCCCTTTCCCCTTTTGTGAGAGCTTTAGGTAATTAAATAATTAAACTAAACTCTCATTGGACCCCTTTGCCTCCTGGCCAATAGGAATCAGGCAAGCCATTGGGCTCCTGAATGCTCATTGGACCCCTTGGGAGACTGACCAATAGTCTTCTAGGAGACTTAATTCTCATTGGTTTCTTTTATTAAATGTTTTTAAATTAACTAAACTAGATTTACTCTAGCTTAATTCTCATTGGTCCACTTCAAGGGTCTTCCGATAGGAATTGGGCACACCTTGTGGGCATCTGGCCTAGGGAGCTGACATGTGTCCCTAATTCCCTTTGTGTAAAGGGAGCCTGTGTGTGTGTGTGTGGCTTTCTCTCTCTAAATGGTCTCGCCCCCTCCTTTGTAGGCTTTGAAGAAGACTTTTGTACACACACTAAGCATCCAATTTTCCCTAGGGTTGACCTTTGGACACAACCTTTGAATTTTGGAACCTTAGCATTTTGGAAGTCTTAATGGGCTGAACCTTAGGGTCTTTTTAGCCCATTGTTGCACATGGCTCTTTTGCAGATGGCCCCCCCTTTTGATCCCTATTTTCCCTCCTTTGGATCCCTACTGTGGCCGGTCTGCTAGCTTAACCAATATTCTAGCTTTTTCTCCCTTGGTACCTCCCCACATTAAATGATCAGTTTAATATGAGAAAATCATTTAGGAGAATTAGATATTGATTATTATGACAAAGAAGTACTCTCCTCACTATAGATTACTCTTGGAGCTTAGCTTAGCATACTAATATATATGGTAGAGAAGATGAGCATGCCACTAAAGCTTGACTCTTGGTTGGATTTGCATTCCATAGCCAAGAGGTGTTGGTGTAGGCTCTCCACTTCTCTAGCTTGATCCCTATTGGACCTTGCCAGCATGCTATGGTCATTTCAAGCAATAGGGTAGCATTTGGACAAGCGTCCTTCTTTCCCCATTTGAGAGAGAGCTTAATTAATTGATTACATGCATATAAGTTCTCATTGGACCTCCCTAAAGGCCATCCAATAGGATTCATACACACCATGACGCAACATGGGTAGGTGCTTGACATGTTTACTTATTGCCTCTTGAGTCTTGAGTCTTGGCTATGCCTTGTGTGTATGTGTGTGTCTGTGTGTGTGTGTTCTGTCTCATGCTCCTAGATCAAGGGATCGCCCCCTCCTTTGTAGGATACAACTTTGAATTGAGCTCAAGAACCTTGGGCATCAAGCATGCCAAGTACCTCAATGGTCATCAAGCATGACAAGCACCTTAAGTATCTTGGTCAGCAAGCACCGCAAGCACCTCAAGCAGCTTAGTCAGCTCAAGCACCTTAGTCAACTCCAGCACGACAAGAACCTCAAGCACCACAAGAACATGCCTAGCTTGCCTAATGCTGAGATAGATCTAAAAGCACATATCTATATTCTAACGCTTGTTCCCTTTCATTTTACACATTAAATGATCAGTTCAGTATGAGAAAATCATTTGCGATAGGTAGATATTAGATTTTATGACAACTGGTTTCTTGCACGTCGAAACCAAAATTCTTTTTTTTGGGAATCGTTCCACAAGCTAAGGGTTTAGCTCACATTGGTGTTGACTTTGTGGGGTCCAAGGCTCAAGTCTTGAAATGGACAGCCTAGCCGATGAAGGTGACACTCAAGTTGAATTTTTAAGGAGCGGGCGAGTCCGCTAGGGTCTTCTCCCAAGCGGGTCAAGGTGTAGTGGGTGGCCGTAAAGAGCAACAATCAAATCCAATTCTATGCTCAAACTGGATCCGAAAGCAATGTTTCCTACACAAAGGTTTTTGCCTATGGTCAGACAAGATGCTGCCTCAATGTAGGGCATATTGGATTTTGTTTTCAGGTTCGCAAGGGCACACTCTCATGAGCTCCTGCAAGACCCTTATTCTCATGCCCGAGTGTCGTGGTTTCACAAACCCGATAGCCCTCATCAAAGCGGCTCATACCCCTTTGAGATCTGCCTACTGGTCATTCCCACTACGTGGCTAGTTCTCCCAAGCACAAACCCGACAACTCAACTCATTTGTGCTCAACAACCTCTCAAGTCTGCCTAAGTGCATGCTTTTTAACCTCCTCAAACCTAGTAGGCTCTCATACGGTGAGATCCTCAAAGGACATTTGTTCTTAAAGGTTACCTAGAGTCAAAGAGCTCCATCTTTCTCTCCAAGTTGATTTTCTTGGCTGAATAAATCCTTGTTCTAGAAGTTGAAGAAGATTCTCCTTCCTTGAAATCTAGGTAATGCATATACATTACAATTTTTTTGTGCGAATTGAAGGCTCTTGCAACATGTCCATTGGCAGAGATAGTTTATTGTGGCACTACCAGAGCCAACTGGGACAATCCATTCTTTGGTTTGTTCACATAGAGTACTCAAAGAATGGTTGTGCAGAGCTATTTAATTGCAAATTCATTGAGCATCGTCGTTAGTGAAGATTTGCCTACTCTTGCAACATGTCCATTGGTAGTGATAGTTTATTGTGGCACTAATTGAGCCACCTGGGACCATCCATTCCTCAATTTCTTCACACATAGTACTCAAAGCACGGTTCTGCGGAGATATTAAGTGAAAGGCATTGAGAATCATCCTTAGTGAATATTTTCTTACTCTTAATGCCAACAAATTATGCTAGTGGATTGTGACTCGTGATGCCACCCTATATGCCTTTGTAGGCAAACACCCTGGGTCCTCCTATCCCACTGTGCCCTAAGCTTAGGTAAAGGGGTGAAAAACCCTGAAGATATTGTAAAATCCTCTGCACAAGTCCTATCATTTGTTCCATCCAATTGATGTAATCTGCAAAGTGACCAACACTCCGTGATGTATATAGAGATACACTAGAAAACAATTTATAGTGTTTTCTCTAGTCTTTTGACTATATCTTCTATTGTATTTTTATGAGATTTTAATTTTGAAAAAATCCTAACCAGTGTGTCAGACTCTCAGTGTGCAATTCTGTGATGGATTGCTCAAACAAAAATTTTGCAAACTAGGGAAATTGTCAGGCATTTTCTTACAAAAATAGAGTCATGGGGGTGCACTGTGGATGAGAGCCAAGAGATGGTCCTTGCATCATGTGCCACACAGGGCCTTCTTTTGGCTCACTAGGTCTCTAAAAACTACAAAATCTCATCCTAAAATGCCTAAATCTCTTGCTATATAAAAAAAGGTGTGGGAATTTTTTCTTATGATGAGGGGAGCGGATTTTTGAATGGCACCAAATAAGTGGGCTATGGAGCCAAAAAGTGATACCCTAGATTCTTGGTACTTTTTTCCTCTAGCCTTGCCACTAACTGAGTTATACCTATCCTGATGCGAGCCAAATTTCTTCCACGCTTTCCTTCTTTGTTGTCTACTCACTTCACCTGACTTTGAATTCTTTTTTTCATATCGTTACCCTATAACTTACTAGATGGGCGTCCCCAAAAGCCCAAATTAAAAACCCTATTGTTGGCCCAAGGCCAAGAGGCAATAGCCATGTGCCCACAAAAGATCCAACTTCAAAAAACGAATGAAATTATGATGATCTCCCCTCACCCAATTGTCTTGAATTTCTAACTGGTTTGAAGGTGAGCTAAGACATACTTTTCCTTGTCCATTGGCTTTCTTAAAAAAATTCATTTTCTCATCTTTCTCCTTGTAGCCATGTAGTATCCGCACCCTTTGAACCTACATATTCTCTAACATGTGCTATTCCTCGCACTCTCTTGCATCCACAATAGCCTCTATCATCCCATAACCTCCTTCGAGATCATATTGGTAACAAAGAAACTTTGTGAGCACTCTTGATATGACAACACAAATACTGTTCATTGCAATGCAAGGATCATAGGGAAAACCATAGATTTCCCATTCGGGAAACCCAATCCTCCTAGATCCCATATACAAAAAAGGATTGAAGTACTATGAGATCTTATCATGAAGTCCCAAAATATTCCTACGTTTGGCATATCATATTTTTTATTCAAGATCTGCTCTTCAAATGTAGCTCCTTTCCATCAATTGGCACATCTACTTATGTCTGTGACATATTTTCATATGCCTATGATATGTTGCATAAACCAAGCTATGCTTCACATAATTCAAGTCATGCAAGTTTACATATGCTAGCCACAAACTCTTAGCAATAGTTTCTTCTTCAATAGATAGTACTCCCCCCCCCACACACACACACACATACGCGTGCACACACAACAACAACAACAATCGATGCAGCTCCTTGAGGTCCACACTCTTGGCTTTGCCTACTTCTTCTGGGTGATGGTCATACATTGAATCTATTATAAGCATTTCAGTTGGATATGGCCAAACTCATGTAGCTCTAAACAAGAGAATCATACACAAATCTTCGTAATAATTTTGAAGAGTTACATAGCCTATAACCAAAGCCTTTGAATGGGACTAAATTTGGTAGACATGGCTAGAGTGTTGTAAAGAGAAGCCACTTTTGCAAGAATCTTGTGTACAAGGTGTAGGTATGGGTAGAAGTGTGGACAAATGATGTTTTTGTGTACAGAATCAGCTAGAGCTGTGATAGAACTTGTGTACAAGGTAAATTGGTACAAGCTATGTACATGGCACAGTCTTGGGTGCACATGCAGTACTCGAGCATACAAGACACAGTCTTGGGTAAATTGGATGACTTTGATGCAAAATTGTTCAATAGCAAAGTCCAAAAGGACTTGGCTAGATGCAGACGTGTCCCCGTTAGATGTCTTCGTGCAAAGTTGTCTATTGGCGGCATGATTTGGCGGTGATATCAACATCATCCCATCGCCCGAGCTTGTACGCAATACGGTGCAGGAAGAGGAGCCCGTGCTCTCGTTGTAGTGGATGGACTGCTCCACTTCAGCATAGTATCCGGCTGCGTTCCGATACATCTCAAAGACGGTGCCCAACTGCAGGTCGTGGGAAATGCTCCCAACAGAAACGCTTGTCAAACTGCAAATTGCAGCTAGGGCACCCATCCACGTAATAATATGGGTGTGAAATAGGCCTACACCATTGAGCACGGCGGCAGAGGCGGCTAGCAGGGGGCCCGCGATGGCCAGGCCCTTGTTCACTTTGACGACATTCTGGGCCCAACCCACGTACATGTCAGTGTCGGACTGATGGACCTGCAAGGCGATCTGCTGGAAGTGATCAGACAGGCTGCCGTCCCATGCATTCATGCACGCAGCTTTGTCGGGCAATATTGTACACGTAGGCATGCCAGAAGGGCAATCGGCAACGTTCAAGAGAGTCGGCGCAGTCATTTTGGAGGGAAACTTGTCGAGGCCTCCCTCCAAGGTTAGAGGCATAGGGAAGACAGGCAAGTGCTGGCGCAGATGAGGTGGCGTCTGCAACGCCCCTTCCACATCGTTGACCAACCTTCTGAATTGACGCGTGGCGCTGCGCTGCTCCTCTGCCAGCTGCGACGGCTGGAAGTGGTTGACCACGACCATGACGGCGGCGCAGCCGGCGTTGAGTATCAGAGCCGGTAAGCCGAGGCTGATCGACGTGGAAGAGGAGCTGGCACTCGAACTAAGGCTGGCCAGAAGGCAGGCAGACAGTGAGGCTGCCGTGAGAGTGCCTTGGAAGAGCTTGTTCCAGTTATCGCGCTGCTGAGCGAGGATGGAGTGCATCTCCGCTCGGTCAGAGGCGACGTTGGCCAGCAGGTGAAGCTGCGCCTCAAAAAATGCAATCTCTTTTAATGGGGTCTGCTTCTGCTGCTGGTATTCGAGGCGGATTGAATCCTTATCCTCCTCGGCGCTCGGGTGCAGGAGGCTCAACGGGCTTCTGGTCGGTGCTAGCATAGCGGAAGCTTCCGCCCCCGCCAGTACAGCTGTAAAGGAAGCCGATCGCTTGTTCATCAGACGCGCGCTGTCTCTGGGACTCTGTCTAACTCCTCCTAATACTTGCGCTGGAAACAGATTATGTCGCTGACCAGGATGTCGATATGAAGTCGATCTTCCATCAAACGCAGGCAGGCCGTTAGCTACTGCCCTAGTACTGTGGTTGAGAATGTGCTGCAGGGCCATATGAGAGGCCAGGAGACGGCGATTTGCGTAGCGGGATCAGCCGGGGAGCCTGTGATCAGAGATATTGACAGAGGCTGGGAGGAAGCTGGAGTCGATGTATGTGTATGTGTGTGTGTGTGTGTGTGTTTATCATAAATCGGTCGGACTTTGGGTTTTTTGTCAACCAAGATGCCTCTAAAGATGCCCAAACTAAGCTTGATTTCCAAGCCTCCTCTTTTTTCAAAAGAACCCTCTCTTCAAATGAATTTTTTTTCCAAACTCACAATAGTGAGAGTATATATATAGTACTAAAACAAAAAAGTTACAATGAAAGCCACACTCCAACCGAGCCATGGCATCTACCACCACCTGACCCACCATATCATCCGAACCAAACGACCATAGGGTAAAAGCCCCACATTAAGGACAACGAAATTGTCAAATGCATAACTCGCGCTACGCTATATATTTTTGAGTGCACAATGGTGCATTCTATGGCTGAGAACCTGCGTTACTTGCAAAATAAGCGTTGATGAATGTCGATGAGAATTGCACCATCGCGAGGTAGATGATCATTTTGAAGAACAAAAAAAAATGCCCCTGTTGCAAGACCCACCATGAGCCAGAAGCAGGACAAGGACTTGAACCCGCTCCGTAGCCAATCATTTTTGTACACGTCTGCATTTTCTGTCCTGCTACCCATGCAGTCCCGTCGCGTAACTCATTAGGATGCACTACGTTATATTGACACCAGGCTCGAACTTATTCCAGGGCCTGTCCCATAACTGAGGTTTTACCCTACATTGAAAGGTCTCTTCAAATGAATGCTACTGAAATGGGGAAAGCATTGAAGAGAAAGATCATGGGTTTTCATGGTTAATTTCTTCAATGAATGGACAGTCTTTTTCATAATTTCTACAAGAGACTTTTTTTAATATCCTTAGTTTTACTCCTTGTGCAAGACATTACTGTGCTTTATTGTGGATAAATATGAATCCTCATTACTTTCTCACTAAATTATTAGAAATTATGTTTGCCTATAAGCATGAATCTATGGTACACTAACCAAGAATAATTTTAAAAATCCATTGTAACTCGAGGAGGAGCTAAAAAATGGTCAAGACATCAGCATACACTATATAAATTCAAATATAGTACCCTCTCTTTCATTTGAAAATAGTGAAAATAGTGGATAGACAAGAGGTGCTCACCTTGCAATTATATATGTATGCAGTAGTGGACAGCCTAGATGGGGCAACCAATATAATTAGTGGCACACAGATCAAGCTCAGAAAAGCATTGGACTCTGCTAATTAAGGTGGGCCCCGGAGTCCCTCCATACATAACTTCACGTCCTATCTACACTCGGGAGCTCTATTGTATAACCATGTTCGTATACCGCATGAAATCAATGAGTTAGATTTTTATTTCACAATTTTTAGGCAAATAAAGAGATATCCATTAGCAGGAAGGGGTTATTTATTTTATTTCTACAAAAATCTCTTTAATTCAAAAAAAAGAGGGAGCAAGTTATTCATACCATCTTGACATCGTTAGGAACTTTTTTAAATACCCGTTAAATGATTCACTATGGGAGGTTGAGTCCACTACCCCGTCTATTCATAGCAAAAAGAAGAGGAAGAGAAGAGAGAGAGAGAGAGAGAGAGAGAGAGAGAGAGAGAGAGAGAGAGAGAGAGAGGGTGGATAGCAAAGAGAGATGCTGGATCTTTGGCTGTGTGTTACACTGTAGGTAAGTTTGTAGTAATATCAAGGATTTTGACAAAAGTTGGGAGGAAGCTACAAATGATGGGTGCATGTGTGTGTGTGTGTGTGTGTGACAAAGACAGAGAGAGGAAGGGAAATACGCACAAGAGATGCTTTGCATAATCAAGTCAAGACTTAGAATTATCATGTGGAGGCACTAGACTCGATGAGTGTATATAATGGCTACCTCTGGTGGACATGCTAGCATGCATTCGTGAGCTTGCCCTATCAGCTGCATCCCTAACATACTGAGATTCTACTATCTGATTAGCATGTTGAGATGTAGAGACAACCAAGACACTGTGTACGCTCCCAAAGATGTAGAGACAACCAAAATATTATGTACGCTCCCAAAGATCGAATCATATTGATCCCAAGTTATGGATATATAGGTGAGACCTAATCTACTTAGGGCGAGCTATATATAGCTCCAATACTCCCACTCAAACAAAGGTCTCTAGCTACAAATGCAACCCTTGGAGAATACAAGGAAAAAACCTAAGCCCCTATATACAAACATGTAAAATATAACTAAGAAGAGCTATATTACACGTGTGAAGTGAATATACATAAATAAAAAATGGACAAGAAGGTTAGAGTGTGAATGTGCATGTGTGAGGTGTATAGTGCCCATAAGATAGAACCCTTAGCAGTTATCCCTAATCACACTAAATGGCCTAACGACACCATTATATGTTTTAGAGCGCTTTACCTTAGCGGCTTTACATAGTGTGCCCTAACCATCCGAACATGGTGCGCCATCTATTAGCGGCCAAACCAGAATCCATATAACCCTAAATGGATAGCTCTAAGCAGATTGAAATGGAAAAACGCTACACTAATCCAATTAGGAGTGGCCAAACCTAGGGAACTTTACATAGCGCACCCTAACACTCCAAAATACGGCCATCTATTAGCGGCTAAACCAACACTAGTCCTAAGACGCTAACCCTAGGTGGCTAGTCCTAACAGGATTGAAATGGCTAATTGCTACCTTAATCCAGTTTGGAGCAGCCTAACCTAAGCCGCTTTACACACCATACCATAAGTTCTAACTGTACAACGTCCATCTATTAGCGGCCAAACGAAGATGACGTACTTGTGTACTTCTAAAAATGTAAATGGACTTCGATTAGGTTAGGTTATAGGTTAAGTTTATGTTATAGGTTAGGTTATGTTAGGTTTAGGTTATAGGTTATGTTAGATTATAGGCTAGTTAGAGCTAGCGACGTCAAATAGTAGAAAAGATGCAAACGGACTTCGAAGATGACTCGTGTATTTCAAAAAATGAAAATGGAATTTGGTTAGGTTAGCCTATAGGTTAGGTTTAGGTTATAGGGTATGTTAGGTTAGGTTAGGTTTAGGTTACAGGTTAGGTGAGATTATAGGTTACGTTAGCGCTAGTGGAAAATGAATAGTAGAAAAAATACAAGCGAACTTCGAAAATAACTCGTGTACTTCTAAAAATGAAAACGGACTTCAGTTAGGTTAAGTTATAGGTTAGGTTACATTAGGTTAGGTTAGGTTTATGTTATAGGTTAGGTTAGAGCTAGCGGCAAATAGTAGAAAACACACAAACGAACTTCGAAGATGACTCATGTACTTCAAAAAATGCAAACGGACTTCGAAAAACTACAGGGGGCGAGCCGCAGGGACAAGGCATTGTTAGGAAGGTAGACATCACAATGCAAGAAAAGGTTATGAGATTTTGTCTTCTCAACTTAGACATCATGCAAAAGTGGCTAGAGAGATATGAAGGGGAAAAGAAACAACGCTTGACACATGGTCTGCAAATCAAGCGCAAACGTGCCACTAGAAACCTTTCTTTTCTAGATCATCTTTAAAAATTTCATGACTTTCCAACTGGGCAGTGGTTAGCTGCGACAATCTCAAAGGCAAAGAGGAATGGAGTGTTGATTACTGAAGAGGAAGAGGAGATGTCAAGGGGTTGCAATTGGCATGTATATTTTCACAACTTTCTTTTCGAGCTCCACATGAGCACATTTCTTTAATAACTTTTAGCCTGTTTGAATGTTGTGGTTGCAGTATCACAAATATGGAGCATTATGGTTGCATGGGAAACACTTCAGAGTGCAACGGATCGATGAACAAAGGGTCACTTTTGACAGTGGTGTTAGGGCAAGCTTCGTCCAAGAAATTAGGAGTAGTGCAAGGGATGAGAACAGAGAGACTAACCACCTTGAATACTTTGGCTACATCCAAAACATCAAGATTAGCTTTAGAAAGTTTGATATGTTTATCTTTGATGTCAAGTGGTTCAAAGTTATTACCAGTGGCCCTAATGCAACTGTGCGTGAAGACAAGAGTGGATTGATTCACATGAACTCTAGGCGGATGTAGAAAGATACGCGGGATACATTCGTACTTCCGTAGCATTGTGAACAAGTTGTGTTCACACACGATCCACTATGGATAGAAAATGATGAGAATGATTTGTCTAAACCGGATTGGCTCTATGTCGTTCAATTTGCTCCATGGAGCAAGCAAGTGTATGAAGGATTGGATTTTGAGGTCGAAGAGGTGATTCATGCACAAAGCGCAGTACCGTTGAAAACTTTAAGTTTAGATTTTGAGGTGGATGTCAGTAGTGAGCAATTGGTTGAACCTAGAGATGAGGTGTCAAATATAGAAGCTGATGCGGAGAGCGATGAAGAAGTAGAGTTTGATAACGAAGATGTAGAAGTACATATTGAAATAGACATCTTTGGTGCATCAGATCTCATAAAAGATGAGAGATTAACTAATGATTTTTGCTAGGAACTCTTTTTATTAGTCTACAATACACTTTAGATTCATTCATTTGTATTCTAGTTTCGTTTATTTGTTATTTGTATTGATTAAGTGTTTCTTCTGTAAACTAACGTATTTTGTGGGTGTTATTTGTGTATGATTAGCCATGGCTGATGATGATGAGCCATACTCTCCTAGTTTTAATTTTCTTGTCACTCCGATCGGCATGTCGCCCGAGTAGATGGGCTCGTTTCTATCTGAGTTCACACCATAGAAAATCGCGATGGCACAACACTTTTGGGCAGCGGGTCCCTCTAGACCTACTACGGCTGACCCTACGCCTGGGACTAGTGTCGTCCCTACACCGAGCGGCCCCACACCTCAGTCTAGTGTGCCCCCTATGCCTAGGACTTGTGTGTCCCCTACACGGACGAGTGGTTCATCCTCAAGACGAGGTAGGCGTGATTCTGGAGGCGGTTATTGGTAAGTATGGAGCCTGATTTACCCTTGTAATTTTCTGTGGTAAAATCGCACATTTGTAAGGCCCCCATTATGAGGAGAAGCCATCGTGCGTGAAGGAAAATCACTCACCCGAAACCAAAAATTTTCACGGACAAGAATCAGGGGCAACTTTAAAGGCCTCGGGGGGGGAGGCCCCCGAGACTTGTTTTTTTGCCAGAATATTCTTTTTCGCCGGAATATTATGGCCGGACAGTGGCCGGAAAGTGGTCGGAAAACAACCGGTTGGTTGGCCGGTGGCCGGTAGTCAATGGCCGATGGCCGGTGCTCGGAAGTCAATGGCCGGTGGCCGGTGGCCGAATTCAATGGCCGGTGCTCGCAAGTCAATGGCCGGTGGCCAAATTCAAAAGCAGACTTGTCTTCTCAAGGGCGGCCACACATGGGCGGATTGGAGGGTCCGATTTGGACTTATTCGCACAAGGGCGGCTACACATGGCTGTCTCTCATAAGAGAGGGCAGCCCTTTTGGCCTATAAAAGGAGGCCATTTCTACACACATTTCATAGTGTGAAGTTGATGCAACAAGGTGAGTGTGAGGTGGTGAGAGTGAAGCAAGGCGGGAGCTCCATTAAGGGTATAATCCCTTTGTAAACTACTTCTTGTTTTGAAGTACTAAAGCCATTGAGTGGCTGCTTTCCCGTGGACGTAGCCCACATTGGGTGAACCACGTATATCGTGTGTACTCTCTCTCTCTCTCTCTCTCTCTCTCTCTCTCTACTCTATAATCTCGTGTATATAAATCTGTCTCTCTCCATTAAGTAATGTACTCAATTATCTATTTAGCTACGTCTTATTTCCTAACAACTGGTATCAGAGCAAGGTTTGCTCGTAGCTAAATTATCTCAAGGAAAGGATTCGTTGAATTGAGTGGGAGTTATGGCGGAGGAAGGGAAGTTCAAGATTGAGAAGTTCAACGGCAAAAACTACCAACATTGGAAGATGCAGATTGAAGACTATCTCTACCAGAAGGACCTCTATTTGCCACTAGGCGGTCTTGCGAAGAAGCCCGCAACAATGGCAGATGAAGCATGGATTGTCCTTGATCGAAAGGCACTGGGAACAATCCGGTTAAGCTTGGCGTCAACGGTGGCCTTCAATGTTTCGGAGATGAAGACCACGGAGGACTTGATGAAGTCACTTAACGACTTCTACGAGAAACCATCGGCATCCAATAAGGTATTTCTTATGAAGCGCTTGTTCAATCTAAAGATGGCGGAGAATGGTTCAGTTGCAGAACACCTAAATGACTTTAACACAAACATAAGTCAACTTCGATCAGTGAAAATCAATTTCGATGACGAAGTGCGAGCTCTCCTTATACTATCATCTCTACCGGATAGTTGGGACAGCCTTGTGATGGCTGTAAGTAATTCTATCTCTGGCACAAATACTCTTAAGTTTGATGATGTTGTGGGTGTTCTCCTAAGCGAGGAAATGTGAAGGAGAAGCATAGGAGAATCATCAAGTGCTGCACTATCAGTGGAAACAAGAGGAAGGCTTAAGGAGAGGTTCAAAAACCAAAAGGTTCGTGATCGCTCAAGGCGGAGCAAGTCTCGCACAAAGTCAGTTCTTGAATGTTGGAACTGCGGCAAGAAGGGCCACGTCAAGAAGGATTGCTGGTCCAAGAAGAAGAAGGAGATAGAGTCTCAAGACAACAAGCCAACATCGGAGGCCAATGTGGCAGGTAAAGTAGAGCAAGATGCTCTAATTCTCTCATTAGACAATGTGTCTAATTCCTGGATAGTAGATTCCGGGGCTTCATTCCATGCGACACCACACAAGCAACATTTCCAAGACTACACCAAAGGTAATTTTGGGTATGTATACTTGGGAGATGATGAAGCTTGTGAGATTGTCGGCAAAGGTACAGTTTCTGTCAAAACTGCTAACGGAAATGAATGGAAGCTTAAACATGTTAGGCATGTTCCTTCTCTTCGTAAAAATTTGATCTCTACAGGACAATTGGACGATGAAGGTCACAACATTGCATTCAGAAACAAACGGTGGAAGATCTCAAAGGGATCTTTGGTGGTTGCCAAGGGTGAAAAAGTCGGTACAATTTACTTGTGTACTGTTAGCACACAACCTTCAGCTTGTGCAGCAACTACAGAAGTTGACAGTGCGGTGTGGCACTACCGACTTGGGCATATGAGTGCCAAAGGAATGCAAATCCTTCAAACAAAGAAGCTTCTACCAGGTTTGAAAGAAGTGGACTTAGAGTTCTGTGAAGATTGTGTTTATGGTAAACAAAAGAGGGTAAAATTTCAAAAATCAGGAAATGAAAGAAAAAATAAAAAACTTGAGTTGGTTCATTCTGATGTTTGGGGTCCTGCAAGTACACCATCACTTGGTGGCTCATTGTACTATGTAACATTCATAGATGATGTGACTAGAAAAACATGGGTTTATGTCATGAAGAATAAATCCGATGTATTTTTCATATTTCAAAGGTGGAAAGCCTTTGTGGAGAATGAAACAGGAACCAAGGTTAAATGCCTCAGATCCGACAATGGAGGCGAATATTGCAGCCAAGCTTTTGAAAGCTTTTGTGCTAGCAATGGCATTCGGAGGCAAAGGACAACCCCAAGGACACCTCAACAAAATGGGATTTTGGAAAGGATGAACAGGACAATCATGGAACGAGCACGAAGCATGCGTCTACATGCAGGCCTACCGCTTGAGCTTTGGGCGGAAGCTGTAAGTACATTTGTGTACTTAATCAATCGGTCACCCTCAACGGCATTGGATGGGGGAGTTCTAGAGGAGGCATGGACATGTAAACCGGTGAATTATGCATTTCTCAAAGTGTTTGGGTGTGAGGCTTTCATGCACATAGATAGAAGCCTAAGATCAAAGTTAGATGCAAAGTCCAAAAAGTGTTTCTTCATTGGCTATGGAGAAGGAGACTTCGGGTATCGCCTATGGAATCCTGAAGATGGTAAAATCTTAAGGAGTAGGGATGTAATTTTTAACGAACAAAATATGTACAAAGATTACTTGGAAAGAAAACAAACAAAAGAAACAGGTGATGAGTACATGGAGCTTGAGGACGGTGAAGACTCAAGGACTACAAACGGTGACAATGTGCAACATCGTCAACCAAATGAGGAGCCTCAACCTATTCCCCGAAGATCTACAAGAGCAAGTAGACCTCCAGAAAGGTTTGTTCCTTCCTTCAACCATCTCTTGATCTCAGATTCTGGAGAGCCGGAATCATACAAAGAAGCTATGCAACATGAATCCAAAGAACAATGGACGAAGAGCATGCAACTGGAGATGGACTCACTACATCGCAACCAAACATGGGAGTTGGTTGAGTTGCCTAAAGGTAAGCGGGGACTTCAAAACAAATGGGTGTACAAGCTAAAGGAAGAAGAAGGTGGGAAGAAAAGGTATAAGTCTAGGCTTGTGGTAAAAGGTTTTTCTCAAAAGAAAGGTATTGACTTCAATGAAATATTTTCTCCTGTTGTAAAAATGAACTCAATTAGGCTTGTCTTAAGCCTTGTGGCTGCTCATGATCTAAATCTCGAGCAAATGGATGTAAATACGGCATTCCCTCACAGTGACTTAGAGGAGGAAATCTACATGCTTCAACCAAAGGGGTATGAAGTAAAAGGTAAGGAGAAAATGGTTTGCAGATTAAAGAAGAGCTTGTATGGTTTAAAGCAAGCATCAAGACAATGGTACTTGAAGTTTGATCAATGGATGTTGGATCATGGATTCACAAGATGCAACTCGGATCACTGCGTCTACACGGAGAATTTGGGAGATGGGAAATTCATCATCCTAATGTTGTATGTTGATGACATGTTGATTGCAAGTGCTAACATGCAGGACATCAAAGACCTAAAAGAGGAGCTGTCCAAATCTTTTTCAATGAAAGATTTAGGTGCTGCAAAGAGGATACTTGGTATGAAAATATCAAGGGACAGGACGAAGAAGACAATAAAGCTATCTCAAGAAGATTACATCAAGAAGGTACTAGAAAGGTTTGCAATGCAAAATGCAAAACCAGTTTCTACACCTTTGGCTGGTCATTTTAAACTAACGAAGGATATGTGTCCAAAGACACAAGAGGAGATAGCATATATGTCTAAAGTTCCATATGCTGCAGCGGTAGGTTCTCTAATGTATGCTATGGTCTGGACAAGGCCAGACATTGCACATGCAGTGGGAGTTGTGAGTAGGGTTATGGACAACCCAGGTAAAGAGCATTGGCAAGCTGTGAAGTGGATACTTAGGTATCTAAAAGGGACAACAACAAATGCTTTGTATTTTGGAGGAAGTGATATTTTTCTAGAAGGGTATGCTGATGCAGATATGGCACGTGACAAAGATACTCGAAGGAGCACTACTGGCTATGTGTTCACGGTTGGAGGCACATGAGTAAGCTGGGTTTCAAAGCTGCAGAAAGTGGTTTCACTTTCTACCACGGAAGCAGAGTATGTAGCAATGACGGAGGCAAGCAAAGAAATTCTGTGGCTTCACAGATTCTTAGAAGAGCTTGGATTCAAACAAGACAATTGTGTCTTGTACAGTGATAGCCAAAGCGCTATCCATCTTGCGAAGAACTCAGCCTTTCATTCAAGGACAAAGCACATTGAGGTGAGATATCACTTCATACGCACTCTTTTGGAAGAGGGACAACTAAAGCTAGGAAAGGTGCATACAAGTGAAAATCCTGCAGACATGTTTACAAAGGTGGTCAACAAGGAGAAGTTGAGCTTTTTCTCATCTTCAATCCGCATTCAAGGATAAGAAGCCAGAATGGAAAGCAGTCACAGGTTTGGTTTGGAGATCAGTCTCCAAGTGGGAGATTGTTAAGTATGGAGCCTGATTTACCCTTGTAATTTTCTGTGGTAAAAGCGCACATTTGTAAGGCCCCCATTATGAGGAGAAGTCATCACGCGTGAAGGAAAATCACTCATCGGAAACCAAAATTTTCACGGACAAGAATTAGGGGCAACTTTAAAGGCCTCGGGGGCGTCCGCCCCCGAGACTTTTTTTTCGCCGGAATATTATGGCCGGACGGTGGCCGGAAAGTGGTCGGAAAACAACCGGTCGGTTGGCTGGTGGCCGAATGCAAAAGCAGACTTGTCTTCTCAAGGGCGGCCGCACATGGGCGGATTGGAGGGTCCGATTTGGACTTATTCGCACAAGGACGGCTACACATGGCTGTCTCTCATAAGAGAGGACAGCCCTTTTGGCCTATAAAAGGAGGCCATTTCTACACACATTTCATAGTGTGAAGTTGATGCAACAAGGTGAGTGTGAGGTGGTGAGAGTGAAGCAAGGCGGGAGCTCCATTAAGGGTATAATCCCTTTGTAAAATACTTCTTGTTTTGAAGTACTAAAGCCATTGAGTGGCTGCTTTCCCGTGGACGTATCCCACATTGGGTGAACCACGTATATCGTGTGTACTCTCTCTCTCTCTCTCTACTCTATAATCTCGTGTATATAAATCTGTCTCTCTCCATTAAGTAATCTACTCAATTATCTATTTAGCTACGTCTTATTTCCAACAGTTATTGTTGTGGTAGTAGTTCTACCAATGCGTCCACACCACCAAGAGAGCGTCCACCACTCTCTTCAGTAGATAGTTCACCGACTGGTACACCACGTACACCTTGGGGATCACACGAGCATGATCCTAGCAAGGTGTACAAGAGAAGGGATGGGGCTGTTGTGGCAAGTAGGGTCGGAAAGGCCATGCAATAGAGGATTCAGTAGCTCTGTATAATTCATTTTGGTCACTCTGTGATGGAGGTTTGGGATAACCTTGATCTTGAAAGAAAGAATTACATCGTCGAGGCCATTCACAGAGAGTATATGCTGGAAGAGGGGTACGATCGAGTCTTGAACCCCTGGATTTTGAGTGTGGCGATGGCCACAATGTCACAAAGTAAGTGAAAGGTGAGAGACAGGTACAATGCTGGCAGTCCCTGTTGAGCTTATATGTGAAGCTACTCAATATATGGCTTCTCTATATATGGCACTTGAGCTTATATGTGAAGCTACTCAATATATGGCTTCTCTATATATGGCACCCAGGTCCCCTCTATATATACATCATCTCATGTGTGTATTCTACACACTTTGGGGTTCTACTTCTGTGTTCTCTCCTTCTCTCTCAACATGGTATCAGAGCAGTACGTTTTTGTTTTTGATTTTTCTCCTGATCAAAATCGGTGCAGAATTTGAAAAAACTTCCTTCTGCAAAGTTGTAGACCACGTCGATTCCGATCTCTCACGCGGGTAGTTTCTGCAAAATCGATTTTGATTTTTTTTATTTTTATTTTTTGCTAATTGAAAACGATTTTGCAAAAACTACCCGCTAAGAAGACCGGAATCGATGTGGTCTACAACTTTGCAGAAGGAAGTGTTTTCAAATTCTGCACCGATTTTGAGTTATCGTTCGCGGACTGCGTACATACATAAAAAGCAATTTTCGTTTTTTTGTTTTTTATTTTTCTACTTATTGAAAACAATTTTGCAAAAACTACCCGCGTGAGAGACCGGAATCGATGTGTTCTACAACTTTGCAGAAGAAACTATCCGCTATGGAAGAACGGAATCGATGTGGTCTATAACTTTGCAGAAGAAAGTTTCTCTAAATTCTGCACCGATTTTGGGTTATTGTTTCTGACTGCGAATAAGTTTGAAAATCAAAATTTTACTTTTTGCTTTTGATTTTTCTCATAATTGAAAACTTCTCAATTATATTTTTCTTCATCAATTATATATTTGTTACTGACGTAACTTTGCTGCAGAAGCCAGTTACACATCGTTCCGATTCAGTCGAGCCGTTGATTATTGTCCAAATTCTATCGAGCTACTGTTGGTACATGATCTTTTGTTATATGATATACTCGTTCATTGATTCTCGTATAATTATTCTTTTAGAGATATAGTTTACGTCGTTTTATTGATAATCCTCATTGATACCATAGTGATTTTGATGGTACCATGATGATGTTTTGTTAATACTTTGGTCATGGTGATTTTCGTTGATACCATGATGATATGTCATTGATACCATGGTTATTCTCGGTGATTCCATGATGATGTTTCGTTGATACCACGGTTATTCTCCGTGATGCCATGATGTTGTTTCGTTGATTCCATGGTGATTTTTGTTGATACCATGATGATGTTTTGTTGATACCATGGTTATTCTCGGTGATACCATGACGTTGTTTCGTTGATACCATGGTTATTCTCGGTGATGCCATGATGATGTTTCGTTGATACATGGTTATTCTCGGTGATGCCATGATGTTGTTTCGTTGATACAATGATTATTCTCGGTGATATCATGATGCTTTTCGTTGATACCATGGTCATTTATTCATTTTTATTGATATAATGATGATATTTTGTTAATACTTTGATGGTATTCATTGATCACTACATTGATAAATGTTGTTTTATGTAGTATATACACATATCATTTGTATCACGTAATCACACATTTTGTACTTTTACGTTTATACTTTATGTACCATATGTTGTCGTGCATATATATGTCGTCAAAAGAGTGGCGTCGCGAACCATCTCTTATGACATTGTGAACGTAATTATTTCATTAACGATGCTAATAATTTTTATGACATGTTTTTTTTTGGAGTCTATGATCTATGTAGGATTGATCAAAGAATTGATTTTATGAAGACAAACTTGGTGACAATAAAAGATTTATGAAGATATGTTTGGTGATGCCATATTGATGACAACATGAAGACATGTTTGGTGATGCGATATTGATGACAAGCTACACAGCAGATTCACGGAGACACTTTTGATTACAAGCTAATCGATAGCTTTTATACCTCTTTATTGAACCTTTGTATTCATTATTATATTTGATAGGATAGGAGTAATGTAACTCCTCATAAAACATTCATTGTAAAAGGAGTGATGTAGCTCCTCGTAAACATTTGTATATTTAATGATTTTTATAATATAACGGTGGGTGTATATAGAGCTGTGGGTTTTTCCCTTGATCCCCCAAGGGTTTTTTCATCCACAGTTAGGGACCCTTATTTGAGCGGGGGTGTTGAGCTTATATGTGAAGCTACTCAATATATGGCTTCTCTATATATGGCACTTGAGCTTATATGTGAAGCTACTCAATATATGGCTTCTCTATATATGGCACCTAGGTCCCCTCTATATATACATCATCTCATGTGTGTATTCTACACACTTTGGGGTTCTACTTCTGTGTTCTCTCCTTCTCTCTCAACAGTCCCAAGCTGGCTTGGTTGGACGCAGGGGAGTGGGCGGGGATTGCATGAGAGACACAAGACAATCTTGAGAGATGCAGCCTATAGGAGTGTCACATCTTGGGAGTGGAGGCTACCACTATGAAAATCTCCAAGTGTTTACCGCGCTGTTTTATCGCGTTTTATAGAGAGAAGGTGCAAATTCAAGTAGAGTAACAAGAGAGAGGAGGAGGGGGGTTTTTTTGTGTTTAAAATATTATTGTGACTATTTTTGCTATTATTACCGCATATATTACCATTGTTATTACCACGTTTATTATTGTTCTTATATCCGACAGCCAAATTTCGTGCCTAAACTTTCCAATTCTGGCTTAACCCTCCCCCCCCCCCCCCCCTCTTCAAATTGTGGTGTTTCCCTCCTCTCAATAAAAATTAAAGAATATTGTATATAATTTTCAAATCTAAAAAAGAAGAGAAAGAGAGAGAGAGAGAGGTGTTTCCCTCCTCTCAATAAAAATTAAAGAATATTGTATATAATTTTCAAATCTAAAAAAGAAGAGAGAGAGAGAGAGGGGGGGGGGGGAGAAGGAGGCATGGGATATAAGATTACAGTTGGTTACAACTAAAATAATCATTATCAATTGATTAACATAATTGAGCATATTCTCAAATCTAAAGAGAGGAAGAGGGGGGAGAGAGAGATGAATGGATTACACGACCAAAAAACTTCATAACTGTAAAATGTTTATGAATCATCTTCCAAAAGATCTCTACATGAAGCATCATCCAATTCTAAGCCCATGGCTCCTAAATCAATAAAGAGAGAAACGGAATTGTCGTTTGTGGATGCATTGCCTTAATCATCTTCGACCTTGTGTTTGTTATATCCTTGGGGTAACAAACGATGGTTGTTTGGATAGATTACCTTGCGCAAGAAATCGGGACTCTCCGTCACCAATGATGGCCCGCAAGTAGAACATGCATTGTACCTTGATGTGGACAACCCTGCATACATATCATATGGTTAGAGAGGAGAGTGAACTAAAGGGAGAGAGGAAAAGAGGGAAAGAGAGATAGAGGAAAGGGGGTTACCAAAAATCTCTCCAAGTCGAGGATAGTCGTGCATAGTCCACATAAGGATTCCCCTCACAATGGCCTCTCTCCCCCCCTTTGCAAGTGAGACAACGATAACAAGAATGCCTCTCCATAACTCTTCCAACTCCTCAATGCATTAGGAAATTTTGGAGGTCATTTGGAGGGCCTTGTTGGAGAGAGAGAAAAGAAAGCACAGCCAATGAGCCCCAAACCTTACGTAACGTAGACATACATAGAAAACAACACAAAAATGAAAGAAAACATTTTAAAATATTGAGTTTTGTCCCTTTTTTGTAAGGTAACTTCATGGTGTCACAAAGTAGGGCCAACTGCTAGTAGCCGTCAAGTTCATGACACCTGACTACTGATTGATAGCTAGCTCTCTCCCTTCATTAAAAGATATCCACTACCTTTATGAAAGGCCTTCAAACCTCATTCTCCCTCCATTTTACCTATGGATTTGTCTTCTACTCGCCCAAGAAGTTCTAGAGGTTGCTCTAGACTGTTCCCAACCAACCTCACCATTAGTGTGCCAAGAAGACCATGTAGTAGCATAAGAACTATCTGAATCTCAAACTCTCTCACTACAGATAATAGGTGGCAAGAGCAGAGGATAAGCAAAGCTTCTCGGGTTCTTATGCAGCCAAGAAGGAGAAAAAGCTAAAAAGCGATAAACATATTTCGTTTTTCATGGAAAGCAAGAGTTTTGGATTTCAAAGTCGAGGTCGGTAAGAAGATTGTGAAAGAAGTCTTTGTTCAACATGTTTTCACTCACTCTGATGTGATTGCTAATAGTGGTGATGTCTCCATGGTGCATAATCCACGGTGCAACTGTAAGTTAATTATTTAGCACTCCTCTATAAATATTATCCTTATTTCAAATGTGAATCTGTTTTTTTCTTCTCTTATCACAGGTATATAATTAGGTTATACATATGTTTGTATTTATTTCTATTTTATTACATTCACATATGTTTATCCTTTGTCATATGAGGAATGGGAGCCATTGGAGTGCATTATAGGTCTCATCTCTGTGACCCATGCTCATATTGGAGTCTTGCAATATGCTGGCAAAACTAGCAAAAGCCTGGCAGACGAGGGTATTTTCTTCTATGACCATTTCTACCAACTCAATCAAAGAAATCAGAGAGGATTGTTGGTGAAGGTTCCACTACCAACCAACTGGAACTCCGTGGATTGGCCCGTTCCCGACACAACAATGAGTGAGGCATTGAGGAGCAAGTTCTATAGGGATGTTCAGAGGTCTCTCTGAAACTGTGTACCCACTAGATTGGTGAAACTTGCAAATTTTTGTCCTATTGGTCTCTTTGTTGAGTTATTTCATACTTGCAAAGTACATGTTGCTAAAACAATGCTACTCTGCAAATCATTTGATTACCTCTTGTGTGATAAGCTTCTTGATCGAGGGTGGTATGTGAAAGAAACAGATGGCATATGTTGCGAAATTACTCTTGACACTTTCATTGTCAAGTATATGCTTGCGACACAGACATTAATAATCTCCTTTGGGTACAAGTGTTCTCACATTGTTGAAGGTTGCTATGTACCTATGGATCAAGAGGTAGTAAGTTTGGCAAACAATGCTGCCATAAATGTGGAAGTGTTGGACAAAGACCTAATCTTATGACAGTAATTACAATAAGGCAGCAATGAAATCTCTTGCAACTTCAACATGACATAGTGGAGGAGACTGCCGACATTGACTCCGTAAACTTTTCTTTCTTGCTAGATAGATGAAGAGTAATGCAACGAAGGGAGAAGCATTTTTTCTATGGTGATCTTTTTGGCCGTATTCAAATTGTGCCCATATAAACAACCCTGAATGGCTTCAATGAAATGTAACATTTTTTATTAGTTTAATCTTAATATCAAGTGTTTGCTCAAGGCTCACTCTCTCTCTCTCTCTCTCTCTCTCTCTCTCTCTCTCTTTGAGTATTCAAAACACATAGACATATAGACAGTATCAATTTAAGGTATAATTAATGAATTACTAAGTACACTTGTAAGTACAAATTTCGATGTTCTCAATGGTCTTAAGTACATTTCTTGCAAGTATGGGACCAAAATGTTCTCTAGGTAAAAATCGTGAAGATGCCCTTCAAATGAAGGTGGGGATATAGTAGTGCCAGATGGATTAAGTAAACCATTATGTGGTGTGTCATCAATCAACAAAGTGTTGAAATCATCATAAGGTACATTGATATGCTCAAAGGGCTTGTAGAAAAGTGGTACATTAGCTTTAGTTGGGTGGAAATGTTCCGCAATGGTATTACAATTTCTTTGACTAAACACAAAATAAAAAGCCGATCTCTAAATTTCAGCCAAATTACAAACTATGGAAACAAGGGGATTCAAGTTATGGGCGTGCATTGAAGACCAGATAGCAACCCTAAACCTTGGAATCAAAAAATTCAAAAATTCCTTTGTGCCTGGTCCAATTAATACTCAGACATTTTCCAAGCGAAAACTACGTAAATTGGCGAACTCTGTATGTACACTGTACGGCTATCATAGCAGTAGAAATCCATTGAGATCCAAGATAATCAATCTCTACAATCATTGTGTGCATACATATAAGTAGTTAGAAACAAAAAATCATTTATTATTTAAGTACAATGGATATTACCGGAACAACCATATCTACTTGAAGCAAGAGTCCATACTGGTCATTTCTAATGTTGACATTTTGTTGTTGAGTGTCGATGTTTCCTTGTGTATTGCCAAGGGTATCCACCTCTTGTGGTTGTGCAGTACATGAGTCTTGTGTTTCCATGGCCAAATGGTTAACCTGTTCTGTTGTCTGTTCTTGGCCTTGATTTGCAATATTGGCCTCCTCCTCTGGCACTACCTTATCCTCCTCTGCTTGGCCTAGAACCTTTGTGCATTCTTCGTCTCTGAGGAGCAGTTTACATCTGCATTTTCAGGGGCTTGGTCTACTTTACATTGCCCAACCCCAACTTCGGATTCAGCCGCTCCAATTGCAAAGCTTACTGGTGTCTTTTCCTCTAATATGGGGTTAGTTTGAGGAATTCGGTTTAGGGTGTTGGAAACTGGCCTGACTTCCTCTTCACCGGTCATTGTTAAAGCTATAATATGGTCGTCGACAAAACTGTCTTCTGCATCTAAAATTCTTGGGTCTCAAACCAATGGACTGCAAGACCTGGTCCATCCGCCCAACCTCCCTTTTATAGCCTTCCAGCCTGCTTGAACCCGTTCCCACTGGCAGCCGGCCCCTGGCCGAGTCCGTGACCCCATTGGTTTGGCCCTTGGCCTGACATTACTCCCCCCTTCGAGAAGCGTTTTCGTCCTCGAAAACAAAAGTGGGAAATTTCTTCTTAAGAACACTAATGTTTTCCCAAGTGGCACCTTCCTCAGGTCGATCTTTCCACTTGACTAAAGCTTGACTACGTACATACTGACGAGTACGTAGTTCATGAAAATCTAAAATGCGTTCAGGTTCATGCGGTTGAATAGGAGGTTCAGTGAAATCAACCAATACCTATTGGCCGATAACATTGTCGTCCCCATGCAAGCGTTTTTGTAAACGAATTACATGAAATACCGGATGGACACGAGAGTGCGCAGGTAACTCAAGTTTGTAGGCCCTATCACCAACTCGCTTGAGTATCTTGAATGGCCCACAATAACGTGGAGATAATTTGGGTGTAGGCCCAGTCTTCAGACTTTCTGAATGCTCTGGCACACGCAAAAATACCTCTTCTCCTTCCGTGAAGGTAACTTGCCGATGTTTCTCATCAGCATACTTCTTATACCGATCCTATGCTTGTCGAACATTTTGACGAGCAAGTCTCAGCATTTCCATATGATCTTGGAGAAACTCCTTGACCTGTTGGAGCTTCTCAGTTGCCAACCCCACCATCACTGGTGATCTAGGCTGAAAACCATACATAAGCATGAATGGACTAAAACCAGTTGTAACATGCTTAGCACTATTATATGCAAACTCAAGAATAGGAAGGTAATCTTCCCAATCTGATTACTTCTTGCTAACGTATGCTCGTAGAATATCCTCTAGCACTTGGTTGACCCGTTCCGTCTGACCATCTGTTTCAGGGTGATCAGCCGTACTTAAATTAAGTTGTGTACCCAATCGTTTAAAAACAACCCTCCAAAAATGACTGTTAAACTTGGGATCACGATCACTCACAATGTTACTTGGCAATCCATACAACCTGTAAAGATTGTCCACAAATAACTTAGCTAATTCTGGAGTCTTAATGGTTGACTTGGTTGGAATAAACCGACAAAGTTTAGTCAATCGGTCTATGACCACCCATACCGAGTCATGTCCTCGAATAGTGGTTGGTAAACCCACAATAAAATCCATGGAGATACTTTCCCATTTCCCATTGGGAATTTCTAAAGGATGTAAGAGTCCTCCTCCCTTCAGGCGCTCTGCTTTATTAACTTGACATTTTTAGCAATGCAAGACATAGTCTTGAACATACCCATGCAAACCTGGCCAGTAAAACTGTCGTCTTACGAGTGCATAAGTTTTCTTAATTCCCGGGTGCCCTGCACTTGGACTATCGTGACATTCATAAATAATTTGGCGCCGAATGTCTGCGTCCGTCGGTACACACACTCTCCCCTTGTGGAGTAGGTACCCATCATCTATGGAAAAATTCTTCCATCTCTGCAGTTCATCACTGGAAAGAGGAGAACTGGGTGTGGAGGAAACAAAACCACTACCAACATTGGAGTGAGAAGGATCCCTCTTTCTAACATAGCTCCATACCTTGGAGTATGCAGTATCATGCTCGCACTTACCTTTGAGAGATTCCAAAAACTCACTCCGCAATTTCGTGAAAAGGAGAGAGTTTATCTCTGGCATTCGGCTGAGAGCATCCGCCACTACATTGTACCTCCCTTTGCGATATCGTAGCTTGGCATCATACTCTGAAGAATCTCAGCCCACCTGGTCTTGCGACCCTTCAAATCACTTTGTTGTGTAAACCACTTAATGCTTTCATGGTCAAACACAATCTCGAACTGTGCACAATACAAATAATGTCACCATGTCTTTAAAGTAGACACTATTGCATAGAGCTCTTTTTCGTAAGCAGAGTAATTCTGTTGTGCTGAATCCAGTTTCTTGCTTTCAAATGCAATTGGCCTTCCCTCCTGCAGAAGGACTGCTCCAATCGCACAATCACTAGCATCCGTTTCCAAAACGAATGGCTTTAAGGGATCCACAATAGACAAAACAGGAGTTGTGGCTAATTTGTCTTTAAGTTTGTCAAAACTTTGGTGTTGTTCTAATCCCCACTGAAAGGTCTTGCCCTTGGCTTTCAGCTGATCTGTCATGGGAACAACAATATGGGCATAGTTTTAACGAATTGACGATAAAAACCTGCAAAGCCTAAAAAAAATTGGAGTTCTTCCAAATTTTTGGGAGAGGGCCACCTCCGAATGGCATCCACCTTGGATTGATCCATGTGTGACCCTGCAGCTAAAATAACATGCCCCAAGTAGTGAATTTCCTCCTTGAGGAAATCACATTTGGATTCCTTGGCGTAGCAAATGAAACACTTGTTTCAAATGTGCTAAGTGCTCTTTCTCAGAGGCACTATATACAAGAATGTCATCGAGGAAAACGATAACAAAATTTTCCAAATATGGTCTCAAGACACTATCCATGAGTGTCATGAACGTAGCTGGAGCATTGGTTAACCCAAAGGGCATCACCAAAAACTCATAATGTCCAAACCTTGTTCGGAACGTTGTTTTGGGTATATCCGCAAGCCTGATGCGTACTTGATGATACCCAGATCTTAAATCAATCTTTGAAAATATACGAGCGTGGGTGAGCTTATCAAACAGCTCATCCACTCGTGGCAATGGGTACTTGTTCTTAACAGTAACCGCATTTAATCCACGGTAATCTACGCACATGCGCATACTACCGTCCTTTTTCTTTACCAAGAGAATGGGAGAGGCCCATGGTGAAGAACTTGGTTGAATAAACCCTCTACTGAGATAGTCAGCAAGCTGACGTTCCACCTCAGCAGCGTCAGAATGACTCATTATGTAAGGCGGTTTACTCACTGGCTTACTGCCTGCAACCACGTCTATGCCATGTTGCACAAAACGTGTCGGCGGTAGCCCTAGTGGTAAATCATCTGGGAAAACATCCTTGAATTCCCTTAAAAGTTTGTTTAATTCATTAGCAACATTTGCGTGTTTTGAATTAGTAGGCATAGCTGGAAGAGGAGAGAGAGAAGAATGCGGCGTTGAGGAAGTTTTATTCAAAACATTATCAACATTAAAAACATCATCCACATTGGAAATAAAATGGCACAGTGAGTAACACAAAAAGAGTTCTTCTATTGCATCATCAGAAGAGAGCTTCATAAGCTCAGCTATACAAATAAGTGGTGAGGAAGGTACATCCTTCTCCCCCAACACCAGCACGTGCACACCATTGGATTCGAACATTAGACTACTATGCTCATAGTGAGGCGGTCCGGGGCGGGCAACAAGAGAGGCAACCTCTAAACACCCCTCAAGGCTCCCGTGCTGCTCAATTGGGGCTGGGGCAACCACAAGCACAACACAACAACAAACCCACAGCCAAACCAAAACAAGATAGGGGCACCACCTAGTTATGGTATGCGAACTAGGACGCAAGAGAGATTTTGGCACAACCAAGAAGATGCACCACACAACACACACAAACAACCTCACACCAAGACACACATGAAATGGACCAGAGAGAGCTAGAGCAAAGGGAAGAGAGAGAGGGAAGGATCTTGCGTAATACCTTATTTGTGACTTGCAAATGGAGATGGTTCGTTATGATGCTATCGTAGAACTTGTACAAAACTCACTCAATGCTTAGTGATTGCTAATCATTGCCAAAACACACACACACTGTCTTAGGGTGTGGGAGACCTCTCACCACAATACCCTCTTACAATGGACACAAAACTGGCAATGGAAAACACACTAAAACACTTTCTAAAATCAAGATCAACCGATAAAACTCAAAATACACAAGTCACCTTGAATTTACCAAACCGTATTGCACAAGTGGAAGGACGAAGATTTAAACGTCGAATCACGCCTTTGATGCACCAAACCTCAATTTATTGATGATGAAGGAGCATGTAAAATAGTGGTTTTGAGATTTGTGGAACTCACGCTCTCTCACTTGCAATGTGTAGCTTGAAGGCTTCTCTCACACCAAGAGTGAAGCTCACAAGTGGTTGCTACACCTAAGTCTCTCCTCACGCATAGAGTGTTGGGGTGCTATGTGAGATGTTGGAGGTTGTTTTACAAGAAGGAGAGGGGCCTATTTATAGGTTGGAGACCCCTCATTAAGATTATTGGAAATCCTAATTTACAAGCTAACAAATCAGGATTATGATTTTTTTGAATATCAAAACATTGCGGGCCTTCTTTGTCTGCTTGAGTCATGGGTGTGGGCTCAAAAGAGAGCATTATTGATGGTAGATAAGGTGAAAGTAAGTTTTAAGGAAGGGGATAGAGAGAGAGAGAGAGAGAGAGAGAGAGTTACTATACATGTCTTGAGGTGAGGTGTCTTTTATGGTTAGGTCAATGGCTATTTTGTGTTAGTATGTTAGTGGTTAGTGTTAGTAATCACTAGAAAGTTAATGTTACATTTACAATGGGTAGAATGAGGTGGATGGTTGAAGTAAGATGGTTGAATGAAGTGAGAAAATCCTTGTGATGGTGAAGCTTGAAGAAGTTTTGGACTTACTTGTGTAGGTTCTCAAAATGACTATCGACCTTCTTCTTCGTCTTCCCTTCTTTACGCCACCGCCGCCAAGGTTGATTATCGCGATGAAAATGGTAATTCCGTTGATGATATCTCTTGATTTGCAGAGGTTAATCATGGTACACATGCTGAATTTATGTATATATATAAGGGGTAAGATGGAATTGTACTTTGGAAGTAATAGAGAGAGGCATAGAGATGGTGTATGTACATGGAGAGCTCATATGAGAGCTATGGGAGTAAGTGGGGAGGTTAATGGTGAAGAAGGTGAGAGAAACCATTGAAGGTGCAGGTTTGAGTGAGGGATTGAGAGAAATGTGTGTGTGTGTGTGTAGAAGTGTGGAAAGAGGTGAGAGAAGACTATGGGCTACTTGTGGAAAAAGTGGGCAGACTGGGGTCCACTCAAAAAATCATAGCTCACCGCTGGTAGCTCCAAAAATCATGAAAAAATTTGAGGTGATTATTCAAAGCGTGGGCTACATTTTCTCTTTTGACCACTGCTCCAAATTCGGAGTGGAGATAGGTGCCAAAATTCTCACCAAAAAGCCTGTTTTTATGCTTGCAAAAGTCTTTTAGTGGACCCCTCCTTTGTTGAATTTGTACAATGCATCCAAGAGTGAGCCCCTCCTTTGTCATATCATAATACAAAGCATCCAAGTTGCCCTTGACACATGCATGGAGGAGGATTATTGGTGAATAAAGAAATATATACATGGTGGGACTAGTGTATGGACTATTCATGGACTTTAGCTCAATGAGCACATGGTGTTAGAATAATGAGTAAAAATAATAATAAAAATATGGAGGAGTTATGGATATGGAAAGATATTGGAATCATATGATATGGTCCCTCTTTGAATTATTTTGGGTGAAAGAGGAAAAGGTATGCAAGTAAATAATATAATAAACTTGACCAATGAGTAGAAATCAATTTTTTGTTTTCACGAGGTGAGGGTGAAAATGTGGGAGTGATTTGTATAAAGGAAAAATATAAGGTTAGAGTATGTACATATTGGCAAAAAATATACTTATGGTGTAAGAGGATGAAAGAAGGTGTACATATGTTTAATAAAACACACACCTAAGTAGAAATATTTAAATAAAATACCAAAATAATTATAAAAAATCCCTATATTTAGGCCATATTTACAATGAAATATTTACACACAAAGAGGCCATAATATACTTTTATTTTTTTATTTTTTTAATTTTTTGGCTCAACTAGCCCAGTGACTAGCTAGCTGAGGGTTTTTAAGAAGATATAGGAAAAGCCCCGTGACTCACGCACGCCTATGTACAGTGAAATGGTAGGGATAGCCACAGTGTTTGGGTGATTTTGGTAGGGTGAGGTAACTCACTGTGGCAATTATGGAGAGCTGAAAAACGGCTATCATTAGCCCCCCCCTTAGATAATGGTACATTCATGTACCATTTATCTGATCATACAACATGTATATTATGTAACGTCTGTTTTTGTCTGCTCTTATCTTTGAAGAACCTTTGTTGTATGATTAAAAAACCTTGTGTGATATGGAAGGTTCTCCGAGCCAATAGCAAGATGAAATGAAGTGACGGAGTAAACCTCCTCCATTGAGAAAGTTTCCATAAGCACCCCCCAGGATCAAACATCTTGAAATATCTTTCCCAAATCCAGATGTATGGTATGGAATCACTTACTGATTTTGGTTGAAGAAACTTGTAGATTTTACTGTTGTCCATCATTGCATCTATCACTATGAATGTGATATAAAAGATTGGTTGCTCTTTCTCCTGTGTAAAGTTGATGTATCTGCTACGATCTTCAAGAGCTTGTATGAGCGAATTCCTGAACTGTAGCTCATAAAATTCATTCAACCTGAGTAGGCTCACCAAGTCAAAAATTATATGGCCTTCATGATTTAGGAAAGCTCGATCCATGCTTCCAGCTGCTATTGGAAGGTATTGCAAATAGTTTACCACATAAGTAGATAATAGACGAAGGTTTCTATTGCTTCCAACACATTGGAAGAGAATAGATTTTGGTACTGATTGATGAGATATCCACATGTAGCAGTCAACAAGTTTTTCATCTATGATGAAGACCAGAAGCATCACAATGTGCGACCTCCATACACCAAAGAACCAAATGAAGAAGGTTTGGAAACCTCTGTTCATCACCAAGTATTCATGTCCTCCTCCACTTAAGAAGGTATGGTGCCCTCGATGAAAGGTATATGTGAAGAGAGGAGAAGTTGACTTTGAAGAGGTGAAACCCAATATGAAGATGATTGGGGCTTCAAAAGCTTGGATTTTCTTGCTAAGAGATTGTCCCATGAATGAAGAGCCACCCACTAAAACACCATTGGAGAGAATGATACCCTTCTGATAGTTTCCTTTTATGATTTTATTTTTTACTACTCTCCCATGTTCTTCATCCCCTTCTAAGCCCCCCTTTGGCAAGGTTGTAACTCCTCACATTGTACCACCTCAAAGGTTGATGGAATACTGTTTGATTTTGTGAAACATTTGGCTTCTTGCATGATAGGTTCCTCTATGCTTAACATACATGGGTCATACCAATGCTTTTCAACATCCTCAAACACTTCTTGAAGATTATACTCACATGGATTCAACTCACACTCTTCTACTTCGTTTTGGAGTTGGCTTTCCATGTACACAATCATCTCTTTATGATCAATGTGGTCTATGATCTCTCCACCTATGATTTCATCTTCTTCTTCTTTTAGACAAGATACACTCTCAGAACATTCCATAAGATCAAGGTTACCTTCAAGGTCTTCATTCTCCATAGAGTCATGTTGCACAAAAGCTTCGTCTGCTCGGACTAGAAATTGATCCTCCGCCAAAAGGTTGGATGTATCCATTATTGAATCATCAATGCCATTTGAGATATCTTGTGTTGATTTTTTCATGCTTGTGATAAAGGTAGAAGAAAGAGATTCCACATTTGAATCTTGGCCACACACTTTAGCACTTGAATAATCAGCTAGCATGTAAGTAACTTCTTCAACATTTGTCGGAGTAGAAGGAGACAAGTATGGCAAAGGAGATGACTCCTTGATAGAAACACTTTCATGATGGTTGGTTCTTCCAGCATGATGGAAACCATTTTTGATGTAGAAGTACTTGTGAAACTTCCTTCGAGCAATAGTGAACGCTTCTTCAAAGGTAGAGGGTCCACTACAAGTAACCTTAGTCTTTAGGAAAGGAGACAAACCCGAAATAAATTGATCCATTTTTACATAATCTGGAAATGTAGAACTAAATCCACATCCTTCCCATTGACGAGAAAAAATATCCTCATAAGCATAGTAGTCTTCACCATGTTGTTGAAGTCTCCGTAGTGAAGCCCATGCTTTCTCCATTGTTGGAACTTTAGAGAATCTGGCCTTCAAAGCTTTGGAAATTTGGGTATATCCATCTTCAATCTGAGAAGACATACTCCAAAACCATTGCTCAGCGTTGCCTCTAAGGCATAGCAATAGAAAATCCCCTTTTTCAATGTCATCCCTTTTACCAAGGATATGACAAACCATTCTAAAATCAGCAAGAAAATCATCAACATCTTCTTCTGGATTTCCAAAGAAGATTGGGATATCATCAAAGGTATAGCGTGTCATAGTCTCTCAATGCTAGAACCACACAAAGATTAGTTCCAGACAATCATCAACTAACTACAACAGGTCTTTCAACATGAATTCTAGACTTTTATGTGAAAATGTTTTTTTCCTTTCTTATGTTATCCATAATCCGAACCATATTCTAGATCAAATTTTGTTTCTTTGAAATTAAACTCGGTCATACATGTTTTCATGATTCATGAAATCTACTTGATTATACTGAAATTCAAGCATTCATGGAATACAACAACACTAAGCACACAATCGCTCCTCCGTGGGGGCACCAAAATTGAGGCGGTCCGGGGCGGGCAACAAGAGAGGCAACCTCTAAACACCCCTCAAGGCTCCCGTGCTGCTCAATTGGGGCTGGGGCAACCACAAGCACAACACAACAACAAACCCACAGCCAAACCAAAACAAGATAGGGGCACCACCTAGTTATGGTATGCGAACTAGGACGCAAGAGAGATTTTGGCACAACCAAGAAGATGCACCACACAACACACACAAACAACCTCACACCAAGACACACATGAAATGGACCAGAGAGAGCTAGAGCAAAGGGAAGAGAGAGAGGGAAGGATCTTGCGTAATACCTTATTTGTGACTTGCAAATGGAGATGGTTCGTTATGATGCTATCGTAGAACTTGTACAAAACTCACTCAATGCTTAGTGATTGCTAATCATTGCCAAAACACACACACACTGTCTTAGGGTGTGGGAGACCTCTCACCACAATACCCTCTTACAATGGACACAAAACTGGCAATGGAAAACACACTAAAACACTTTCTAAAATCAAGATCAACCGATAAAACTCAAAATACACAAGTCACCTTGAATTTACCAAACCGTATTGCACAAGTGGAAGGACGAAGATTTAAACGTCGAATCACGCCTTTGATGCACCAAACCTCAATTTATTGATGATGAAGGAGCATGTAAAATAGTGGTTTTGAGATTTGTGGAACTCACGCTCTCTCACTTGCAATGTGTAGCTTGAAGGCTTCTCTCACACCAAGAGTGAAGCTCACAAGTGGTTGCTACACCTAAGTCTCTCCTCACGCATAGAGTGTTGGGGTGCTATGTGAGATGTTGGAGGTTGTTTTACAAGAAGGAGAGGGGCCTATTTATAGGTTGGAGACCCCTCATTAAGATTATTGGAAATCCTAATTTACAAGCTAACAAATCAGGATTATGATTTTTTTGAATATCAAAACATTGCGGGCCTTCTTTGTCTGCTTGAGTCATGGGTGTGGGCTCAAAAGAGAGCATTATTGATGGTAGATAAGGTGAAAGTAAGTTTTAAGGAAGGGGATAGAGAGAGAGAGAGAGAGAGAGAGAGAGAGAGAGAGAGAGAGAGTTACTATACATGTCTTGAGGTGAGGTGTCTTTTATGGTTAGGTCAATGGCTATTTTGTGTTAGTATGTTAGTGGTTAGTGTTAGTAATCACTAGAAAGTTAATGTTACATTTACAATGGGTAGAATGAGGTGGATGGTTGAAGTAAGATGGTTGAATGAAGTGAGAAAATCCTTGTGATGGTGAAGCTTGAAGAAGTTTTGGACTTACTTGTGTAGGTTCTCAAAATGACTATCGACCTTCTTCTTCGTCTTGCCTTCTTTACGCCACCGCCGCCAAGGTTGATTATCGCGATGAAAATGGTAATTCCGTTGATGATATCTCTTGATTTGCAGAGGTTAATCATGGTACACATGCTGAATTTATGTATATATATAAGGGGTAAGATGGAATTGTACTTTGGAAGTAATAGAGAGAGGCATAGAGATGGTGTATGTACATGGAGAGCTCATATGAGAGCTATGGGAGTAAGTGGGGAGGTTAATGGTGAAGAAGGTGAGAGAAACCATTGAAGGTGCAGGTTTGAGTGAGGGATTGAGAGAAATGTGTGTGTGTGTGTGTAGAAGTGTGGAAAGAGGTGAGAGAAGACTATGGGCTACTTGTGGAAAAAGTGGGCAGACTGGGGTCCACTCAAAAAATCATAGCTCACCGCTGGTAGCTCCAAAAATCATGAAAAAATTTGAGGTGATTATTCAAAGCGTGGGCTACATTTTCTCTTTTGACCACTGCTCCAAATTCGGAGTGGAGATAGGTGCCAAAATTCTCACCAAAAAGCCTGTTTTTATGCTTGCAAAAGTCTTTTAGTGGACCCCTCCTTTGTTGAATTTGTACAATGCATCCAAGAGTGAGCCCCTCCTTTGTCATATCATAATACAAAGCATCCAAGTTGCCCTTGACACATGCATGGAGGAGGATTATTGGTGAATAAAGAAATATATACATGGTGGGACTAGTGTATGGACTATTCATGGACTTTAGCTCAATGAGCACATGGTGTTAGAATAATGAGTAAAAATAATAATAAAAATATGGAGGAGTTATGGATATGGAAAGATATTGGAATCATATGATATGGTCCCTCTTTGAATTATTTTGGGTGAAAGAGGAAAAGGTATGCAAGTAAATAATATAATAAACTTGACCAATGAGTAGAAATCAATTTTTTGTTTTCACGAGGTAAGGGTGAAAATGTGGGAGTGATTTGTATAAAGGAAAAATATAAGGTTAGAGTATGTACATATTGGCAAAAAATATACTTATGGTGTAAGAGGATGAAAGAAGGTGTACATATGTTTAATAAAACACACACCTAAGTAGAAATATTTAAATAAAATACCAAAATAATTATAAAAAATCCCTATATTTAGGCCATATTTACAATGAAATATTTACACACAAAGAGGCCATAATATACTTTTATTTTTTTATTTTTTTAATTTTTTGGCTCAACTAGCCCAGTGACTAGCTAGCTGAGGGTTTTTAAGAAGATATAGGAAAAGCCCCGTGACTCACGCACGCCTATGTACAGTGAAATGGTAGGGATAGCCACAGTGTTTGGGTGATTTTGGTAGGGTGAGGTAACTCACTGTGGCAATTATGGAGAGCTGAAAAACGGCTATCAATAGCTACGTCTAAGTGATGATCCTAAACTATGCAACCATTCATGACTTGGAAATCCAAAGAGGTACGGTATCCTTGAATTTCCAGAGGTACATCTTTAACCTGAGTTTCCCATATCTCAGCATCATGGCTGATAATCATTGCTACCTTGTAGCAATGGGAACTCGGGGTTTGGGGCAATTTGAGTCGTTTCACCAATTTATAATTGATGAAATTGTGTGACGCACCATCGTCTACCAAGATCCGCACCATGTGCCCTTGGATAGAGCCATGCATACGCACCAACTCATGTGGTCCGAAAGTCTGCTGCCACATGGAGGCCGTGATATAGCACTCATGCACCACCTCGGTGTGTGTTACTTCCACATTAGCAAACTGGGAAGAGGATTGAAGAGGTAAAAGCTGCACCATGTGCACTGCTTTTTCCTTCCCCTTATCTTGAGCAGAAAATTTCCCAGTGGGACAATCCTTTTTGCTATGTCCAGTTCCCAAACATTTAAAGCACAACTTTTCTTTTTTGGCTTTCTCAAACTCTTCCATTGAGAGAGGACCTCTAGACCCCTTCGTCTTTTTCGAGGTCTCTGATGCAGCAGATGCAAATTTTCTTTTATGATGCACATGCTGTGGACGTGTTGAAACAGGTGTAGTGTCATGCACATGCGAACTATGCGATGCCCGATCATCAGGATCATCATGGATGTGAGCTTGCACTATTGCTTCCTCAAGTGTTTGTGGATCTTGGGTTTTAACGTACTTCTTAAGCTCGGGATTTAACCCACGGATGAACCCACGTACCTGTTGAAAGGTGTCCATCCCTTCCAGCTTGAGGATCACATCCCGATAATGGGAAATATATTCCAATAATGTTTTATGCTGGCGCATAGAACATTTGTCCCAGGCGGTCCAATTTCTATCCTTCTCATTAGTAGGTAGAAATTCCTTCTTAAAGACAGTCTCAAAATCTGCCCAAGTCTGTGGTAGGATGCCCTTCTCCTTGAGAGACATCCACCATTTGTAGGCCTTGCCGTCCAAAGTCAGCAGACTTGTCTACAGCACCTTGGCTGCATCCGGGGTACGTCTAAGGTCATGAATACCATCCCACTTGCTGAGAAAAATATTCACGGTGTCGTTGTTTCACTCACGCTCTTCTCCCCGAAAAATTGGTGGCTTTGTATTTTTCAGCAAATCGTCCACCTCTTTTTGGGTCAGAGAGTGCAGCGGTCCCGGAGGAGGGCCTTGCCCATACCCGGCCCTTGGCCTGGTGTGGAGCCGTGCTCTTGATTTTGCTGACTAGCAGGGCCCGTGGCCTGCTGTCGCATATGCAACTTAATCAAATCCGATAATGCTGTGACATTCTGATTTAATTGTGCAAAATTCGTTTCAAGCACAGTCATGCGTGTTTGCAATGCACGGAAATCTTGCATGTCCAGCAACTCATACGCATCGTCTGTCGCCGTTGTGGCATGATTACCCTCCGTGAGAGGAACCATCCACGTGGCATCGGCAGACGAAACGTGTGCGGACTGCTCGAAATCGAATGCATGATGCATATCTATGTCCGAATCCATGTTGTGAACGTACTATGCAAGAAAAAAAAGAAAAATACCAGATTCTCGACGAGCTCGTAGCCGGTTGCGGTAATTAATTGTATAATTATGTCGTTGATGGAAGAGAACGCCGCATTCGAAACAGAACGTCAACCCAAAACCAAGAGTAGCTTGAAAACGATGATCAAGTGTGCAGCCGATGATGCTCTTGAAAACATCAATCAATTTGGAGTTGCCAACGATCTGGTTTGCATCTTATGCAATATGCCAGATGAACTTGAAATTTTCCGACAAATGTTGCAGCCGATGAGAAGCTTGAAGACACGAATCAATGTACATTCACCACCGATTTGGCTTGCATCGTATGCAAGAAGCCAAAACGGGGAAATTTGCAACCAATCGCTGGCTTTTCAAAACTTTAAAATCCAAGTTTCAGCAGATTCGGACTGTAAAATTTGTAGTAATACACAGCCGTTGTGCGCTTTGTGTGCCCACCGATTCGGAGAAGAATGCCATAGAGCAACGGAATCACAATTGCGTAGGGCACGTCCCTTGTTCAAGACGCACAAGGGTTTTCCGGGTGTGAACGGCTAACCCTTAAGGGTTTTTTTTTGTAAAAACAAACTCGAAGAGGGCTATTGCAGATGACGCGGCCGACTCCGCAGAGCTTTTTGGAGAGATACCTCGCGATGGCTAGGTCCGCTGAGGCCGGACAAGAAGCGGGAAGTCACCAACTCCCCCGCGCGCTCCCATCGAGCCCAAGAGCGAGCCAAACTGTGCAGGTCGACTCACGTCTTCGTCCCCGACTAGGGGCTCCTGCACGCACTGCTTTCGGCTTCGTCTTCTTCCTCCCTTTGAGGTTGCATGAAACATGCATCCAAAAGCAGAACGTGCCCTCAGTTCTAAGTTTAGCTCTGATACCAATCTCAAACCAATGGACTTCCAGACCCGGTCCATCCGCCCAGCCTCCCTTTTATAGGCTTCCAGCCTGCTTGAACCCGTTCCCACTAGCAGCCGGCCCCTGGCCGAGTCCGTGACCCCATTGGTTTGGCCCTTGGCCTGACATTGGGGTTGAAAGAGATAGTAGATGTTGAATCATTGAAGCACGGTACCTTTGTAAATATTCCAATGTATAATTTTCCAGAGTATTCTGCAAAATTAGGTTAACTTGTGGTCAATACTTTAATTAATAATAGCACTAATGTTGCTCCATACCATATCAAGGAAATACATTTGACATAAATGGATTCAGAGCAAAAAAACTGTGGAGTATATACTCTGCATAGAGAAGACATCTCCAACCACAGGAATTTGGATATGTCTGATTAGGCACTTTAACAGCTTTAAAGGTGGACTTGTATAGTTCATGATCTCCACAGAGTTTTCCATAGACATGAAGTAATCTTTTTACAGATCTGTGAACAGTGAAGGTTATTTATTATTAGCAATATTCAGGTCATCAACCATACCAAATAAACAGTAAAGGTTTTATCAACACTTACACTCTTATCTCTGAATGTGTTGCTTGTATGGAGTTGATAGTCCATACAACTTGTTTGTCCAATTCTATGCATACAAGGCTCCAATGATTATTTGATTCGTATGGCAACACCAGTGTTGTCACCTCGAGCATTGGACAGTCGACAAACCATCTCTCCAATGTGCCATGAGGGGTGTTCTTTATTCAGAGTGGCACAAACATTTGTGGATCTAAAATATAAATTTCATTTTGGGTTTCTTGAGGGAGCTGGCTCTTTATAAAACTACAATCACAAACAAGGGTTTAATTAGAGGCCAAGTACCAACAAAGAAAGATCTTAAAGGTAGAGATGAGCACTTACTTTAGGCATACATAAACAATAGAGTCGGTAATTTGTGCATTTGGATCTTTCAATATCCCAATATCAATAGAGTCCAGTGATAATTGCCTACTACCATCAGCAAGGGGAATGCTTGCTAACAGTCCCTCTATCATGGAGTGTAAAACATCATTGTTTCTTTCATTTAGCTCTGTGGTAGCTTGCCCATAATTTCTCCTCTGGGCCTCTTCATCAGCAACAACAGACTGTATACTCTTTAACTTCTCTGCTTCAGAGTGACGTCTTTCTTCTTGCTTAGCTCTAGCTCTAGTGTTCACCTCATGAGACCTCATGAATCTTAACCCCTAAACTCGGCAGCCTGGTGGTATTAGCGGTATATCTTTCATTTTGGGATCAATAAACTCATTACGGATAAGGAGCTTATCGTATCTCCAATGCACTCTCTTAAGAGTCTCACTGTCGTTGTCCATTATTGTCACACAATGAGCTTGAGCAGCAACAATGGTAATATTATTAAAACATTCCAAAAGAAAATCTTATGTTGCTTCTTGAAGACACAGCAGGGCAACTGCCTTCCACCTCATTGTACCAGCACATGCTTCCTCAAGATTTGTCTTACTGCTCTTTGAAAAGGAAGTTTAGGGACACAAAGCTCAATACATTTCTGAGCTTTCTTGATCTCCCTAAATAAACCCATGTTTCTTTGAATATTCCTCATTCTTGGGCCCTTCAATATCTTCATTAGTTTACCTGAAGTTTTCTTCTTACTAGCATACCTTCCACATGCTTTCTTTGCAAGCTCTAGTCCTTTCCCTGCCTTCCTTGCTGTTGCCTTGGTTCTTTCCATTACACTGAAAGAGAAAAATGCAGAGGATCTCTCTCTCTCTCTCTCTCTCTCTCTCTCTCTCTCTCTCTCTCTCTCTCTCCCTCCTTCTTTCTTTCTCTCTCTCTCTCTCTCTCTCTCTCTCTCTCTCTCTCTCTCTCTCTCTCTCTCTCTCTCTCTCTCTCTCTCTCTCTCTCTCTCTCTCTCTCTCTCTCTCTCTCTCTCTGGGATCACAGCATGTGGGCTCAGATTTGACATGGGCTAATAGCCTATTGCGTGTCATGATCCACAAGTGGAAGGAGGAAAATTTTAGAAACTTACTTCAAGCCTTTTCGAGCCCCAATTTTAATGATTATTAAATTGAGTCTAAAGTAGTAATCTTGAGATGTAGAATACTATCTCTATCTCTCTTTTTCTCCCCTATCTCTCTCTCTCTCTCTCTCTCTCTCTCTCTCTCTCTCTCTCTCTCTCTCTCTCTCTCTCTCCACCACATTTTCTATGGATCACGGTGCGCGGGTTCATCTTTAAGCCAGCCTAGTTGTTGTCTGTGCATCGTGATCCACAAGAGGATCATGAAAAGTTTGTAATATATAACATGCCTTGTAAGAAACAAGCCTCAACAGTTTTGTAGAAAACTCTCTCTCTCTCTCTCTCTCTCTCTCTCTCTCTCTCTCTCTCTCTCTCTCTCTTTGTATGGATCACGGCGTGCGGACACAAAAGCAAGCAAAGAGAACACTCTATCGTGCGCCTTGATCCATTTTATGACATCCCTCTCTTTCTCTTTCTCTATCTCTATCTCAAAGCTTCAAAAATACTATCTCTCACACTCTCTCCCTTGATCTTTCTCTGTCTTTATCTTCCAAACCTAGCTAACTATCAGCAACTCTAGCTCTCTCTCTCTCTCTCTCTCTCTCTCTCTCTCTCTCTCTAAAAAAAAAACGCAGCCGTTTTTGGACCTAGTAGACAACAGTCCACTCTTTTGATCATAACTTCTTCATCCGAACTCCGATTTGGGTGATCTATAGCCTCAATCGAAGAGCACGAAGTCCTCTACACATTGATGTAAAGACAGAAATTTTCAGAGTTATGGAAAGCATTTCTATAGCAGCATTTTCGAAGTGAACAGGTTCAACAAAATTGATTCTCATCTGCTATTTTACATACAATGTCTTCCGGCACCCGCAAGGGTTCTTCTTCTTCAACAAGGTCCACAACCATTGTGGAAAATGATCCAAAATCTCCTAAGTGTGGAGATAGCAACACAACCACCCAACCAACGACATTGGAAACCATGATCATGGCGTACTTGGTATCATTGCAAGAGACCGTAAACAAACAAGGCGAAGACTTACGAGCACTTGCAATGGAGAATGGCACACTAAGGGTACTTGTGGTTGAGAATGAGAATCTCAAGAGGACACTTGAGATGCAAACAACACGTTTGATGCAACTTGAAGAGGAAGTCAAGGAATGTAAACGCTCTCTTGTGGACTTGAATGCTTTGAAGGAGCGGATGAGCAAAGTAGAGCATGACCATGTATTGAAAGAGGAGAAATTTGACACTATGATCCGGGATGTATGCGACATGAAAAATGTATGCACAAACAAGTCTTGGGTTGATGTATGTGGTAGCAATGTGGTTTCTAATTCCTCACTCATGCAAGCTATGGTTCAAACAAAGAATGTTGAGAATGTGGATGTGGAGAAGTTGAAGGAACGGGAGCGACGTTCCAAGAACATTGTTATTCGTGGAATTCCCGAAGAGAAGTTAGAGACACCTCCTTCTCTTGCCATTATTATTGAAGATTTCTTCAAAACCCACTTTGGCATGTCTGGAGTTATAGTCCCTATTCCGCATCCTTATCCTCAAGTAGTATCTCTAATTTCTCTTGAATCTCTTTACTTGCAGTCTGCGAAAAGATCTCTGTCTTCTCTGATTTTAGGGTATCCTTTTCAATCCTTGACAATTGATCATATTGGCATTCAAAATCCCTTAGCAGTTTGGTAGGCGAAAGCCCCTCTTTTGGCCAAACTACCCACTAAAAAAGTCCTATTTATCACCCTTTTGGAGTCTTACTTGAAATAATCTTCTTTTAAGGCTAATTTGAATGCTTCCCAAGCTACCCCATGCTCATTTCTAATTCCCCTTACATGCTCTTTGATCTCGAGAACCACAGCTAGCTCAAAACTTTGTACCATTTCATCTTCGGGCATTCGATGCCGCTCAATCTCCTTCACATACCTACAAAGATACTTTGTTACATATTTACCATTGAATTGGTCCATTTTCTTTACCACTGATTGGAGCACTTTGATTAAGGAAAGCTCCCGCCTTTCAGCAGCTTACTACTGCTACATAAACATCGCAAAGGCTTGAAACATTTGCATTGTGACACGATCAACCATGCTTGTTGTTGCTCTTGTTGCTCCATAGATTAAATCTTTGATTTTGACACTTTCAATGAAGCTTTTTAACCCTCCCCCTAGCGTACGTCACATCGGGCTCACCAAAAATGTGTCAAATAGTGCGCAGTGTGGCCAGGAAAGCGCAGGGCCTCTGACTGTGAGGATTTGTAGCAAAATCAAGCAAGGTGTAGATGATTTGAAGCTAAAAACACACTAAAACAGAAACAAACACCATAAATGACAGCTACAGTTTGGGAAAAAACCAATATTAACTCAAAAATCTTGTGTGTGTGAAGATTAGGTGTAGCCTCACTTTCAATTGCACAAATGCAGTGCTCTTTCGACCTATTTAATAACCCTAAATTGACGCTTCAATTCTTTGTTGTGAAAATTTCATGGAAGCTTTAGAAATGCATTGGAGAAGCCCAAGTAGTTATTATAGGAGGGGAAACCCTAATTGGAGGCCTCACAGCCTCAAACATGTAGTGGAAGCAACACGGGACTGCACTAGCACCCTGGATTGTAATGGTTGTTTCTCCTTGTTTCTATAGCCAAATGAGCTCATCATTGACTCTTAAACTTCCCACTCAGCTTGAGAAATGATAGAACCATCGCTGATGTGGAATTTTGAGCCATTTTGTGCTATTTTTGACCATTTTATGATGATGTTTTGTCCAAAAATACCCCTTTTTGTTCGTAAAATGCCCAAACGAGCTAGGAAAAATCCCTATTTCGGTGAAAAATTCCCTTTTAGATCAAGTTTAGTTTTGAGCCTCATTTTTCCACTTGATAAGCACTTTGGACACGTCTTCTATAGTCGCGTACGAAACCTGCTATTTTTGGCCAAGATCGTCCGCATTGAACTTTCTAGGCAAAACGAGCGTTCTACTTTGAAACACTTGATATTTTTACATTTCTAAATCAATTTATGCATGATTTAATGTGGTAAAACATGCAATGGTGCCACGTCCCTAGCCTCTTCTGCCCGACAAGGTATGTACATGCCTCAACTCACCGTTAGTAAAAAAAATATAGAAAGACAGCACAGTAATTACCCATTATGCTCCAACTATCCCAATTATAGTTAACCACATACATCAGGAAAGTGCCGAGTTTTGTAACACCTTTAGATTTTGATCTTGTATCTATCGTGATGGATCTCCTCGTTGTCAAGGCCCTAGCACATACCGGCCACCAAACGAGTGCGGGGATACATCGCACAACAGAACACCAAAGAAGGTGTCCACACGGTGTAGAAAGGGAGCTTCTCCCCTTGGAGTTTCTATCCTCAACAATATTTTTGGTTATAACCCTTGCATACATGGAACTCTATTCTTTAGGGTTACGTCATACTCGAGAAGAGGTCAATGAGCAATTATACCTCTTCATTATCCTTCATTGCTTCTTGAAGCTCTTCAATTGTCAATTTAGATAGAGTGCCTGGCAAACCAATCAAGGATGGATTCGGCTTACATGAAAGTTCAATGTCTAACTCTAAGGCTAGATCTTCCTTTTTATCATCCATTGCATCAGTGTCTCTCTCTTCTTTGTTAGAGTAGTTGTAATGTTCTAATGTTGTTAGGAGATGGGAATGCATAGAAGTTATGTCGATCTCTCGAGTTACATCATCTGTGATTCCATCTGAGTTGGTGGTGTCAAATTGCTGACGTCCTCAAGGATTGACAGGGACGACTTGCCTCCATGGACTAAGAGAATCTAGAGAGCTATAGAAGAAATCCTCCGATGTGTCAATAAAATATATGGTTCTTGTTTTGTCCATAATGGTTTTGAAGAGAATTACCCAAAAACTAGAGGGCTCTTGTCTCATTGTGGCTCTAGCTCCTCTATACTCAACATGTAACCAATAAATCTTAGATACAATCTCTTTTAACATAAGATATTCAAAAATGCATTAGAAGAAACTTTGAAGTTAATAGAATCCATATTTATGTTTATATATAAAATCTTATTACCCACTTTCAAACACAAAATTTGAGTTCATAAATACCAACTATGGTTCCCACATAGCCAAGCATTTGCACGTGGTTGCTGCCTAAAAGGTGAAACAATGCAAGAATTTTGAGTAACACCATGTTGATCAATTTTGTTGACTCAAAGGTGTTGTCCATAGGTCCACATGTTGTTGTACGTGGATACTTAAAAGTACAGAGTCAAGTACATAAACTCCAAGTAAGAATAATAGAAATTCAAACAACTTCATAATATACATTCATAGATAAATTCAAACAACTTAGTAAATATACATCCATAGAGGAATTATTACTTCTCTATCACAGCCAAATCCAATATCTATCTGCTCATTAGTGATGTCTTCTCCCTCCAAAATTCCATCTCAGATACATTTAGATAACCATGAAAGAATGGATGGAGGTTTAGTCTTGGTAGATTTTCCAGCTCTTCGCCTTCTTTGTGGATTGAAAACTTCTTGGTACTCTTCGATAAATATGTCTATACACTGTGAGTTGTAAATAACAAACGTGGATATGTTCGAGCGTTTTGCAGCTGTGAGATTGGGAGGAATGCGCTTGCCACATAACACCTAATCTAACAATGTAGGCGACTCTTCCATTGTCCATCTCCGAGGAGCAGCTATGTCAACACCCTCATGATACTCTCAAAGGTAATACATGCATTGTCCAAGAACCCATCCCTTGGCCATTGAACCCTCTGGTTGTTCTCTTTGGCAAACAAGCCCCTTTAAAACTCCCATATATATTTCAACCAAAACATCCACCAATAGTGATAACAACACCTACAATCATTATCTCATTCACAAGATGAATGAGTGCATGGATTTGGATATCAAAAAGGATGTCGATAACAATAAAGTATTGTTACGAGACTGGGCACCCTCCTGTTGTAGTGGTTAGCTGCAATTGGGATAGCTGGCGTAATGGTTAATTATGTGATGTCTATTTATTTTACTAATTGAGTTGATGATGATTTTGTAGAGTGGAATGCGGGGAGTTGATGAAGAGGAAACAACAATTACTCTTGGCCATTTTATATTTGCACAGTATCTTAGAACATCATTGCAATAAGCCACTATGGCTTTGTAAATAGTTGTAGTGGGAACTCCCCTTATGGGTCATGCAAGAACTAATGAGCTTCGCTCATTTGCAAAAGTAAAGTGGTTGTAAAAAGAGGGGCCTCAATTTTTGAAGTCAAAATAATATATTAAATACCAACTCCACAAGAGAGTGCCGTGGATTTTGGGGCTAGATTTAAGCCTTTCTCTTGCAGATTCTCTTCTCTACTCTCTTAAGCTATGGTTATTTGTTGTGTACTCTCTAATCTAGTCTCCATCTCTTACACATCTCTTACACTCTCTTACAAGCATGTCTATGTCAATTCTATGTTTAGTGTGTGTGTGTGTGTGTCATAGTCTGGGTGAGTGTGTGTGCTTGGAAATTGGAAGAAGAGGTGGACAGGTGGATGGTGATTGCTTGGAAGCTTGTGTTGAATATTTTAAGCGGTCGATCTCCCACTCTTCTCCCAACAGTGGTATCAGAGCAAATAGGTTCGAGTAAATTGGCATTAGATTTCAATTTCAAGAAGGGAATTTCTCGAATCGACAACCTCGAAATTGCAATTTATCAAATTTGCAATACAAAGATTCAAGGATTCGTGGAAATTCAAAGCTTAATCGGTCAAATTTCCAAAACAAATTCTACTCGGTCATCAATTGGTGGCGAATCGGCTACTAATTGGTAACCGGTTTCCAATTTCGGCTTCACGACGATTAAAAACGGGTATGCGCAACATCTATTTTGCGAGAAATACTAAAATTTGTGGAAATATGACGATACGGGTAAGAAGATGAAAAGAAGATTCGAAAGAAATAAAAGCGATGGAACCGACTCGCCATAGGAGGATTTTGAAAGATTTTAGAAGGGTTGTACTCGGCAGAATCAAGAGCGGAAATCTTCTCTAAAGCTTGGCAAATTTCACGTTGCGGAACGAAGTAGGCGATCATGGCTACCAAAGAAAAGAGGAAGAGAATTTGAAGGTCTTCCAAGGAAGCTTGAATCCCTCGAGCTGCAAATTCAAACTTGAAATTCACCCCGAGCAACTCGAACCGAAGCACGCTGTGGGACACAACCCTTGCACACAAAATCAATCTTAATTGACCTGCAATAAAAGTGCCTTGAGTGGTAGCAAGAGAATCGCCTTGGCTTGGGGAACATACCTTCCTACTATCACAAAGCCCAATTTCCATTGTAGAAAGTGCTATCTCCCAAATCATCACAACCTTCTCGTTTTCTTCTTGTACTCGCTCTGCCAAGACATTCTCATGCATAAAAGTTATCTTAACTTTAACTTTGAAGACTTTGAATTCAGTGGGCTGCCCGTTTTGAAAGCTTATTTTGCTATTGACATACCAAACCCACGAATTTAAGTTAAAAATCTTCCTTTGCTAAGAAGTCAGTCACCCCTTCTTTCGATACTCTTGGTCCTCGACAAAACTCACCCATCCGCGAGTCGAGGGCAGCAGCGAATCTTGGTTGGCACCGATGGAAATTCTTCAGCTCCGAACTGGACAAAAATAAAATAAAAGAATTTTAATCAGCACCAGCGGAGACGAATTTTCTTTCGAAGTCGTCGAATTTTCAAAGAACAAAATTGTTTTTTTTTTTAAAACCAGCTATCACAATTGAGCGGAGAATCATCCGCCAAGGAGCAGGTCACCTGAATAACTTGCGGAAAAATCTTGCGACTGCTACTGCTTTCTGCTTTGGGGGTACGAGAGATCAGGCGCCACGAAATTCAACCGACTCGCAGACGCACCATCGGACCGCTCACTCTTCTGGCAATTTCCTAGCGCATCGCCATTCCGGACTGGACGCCACCGCAAATTCTCAGCTAAGTACATTTCACTTCTGTTATTTATTTTACTCTCTTTTATTTATTCCGCATAATGCATCTGTAAATGTCATCAAATATCCCTTCTAAAAATTATTATCTATTGATTTTTAAAAAAAAGAAAAAAAAGAAGAAAAAAATAAAACGCACGCAATCATGGCACACCTTGCTCAGGCACCCACGATTACGGAACAACTTCAAAATCTGCAACAGTCCCTCACATATGAACGCATGCGAAGGCAAGAACTTGAAGATAAATTATTGCATTCTGCACGCACCAAATCTGCACCGGTACCCAAGAAAAACAAAATTAGCAGAAAAGCCTTCAATTTCAAGGATTTTGATGGCACTAAAGATGCTAGCACAGTTCTAGCATGGATTAGTCAACTAGATGACTATTTTCATGATGAAGACTTTCGCGAGCGTGAAATGGTAAAAATGTGCATCAAATCATCTCACTAGCAGTGCTGCATTGTGGTGGAACGCCACCAAACAACATGGAAGAAGACCACGCACCTGGCATGCATTTAAAAAAGTGTTTTTGCCCCAATTTTTGCCCACACAGTACAAAGCTAAAGCACGACGTCAGTGGAATTTAATCCGACAGGGTAGAAATGAAGATGTACAGGGTTACACTGATCGTTTTTGGAATTATTTAATTCAATTGCAAGCCATTGAACATGTTAGTCGCAGGAAGTTGAAGCGAAAGTACATATGAGTCTTGGCACTACAAATTAGTGCTGAGGTAGATATGTTCGAACCAGATTCTCTGTCAAAGGCTATTAATTTGGATCTCAACGCAGAAAAGAAGAAAGATGGACATTCCTCTCACACTGATCAACCTACTAACACTAACCGCAACAAGAGACCTCCTTTCTCTACTAACTATGACATAAACAAACACCAAAGCCGTACTTTTTTCAAAAGACGTTGTCAGGAGTTTTTTGGAGCAAGGGATTGCGCATATGTACATATACATGCATGGTGCATCAAATAAAGGATTGCCCATTTTTCAGAGCTAGGTGGTTACGTGGGGCCCACATGTGTACAAGTAGGACAGGGTGTACATAGTGCATCGATTTTCACTATTACCAGTACCACTGTGTTTTTTCTATAATAAAGAGGAGTTTTTAGCGCGTAAAATTTCTCGAGGAAGCTATCCACGGGAGCTGACGACATGAGGTAAGCAGGTGCGTCAGATGGCATCTAGTGGCGTCAGGAGGCCGAACGGGGTCAATATTTGCACGTGGATGAATACGGACACAACGTGGGTGTTTTCTTGTGAGAGTTATGCAGAAAGGTCATCATTAGGAACACTTTTTGGGGCCACTTCACGTGGTTGCGAGACGCATTATTGAAAAGAAATGAGTGCCAGGTGTGCAGATGATGCAAAAAGGTGAGAACTATGCACTGCGAGGTCAATTTTTGGCCTGTTCGGGGTCCGTTTGAGGTCATCTAAAAGGCCAAGGGTGCCCAAATAATAAAGCTAAGTGTGGGAACTGAAAAAACTAAGAGAAGACCAGAAAAAACGTGGAGAAGAGAGGAGGAACAGCCGCAAGTGTGCTTTTGCTGTTTTTGGAGCATTTTTTGGCCCTAAACTGCTCATCCGAGGTCGGATTTGAGCACTGTGACATTGTAGGGTGGGGTTTTTGGGCGTTGCGGATGCAATGGCGCTGTCCATATTTCCGAATTCCTCACAGATTTTCTGCTGTTTTTCTGTGTAATCTTCTCCGGTGAGTGAAGCCTCTGCTTAACTTTGTGGTTGTATCTGGTGTATTTCCTCAATACTGTGTAAACTATTTGCCCCATTGGTGTTGGGCTGAGCTTCATTGAGTCTTAACAACAAAAATTTGCCTCCTTTGAGCTGAATTGAGAGAGTGTGTGTGAGTGTGTATGTGTGAGTGTTGAGTGGGCAAGTGAGAAATCTCTCTCTTCTCACTCCGTCTGTGTGTTTCCTGTCTCGGCCAGGCTGGTTGTGTAAGCCGAGTGGTGCCCCATAATGTGTGTGTGTATCATCCCAAGAGTGTGTGTCGGGTCATTATAGAGGCGTTGTGTGTGTTTCCATCCCGCTCACATTCTTTTGGCGCCCCCACGGAGGATCTTCTTTGAGTACCTTCTGCTTCGAGCTTCAAGCTTCGAGATTCAAGATTCAAGGGTACATGTTATAGGTTACAGGTTACGCGTTACAGGTACAGGTGATTCACACAGGTACAGGTAGCTGGAGTGCAGTGATATACTACTTGCAGTTGTTGTGGGTATGCATCACTTGGCGCCTATTTGAGCGCATTGTCTGTTGGATTGTACGTTACTTGTGGAAACTGCCATTGTACGCATTTGTGGAGCCATACTTGGTTGTATTTGGCAGTCCCAGCCATTTCTGAGACTTGGTCTGGAAGATAGTCATTTCTGAGACTTGACTATACGCGATTTACATTAGCCTTCGTGTGAGGGTTGATAGCGTGAGGTTTTTATTGAGCTGGGGGATTCTCAAATGTGGAGATCCTTTCGGTGATACAGGTAGCTGGAGCACCCTTTTTGTGACCTCGCCATAGGCTATGTACTAGTGATTCCTACTTGATTCTCGACTTCTATTGTTGACAGTTTATGCATACATATACAGTCTATATTAAATTGGGTTCCTACTGCTCTATTTCTGGGGAACTCTGCCAAAATTTTTCCAAGTTATGATGGCTGGTTTTTTGGTCTTTTGAGCCATTTATGCTGTTATGCTGCTGAAATTTTGGAAAAATCAGAGGTTAAGTCAGGTGTGCCTTCTTGGGAGCTCCATGGTTGGCTTTAATGGATGATCAAAATGGCCCTCAATTCACTCCATTTCATTTAACTCAAAGAATCCAGATAAATGTCCATGTGTCCAGGAAGATTTTTTTCTAGCAGCGCATAGTCTTTATGTTCGGGCCAAGAAGATTACGAGAGATCTTGGAATGTCCTTTGCTTGTTGTAATTCCGATGATCAACTATGAAAACTCATTTGATGTGCATGTGTTTGTCCTTATCTAAAGTTGAGCTCCATTGAAGTTTTTGGGGATTGGGTAGTCAAAAATTTTGGTTTCTTGCACGTGTATTCAAAGGGGTTCTCAAAGCATTGTAACTTGGGTAGCCATGGCTTTCTCTTATCCGGAGTTTCATGGAAGAAGTGATGAAGATGTGGAAGATTTTTTGGAAAAGATGGAGATTGCCTGTATTAGCAACCAGATTCATGACCCTGCGCAGATGTTACGCCTTCTCCAAATTGTTTTAAAGAGTGATGCACGAGTTTGGCCTGAAGCATTTGAAGAGGAGTTGTGTGTGGCTGATCCACCTGTAAGGTTGATTTGGGACAATCTACGACATGGGTTGGAAGTGGAGTTTGTGAAGATAGAAGATCCTGACAAAGTGTGGCAAGAAGTACAGGATTTGGTGCAAAAGGAAGGTGAGCCAGTAGATGCGTACATACGTAAGTTCTCATTGGCATGGGAGCGGATGTGCAAGGACTTAGCACCACAGGTACCCCCGCCTGACATGATGAAGAGGGACAGGTTCTTGGTTGGTCTTTGGGAGAATATACATTGGAGAGTGGAGCTAAAGAAGCCTAGGACATATGAAGATGAACCAAAGGTAGCAAGGAACAAAGAGTGGAAGTTGAGGAAAATGAGCCAGTTAGGGGTGGAGTCTTTGCCCATGAGGTCTGAATTTCAGCCTATAGAGTCTTTCCAAGGTCGCATGTCAGGGATTCATCATGAACCAGTGGTTCCTATTACTACTCAGGTTATGCCAGTAGTGGTCACTACATTGGTGCAAGATGATGGGCTAAGGCAAGACATGAGGCAAATGGTAGATTTAATGAAGAATCTCAGCCTAAACATGCTAGGTCAAGTGGGAAATAATCGAGGTCGAGGGAGGTTTGCAAATCAGCCAGGAGGTGAAGAAAGGCCTAGAAATGGTGTTGGACAAAGAAATGGTAGGTTGTGGAGGCAGACGCCCACATGTTACAATTGTGGAGAGTTGGGTCACATTAGCCCGCAATGTGATAAGCCACCAAGGATGGGGGGAGACATGTATCCATTGCCAAAATAGGTGTTAACTAGGTCAAATGATTATGGCATCGAAATTAAGGGAGATGAAGGAACCAGTGGATTAACCCAAGAGGAAAAGGGAGAGACAAAAGTGCTAAGTGTAGTCACGTTGGAGAAGGCATCAAAGCTAGAGGATACATTAGTGATGCCTATTGGGAAGAGGACCACAGAGGATAAGGAAGGAAGAAGTGCCCCAGGTCCTAGTAAGAAGAAAGGAAAGAGCCATGAAGGCGAGGATGTCAAGGCCAAGAGGAAAAGGAGATCTCGTCGAAAGTTTCATGTTTCAGATTTTCCACTAGGGGATGGGCAATTAGGCTATGACTTGAAGGAGGATCTGACGAGCAGGAAGGCAGATGTTACTTTTGGGCAGCTTATAGAGATGGTATCTAAGCTAAAGCGATAGTGGAAGAGGATGGTTAACCCAATGGAGAAAGAGCCAGAGAGAGGTTCAGTAAAGGTGTTGGCAATGCATGAGCTACCAGACATTTGTCCAATAGTAGATGTGTGGCATAAAAGTAAAAATTTGGGACAAGGTTATGTGGATGGCGGGGCCCAAATATGCGTCATAACACACTCATGCATTGAGAAGATGGGTCTCATAGTGGCTGGGGTGTCAGGTTTTCGGATTAGATTGGAAAACCATCAAAAAGTAAAATGCTTGGGTGTTGTAAAGAGCTTAGAAGTGGAGGCATATGATGCAAAGGCAGTGGTTGATTTTCATGTGATGCCAGCAGGGTTGGGAGCATATCCTATTATACTGGGCAGACCATGGTTACGTGCAGTGGGAGTTGTTCAAGATTGGTGACATGGTACGATTAGCCTCTATGGAAAGACAGGTACCAAGAAGCTTTATAATATGGACACAAGGAAACAATTAGAGGAGCTTTATGAAGATGAGGATGAGTCTAGTGATGAAGACTCTTCCACGGTGACAGATGAGGACAGTGATAGCACTACCAGCAGTGATGAGGATGCTGATGTTGCATTTCTTTTGATGGACAAAGAAATCCAGGAGTTTTATTTAGTTGCATTTGCGAATGAGGTTGAAGATGAAAGTGAAGGGCCTTATGAAGTGATTGAAGGGCTGATGCAAACCAAGGTTGAGTTGTCAAAGAAGTAGGAATTGATGACACAAATGATCAGTGGAGACCTCTCAGCTATGGAGAAGGATATATATTTGCACATGCTGGCTAGTTTTCCTGATTTGTTCATTACTTCATATGAAGAGATCAGAGGGTTCAAGGGCGAAGAGATGCATATAGAGCTGAAAGAAGGTGCTAAGCCAGTGCGGCAAAGGCTAAGAAGGATGGGTCAAGAGCAAATGGAAGCCTTGCGAGAAGAGGTGGATAAGTTGTTGAAGGCAGGGTTCATAGTCCCTATGGAGACCACAGAATGGGTGAGTCCAGTTGTAGTCAGTCCAAAGAAGGATGGGAAGTGGAGAATTTGTGTAGATTTTAAACCCTTAAACGCAGCCACTAAGAAGAACCCATATCCTCTTCCATTCATCGATCAGATCTTGGATTCAGTGGCAGGTTATGAGAGGTACAGTGTGTGTGATGGTTTTTCAGGCTATTTTCAATTGAAGATTGCTCTTAAAGACCGCACAAAGACCACTTTTATTACGCCATGGGGCTGCTATTGCTACACAGTATTGCCATTTGGGTTGTCAAATGGACCTTCCTTCTATCAAGAGAGAGCAAATTGGGTGTTGGAACCATTCATTGGTAGTTGTGTTAAAGCTTTTATGGATGACTTCTGTGTTTATAGCAGTAGGGCTGAACACCATGAGAAGTTGCAGATGGTATTGGCTCGATATGATGAATGTGGAGGACAACTAAATCCAAAGAAATGTCATCTAGCACAGCCAAGGGTGAAGTTATTGGGCCATATGGTGTCAAAAAATGACATTGAGGCTGATCCAGATAAGGTTAAGTCTATTATTCTTCTTCCATCACCTACGAGTACGAGGCAATTGGCAACTTTTATGCACAAAGTGAAGTACATGGCACGGTTTATTCCATTGTCTTCGCAGCTTCTTTATCCATTACAGCAAGTGGCAAACAATGATTCATTGCAATGGGATGACAAGTGTGAAGAAGCGTTTCAAGAGGTGTTAGGGGGGTTGTCAGCCATGCAGGCTCCTGATTGGGAGAAAGTGTTTTATGTAAATCCATCAGTAGGGGATGATGCCATTGGAGCCATGCTATTGCAAAAGAGGAAGGGCAACCATTATATGAGGCCAGTGTATTGTGCAAGCCGAGTGAAGTTGGTAGCGGAGAGAAAGTTCTCGGAAGTAGAGCTAGTGATGGCCAGTGTAATATTTTCTTGTCGACGATTTCGTCATTACTTGCTACCACGGCCTTTTGTTTTCTTGACGAGTTATGCCTTTTTGCCACAGTTAATTAATGGTACTAACATATCAAATGTGGTAAAGAAATGGGTAATTGAGCTGAAAGAGTTTGAGTTCTCTTTTCTAGTGGAAGATAGTACAAGGGCTACGCTAGCTGATTTGTTGACCTACAATGAGAATCCCCTTATTGTTAAGGAAGAGGTGGTGAGAAAGGTAGTTGAAGAAGTTCCACAGATCAGAAATGCACATGTGTTGTTCTTTGATGGTTCATACAGAAAGAGCCATGATGCAGCTTCAGGGGGTATAGCACTTTATGATCCAGAGGGGAAGCTAGTATGCAAGAGAGGGTTCAAATTGGATGCTCATAGTAACAATGAGGCTGAATATGCTACTCTGGAATCCGGATTACACATTTGTTTGAAGCATGGGGTTCGAAGGTTGAGCATAAAAGGTGATGCCTTCTAGTGGTGAAGCAAGTGCTGGGTGTGTGGAAGAGCAAGAACACCTCATTGAAGGAAATGTGCTTTAGAATTAAAGGCCTGCTAAAAAAGTTCGAAGCATGGATCATCAGACACATTGAACGTGCTCTAAATGGAGAGGCACATGAAGCAGCTCAAGGCATGATTGGGGAGCTATTTGTGTTCAGGACCACTTTACCTCTTTATCATGGCCGGGAAAGTTTGGCTCAAGAAGAGGAGTTTTTGCTAACACGAATCATTCCAAAGGAGATTCAGAAGTCTAAGAAGTATGGCTTTGTGTGTAGAGCATACAAGTACAAATTGATTGGTGATGTCTTATACATGAAAGGGGCTGATCTCGTGTTGAGACGTGTACCTTGGCGGGAAGAGCTTTACAGAGTGTTGGAAGAGAATCATGAAGGCGCATGTGGTGGCCATTTTGCTCTAGAGATCACCTTGCATAAGATTTTGCAAGAGGGGTATGTATGGCCTAGTTTGCACAAGGATGTTCACCATTGATGTAGGTCTTGCAATAGGTGTCAAGCATTTGGGAAGAGAGTGTTGAAGCCAGAGCTACGAAAAACCATTATGGCGTTTGATGTGTTTGAAAAGTGGGGGATTGATGCAATAGGCCCGTTACCTATCACAAGCAGGGGCAAAAGCTATATCTTGATGGTAGTGGACTATCTCTCTAGATGGGCAGAGGCTATAACAGTAAAACAGATCACTGCAAAGGATGTGGCAAAATTTGTGTATGATGAAATATGTTGCAAGTTTGGGGTGCCATTAGAGCTACTTTCAGATAAGGGCCCAAGAGTTAGAGCTAAACTGCTAGACTTCTTATGCACAAAGATGAAGATTAGGCACCATCATACCACTCCTTATTACCCGCAGTGTAATGGCTTAAATGAAAGATTCAATGGTGAGTTGGTAAAAATTCTTTCTAAAGTGACAGAGCACCATGGAAAGAATTGGGATTTGGAATTGCCTAGTGCATTATGGGCTTACCGTACTTCGGTGAAGACAGGTACAGGGTTTACTCCATTTCATTTGGTGTATGGAAAGGAAGCACTATTGCCTGTGGAGGTAGAGTTGCCTGCAGTCAAGATGTTAGAGAAGTTGCTTGGCCCGCCTAGTGATGCATTCAAAGAGAGGCTCTTGCAGTTACAAGAGGTCGAGTTGGATAGGATGACCACATTGGAGCATTATGGGCAGATGCAGGATAAGGCTTTGGCAAAGATAAATGAAAAGGTCAAAATTAAGGGTATCAAGAAACATGACTTGGTTTTGCGCTACAACAGTAATTTGGACAACACCTTCCAACAGAAGTTTCAAATTAAGTGGGAAGGCCCTTTCAAGGTAGTGGAGTGTTTTCCAAATGGCACATATCAGCTGGCTAACCTGGATGGTGTTCTACATAAGTCAAGGGTAAATGGATTGCGTCTTAAATTGTATCATGCTAGAGTGATGATGGTGGAGCAAGATGAGCTGTCTGTGGATCAAGCAGTGTTGATGAGGGATGAGGAGACGTGTGATGTGGCGAGTCTCATATCTCTCTTTGCTGCTGCTGATCATGAATGATCTAGCAAGCTAGGGGATGGGCAAATTATGTCAGGAGTTTTTTGGAGCAAGGGATTGTGCATATGTACATATACATGCATGGTGCATCAAATAAAGAATTGCCCATTTTTCAGAGCCAGGTGTTTACGTGGGGCCCACATGTGTACAGGTAGGACAGGGTGTACATAGTGCATCGATTTTCACTATTACCAGTACCATTGTTTTTTTTCTAAAATAAAGAAGAGTTGTTACGTAAAACTTCTCCAGGAAGCTATCCACGGGCCGATGACATGAGGTAAGCAGGTGCGTCAGATGGCATCTAGTGGCGTCAGGAGGCCGAACGGGGTCAATATTTGCAAGTGGATGAATACGGACACAACGTGGGTGTTTTCTTGTGAGAGTTATGCAGAAAGGTCATCATTAGGACCACTTTTTGAGGACACTTCACGTGGTTGCAAGAAGCATTATTGAAAAGAAATGAGTGACAGGTGTGCAGATGATGCAAAAAGGTGACAACTATGCACTGCGAGGTCAGTTTTTGGCCTGTTCGGGGTCCGTTTGAGGTCATCTAAAAGGCCAAGGGTGCCCAGCTAATAAAGCTAAGTGTGGGAACTGAAAAAACTGAGAGAAGACCAGAAAAAAAGTGGAGAAGAGAGGAGGAACAGCCGCAAGTGTGTTTTTGCTGTTTTTGGAGCATTTTTTGGCCCTAAACTGCTCATTCGAGGTCGGATTTGAGCACTGTGACATTGTAGGGTGGGGTTTTTTGGGCGTTCTGGACGCAATGGCGCTGTTCATTTTGCCAAATTCTTCACAGATTTTCTGCTGTTTTTCTGTGTAATCTTCTCCGGTGAGTGAAGTCTCTGCTTAACTTTGTGGTTGTATCTGGTGTATTTCCTCAATACTGTGTAAACTATTTGCCCCATTGGTGTTGGGCTGAGCTTCATTGAGTCTAAACAACATCAATTTGCCTCCTTTGAGCTGAATTGAGAGAGTGTGTGTGAGTGAAATTCCAACAACAACAACAATCGGTCCAAGGAGAAGGGAGTTTACAAAAGGTAAAAATTAACTCTCTCATGAAGATCTTGAAGCTTTTTGCAAGGACCACAAATGCTTTAAGTGTGGGGAGAAGGACCAAGCTATCCTTCTTGCCCCAAGAGAAATTCCCGCAATGAAACTCCTAGAGCTTCCACTATCGAAGCTCCAAAAGAGGATGCTCATTGCAAAGGATTACCTTCTCCTATGCTTGGGGAAAAATAAGGGAACATGATGCCTTCATCTTGTTTGACCCTGGCTCTACTGACAACTTCATATCAATGGAGTTGGCCACCAGTTTTGAGTGGGCAAGTGGGAAATCTCTCTCTTCTCACTCCGTCTGTGTGTTTCCTGTCTCGGCCAGGCTGGTTGTGTAAGCCGAGTGGTGCCCCATAATGTGTGTGTGTATCATCCCAAGAGTTTGTGTCGGGTCATTATAGAGGCGTTGTGTGTGTTTCCATCCCGCTCACAACGTAGATTCGACAATTCTCCTACAACTGCTCAACCTCATACGAGCAACAACAACAACAACACCGAGCAACAAGGCAACGAAAATTCTTTCAACCAGCGTTCTCCTCCAAATTCTAATGGTAACAAAAAGGTGAAGTGTTTTAAATGCTTTCAGTATGGTCACTAGGCAGATAAGTGCCCAAATGGTCATGCTAAGGGCAATGGTCAATCCAATGGCCATTCAAATGGAGTCAATAGAAATTCAAGTAAAAAACCCTTCAACAACAACCGCCCCAACGGAGCTACTCTTAACCTCATCGAAGATGCTACACCCGACGACAATGAAGTGGAAGTTAACTACGGTGAGGGATATGATCCTGATTATGATAACGAGGACAACCCATCCTTAGGTACTCCTATATCTCCTCACACTTTGTTTAAAGTGCAAGGCACTATAAAGGGTGAAAATGTCACCATTCTGTTAGATGATGGTAGTAGCCATGATTTCATTTCCACACAATTGGCACAGCAACGACCACTCTCTGAAATCTCATCACCTCACAAGGTCAATTTTTTTTTTAATAATCAACGTTTTAATTGTAAAACCCAAGTCACTGTTGAAGTTTGCATTGGTGAGTTCACTCAAGCACGTACATTTTTGGTAGCACCATTTCATGGTCTTGATATGATTTTGGGAATGCCATTTCGTCATGAATTTGACCCGTTGATTAATTATAAAACACGTACAATGTCTCTCACTCATAGTAATAAAAATTTCTCCATCCAAGCAACACTGGCACATCAAAAATTTCCACTCCTCTCTGACACTCAAGCCAAACAAGCAATTCGAAAACAAGGGAAAACATATCTAGTGTTGGCAAATCAAATTTCTGCTGAAATGGAAACTTCACGTAACTCCACCCACGATGAATTTCTCTCACAATTTAAAGATTGTTTCATGCATGATCTGCCACCTGGAATTCCACCATCACGCCCAGAAGACCACAAAATTGACATCATACCGGGTAGTGAACCTCCTTGTAGAGCACCTTATCGTGTAAATCCTATCGCACATAGGGAAATACAAACTCAAATCATTGATTTACTTGACCGAGGCCTAATCCAACCTAGTAGTCCACCATACGGAGCTCCAGTACTTCTTGTCAAGAAGAAAAATGGAACCTTTCGATGTGTATCGACTACATGGCTTTAAACAAGATCACCATTAAGAATAGGTTTCCTATTTCTAGAGTGGATGATCTACTAGACAAACTGAAAGGGGCAAACATCTTTAACAAAATTGACCTTAAATCAGGGTATCACCAAGTCAAAATGTTTGAACATGATGTTTACAAAACTGCTTTCAGAACACAAACTGGACACTATGAATTTCTTGTCATGCCATTTGGTTTGACAAACGCACCACCCACATTCACACGCATGATGAATAGAATTTTCATTGACCATCAAGATTTTGTGATTGTATTTTTTGATGACATTTTGGTTTTCAGTAAATCTGAAGAAGAGCATAAACAACATTTAGCACGTGTATTCGATCTACTTGCACAAAATCACTTGTATTTGAATCTTGAAAAGAGTTCATTTTTCCAATCTGAAATTGAATATTTGGGACACATTGGATTGGGTAAAAGAATACATGTCGATCCAAAGAAAATTGAAGCCATTCAATCATGGCCTAGACCCAAAAACTTGCATGAGCTACGATCTTTTATTGGTCTTTGTAGCTATTACACGAAATTTGTTCGTAATTTTTCTTACAAATCACATTCTTTGATGCTCTTGTTGAAGAAAAATACGCCTTATGAATGGACTGATTTGCAAGAAAGCTCATTTAATGCACTTAAACATGCTTTTACTAATGCACCTGTATTGCAAAATGCCTGATTTTGAAAGACCATTCTTTGTGGTAGTCACTGATTCTAGTGGAAAAGGTATAGGTGCAGTCCTTATGCAAGATAACCATCCAATTGCTTTCGAAAGTCGTAAATTCAAACCATCAGAAACAAAGTTCAGTACTTATGATAAAGAGTTGACTGTTGTGGTACATGCATTGAAAATTTGGAAACACTATGTAATGGGTACTGACTTGATCATTAAAACTGATCAACAAAGTATCAAATATTTACTCTCTCAGCCCTAAATAGATGATAGACATATTAAGTGGGCCGCTTTTATTCAAAGTTCTCAACCCAACATTCAATACCAACCTGATAAAGAAAACGTTGTAGCTGATGCTCTGAGTAGAAGACCCTCACTAATCATCTATCAACCATTACGGGAACTTCATTTGACACTATGTCTGACACTTATGCACATGATGAAGACTTCAAAACGACATGGTTGCACATGCTTGATAATTCTGTACACACATTTCTCGAATACACTATTCAAGAAAACTTCCTTTATTTCAAACAAAAATTGTGTGTGACTAAACCATTCCGTACATTAATTATTGAAGAATTGCACAAAACACCTTATGCTAGAAATAGAGGATTTGCTGCGACTTTTCAAAATTTATGTCGTGATTTCTATTGGCCTACTATGAGAACGGATGTTAAACAGTATGTTTCAACTTGTTTGATTTGTCAAAAAATCAAAGCAGCTACTACAGGTAAAAAATTGGGACTTTTACATCCTCTCCCCATTCCTGAAAGACCTTGGGAACATATTTCAATGGATTTTGTTACTGGTTTCCCACTCACAATGCACAAACATGACATGATATGGACTATTATTGATCGTTTCTCTAAACAAGGGTATTTTGTTCCGTGTAAGAAAACACTCACAGCACATCAAGATGCACTTTTGTTTCTTAAGACTGTTTTCCCACATCATGGTTTGCCTAAAGTGATTATTTCTGATCGAGACTCAAAATTTTGTAGTGCTTTTTGGAGTATTGTGTTTGAAAATCTTGGCACTACACTTGACTTCACTTCTGCATTTCATCCTGAATCTAATGGTCAAACCGAAGTCACCAACCGTACTATTATTGACTTGTTAAAGGCTTATGTTTCTTCTCGATCTAAGAAATGGGATGATTACCTACATATTTTGAAATTTGCATACAACAACACCACTCACACTGCCACGGGTAAGTCTCCATTTGAAATTGTATATGGTCACTCACTTCCTACTCCTGCTTCACGCCTTTCTAATGTTGTGCCTGTTGCACTGATGATTTCACTATTACTGACTTTCATGCTATTTATGCAAGTGTGCATTCTGCCATTAAACACTCACAAGAACTTTACACCAAGCATGCTAACAAGCACCACAAGGCATCGAAAAACGAAGGATCAAAAGTGTTGATACTAATGTCTTTGTTAAGCTTGCTCCTCGTTTTTATGGACCTTTCAAAATTTCAGCTGTCAATAATGATGTTTCTTTTAGTTTAGAACTACCTGCACATTGGCACATTCACAATGCCGTTCCCATTAGTCTTTTATGCCCATTCCGAGGACCCCTACCTACACACCATATTTATGAAGACCCACCTTCACTTGTAGACCAAGAAGAGAAACTCATCCCTAATAAAATAGTTGACCATGAGACCACCACTACACGCACTAGAATGGTTTATAACCGTTACCTTTTGACTTTCAAGGGCCACCCTAGAGAGGATGCCAAATAGCTGCTTGAAATTTTTTTTCACAACTTTCCCGACCTTCTCCACACTTTCCATCACTCACGGTCCAGTTGATTTCTCTATTGAGCAACTGAGGACAGTTGCTATCCTTGTGGGAGGGATGTTACGAGACTGGGCACCCTCCTGTTGTAGTGGTTAGCTGCAATAGCTGGCATAATGGTTAATTATGTGATGTCTATTTATTTTACTAATTGAGTTGATGATGATTTTGTAGAGTGGAATGCGGGGAGTTGATGAAGAGGCGACGGCAATTACTCTTGGCCATTTTACATTTGCACAGTGTCTTAGAACATCATTGCAATAAGCCACTATGGCTCTGTAAATAGTTGTAGTGGGAACTCCCCTTATGGGTCATGCAAGAAGTAATGAGCTTCGCTGAGTTACAAAAGTAAAGTGGTTGTAAAAAGAGGGGCCTTAATTTTTGAAGTCAAAATAATATATTAAATACCAACTCCACAAGAGAGGTGCCGTGGATTTTGGGGCTAGATTTAGGCCTTTCTCTTGCAGATTCTCTTCTTTACTCTCTTAAGCTATGGTTATTTGCTGTGTACTCTCTAATCTAGTCTCCATCTCTTACACATCTCTTACACTCTCTTACAAGCATGTATATGTCAGTTCTATGTTTACTGTGTGTGTGTGTGTGTGTGTGTGTCATAGTCTAGGTGAGTGTGTGTGCTTGGAAATTGGAAGAAGAGGTGGACAGGTTGATGGTGATTGCTTGGAAGCTTGTGTTGAATATTTTAAGCGGTCGATCTCCCCCTCTTCTCCCAACAAGTATTGACCTTGTATCAATCTCCTTAGATATGATCCATCCATAAAAAAATAGAAGAACAATGTGTGAAATGTTTATGAAAAGTACATAAACAAATATCCACAAGCTATGCACATACCTTGTTAGCTTGCCTAAACAATAGACAACATATCAGATACCACTCGTTAAGAAACCATCAATAGAAAGGGGGAGAACATGCTACATGCATCAATTTTTATGATCAGATTAGTATCTCTTGGTTGGAGGAAGAACTTTTTTAATTTACGATTTAAAAAATATTGAGTTACCTTGACCACATTATGCCAATCATGTATCTTCAAGTTTGAAAGACTCATGTAATCCACATTGAATATATTCTTCAATGAGACACCGTATTCTGTGGGTGTGTGGATAGATCATATTCTTTGATTAATTGTGTCAATCTCTTTGGAGGTAAGCACCAATGGTGAAAGTGCATATTATTTTTGATGTGTCTCGTCATCAATATGGGGTCACAAGTTGCATTTGTAATTTTGATCTTTTAAGTTGTTTCAAGCTGCTTTTGTGTCTTCCAAACTAATAAGATGTTTCCACAAAGAGTGGCCTACATTTTTTAATAGATGCATAGGATCAAAAAGATGAGCAGTCTTCAAATCCTTCCAATATTCAAAGAAAACCATACAGAGATAAAGGGAGTTAGAGAGGATCGTCCTCAAGATCGATCATCATCTTCGTCGCTTGTAAGCTCTGACTTTTGATTGATAATGGGCCCTTCGGTCCAATTTGGGTACATATTTGTAAGTGTCATCCATTTTGAACATCGTCCACTCTCGGCCACAACTCCAAAACTCTTGGATATTTTCAATTAGAGGTGTCAAGTATACGTTAATGTTTTTTACACGTTTTTCTAGATTTATGAGAGACAAAAGTAAAGTCTCTGTTTTAAAGAAAATAAAGGGTGGTAGATTGTAGTTAACTACACCTATTGGACAAGCATACCATTTACTTGAGTGCATGGAGAATGGATTTATCCAAAGCCAACACTTATCTTAATGTACTGTGTTTCTCTTTCAAACTCGGGCCATTTTGTATTGATATGTTTGAAAATAGGGCAATATAAGGAGATTCTCACAATCCCCTCCGTACTAGCATTCTTTGCTCCCCAATCAATTATAAGTCTTGTTAAATCTCAGGTTCAAAATATGTAAGTTGTATATGGGATGCCAACGAAAAATGTCAAAGCACCTTACAAGGGATGTTTTACATTTTGGACATGCCTTTTTGTTTTCGTGTCTATACAATCATTGGGACATGCATGTATGGTGTTGTAATTGAGTCCAAGCTTGCTCAACATTGTTTTCACTTCATCTCTTGATGTAGAAAGGACGTTGTTTGAGGGTAAGAACTTTTTTGATAGTAGCCTGCAACATTTCGAGCAAAGACCATATACAAATTAAGTATTAAAACATTAAAATATATTACAGTAAACATTGACAATGGAGACGACATTTACTTTAATAGTGTCAAAATGGATGCATTACTCCAAGCATAACAATTTTTGCGGTTCAAAATAAGCAAACTCACGCTTAAGCGTGAAATGTTTTTGCCTTCGTAGATTTGCTCAAGCGCTTCCGCTCTAAGTAAACTTCTGCTATTACACGCTTCACTTTCTTTGTACTAATCATGAATTAAATCATCCATGATATCATTGTCATTGAAAACATCATCTTCTTTGTCAAAATGCAAACCATATAGTCTCTTTGATCTCTCGTAGATATTTGGATCACTCTTACAAAAGAGTTTCATGCACTTAAATATTGACATATGTGAGATTCCATGAGAAGGTAAACCCACATCATTTTCAACAATCATACTCCCGAATCTATCACATAGACACAATTATAATCATTCTATATACAAAATTTAAACTTAATATTTTCTAACACATACTTAGCATTTAAGAAGGAAACAAAATGATTAAGCAAAAAACTAAATAGTATCAAACATAGACGTGTAAATTTTTAAAACTTGATATATAATCCACAAGTGCATGTTTCTTGTATGCACTTTTACATATTCAATCTAGAGGTGGAGATGCTCTTTCTAGCCTATGAAATCCGTAGTTCACTAATAGTTCATCACTGGCATGTAATGATCTAATGGCATTTATAAGAATTTATCTTTGAACATCTCTAGTCATGTATTCCAGTTCATGCCCATTTTCACATTCCACAAATGTGAAATTGGTTCTTGCATTCCTTCCCCAACTACTATTAATTAAGCCGGCTATGTTTCCATGTGTGTGTGGTCTGCCATCTACATAAAGTATTTGACTTTCTACATGGGTAATGCTGCATTGGGACACAAACCATAAGTCGTCATGCTATGGATGTATTGGGCCAACTGATGCCAAGGTCCCATTCTATTTTATGTTTGCATAAATTCACCGATTGTCTTTTTGTTGTAATGTATGTAAAACGCTTCAGAGTGTGTACTTTCCTCTTAAAATCTTGTTGTTGAGTGTAAGAGAGAGAGAGAGAGAGAGAGAGAGCCTTGGTAATTGAGAAAGTAATGGTTGGGCTCTTGGGAGCCCAACAAAATACGTGTTTTAAAAAAAAATGAAATAGTGTTGCTTAAGCGACATATTGAACAATATGTCGCCTAAACGATGCTAGAGAGTGGTTATTATTTACATTGCTCAAGCAATGAAGAGCTTTTCTTAAGAGAAGTCATTTTATTTCATTTATGTGATGCTATAGCATTGCTACCGATGTCGCTTAAGCGATGGTCCTATAGTGACACGAACACAATAATGTAGTTTTTGTCGCTAAAGAAAGATACAATCATAGCGTCAAAATAAACCATGAAATGAGTGTCAAAATACGCAATAAAAGAACCGTCGGAAATTGTAAAGGATATTTCGATGCTTGTTCCAAAGTGTATACCGGCACGTGTACCATACTCTGTACCGACGACCAAACCTGTAAAATGTTTTTGGGCAGAGAGGGCTGGGAATTGATGCTGCATGTATTGCAGCAAAAGAAAACAGCCCTCTCTACCCAACGGAAGAGTGCACAAGCAACCGTACTTCACCTACATGTTGACGCTAAAGAGAGAGTGTATGACAATTAGCAAAATTGTAAGAATAACATAACCACAAAATCAAAAGTGATCATGGCATAACGGCATAAAGATTTTATAACCATAATTAATACATGATTCGAAAACTATAAAACCATAAACATAGCCCGTTTTCCATATTACGGCATAAAGATTCTATAACCATAATTAAAACATGAGTCGAAAACTGCAAAACCATAAACATAACCCATTTGCCATACCATAAACATTACCATAACTTGCTTGTCATACCATAACCATAATAACATACCATCATTGCACAACCATAACCATAACCATAACCATAACTTGACCACCAAACCTTAACCATAACATCTGTGCCATACCATAAACATAAGCAAAAAATCACTGAGTGAGACTGTATCAAGAAGACCACAACTACAAAAAAGATTGTACCAAGAAGACTGTATAAAGATGACTAGGTAAAACTGTATCAAGAAGACCACAACTACAAAAAAGACTGTACCAAGAAGACTGTATAAAGATGACTAGGTAAAACTGTATCAAGAAAACTGTTCCAGTCGACGTCCTCTCCCTCCTCATGCAGCTGGGTCAAAAGGGCCATAAGTCCATGCTTGTATCCATACTTCTCCTCTTGGTGTGTCGAAGGGTGCTTCACGGCAACTTCCTGCAAAATTATGGTTTGATCATTAGGTAAATTTTTAAATAACATATATATTTTCAATAATTTAAAGCGTACTTATAATACTTACAAACTCATTTCGAAGCGTATTGTACACTATAAGAGGAGTTGTCTGTAACCGCTAGCATTGCCGCGACAAAACAAAGGAAAAAGGAGAGAGAAAAATTTAAGGGGGCGACAATAACTGTGGCTATGGACGTGGTAGTGGTTTTTCATCAATAAATGCGGTAATATATCTGCTGCTATTACCGCACCAGTTGACGCGTTTATTACCGTGCTTATTGCTGCTACACACTAATTCAAAATAAAGGTGCTCATTTGTTGGGTGGCCCAAATGAGCACCTTTATTTTTGACATGCATAAAACAATGAAACATCAATTGTTTTTGGAAGAGTATAAAAAATATCAAAGAATTGAAATTGAATTTACTTTACCTTGACAATTTAAAATGTAGAAGATCAAATATTTAAAAAAGTTACAATAAAAAGTAATAGTTGTTTATACATTGTGCCACATTGGGACTTTACGAAAGTTTGGACAAAACATTTTTCTATCTAATCCTCCTCTATCTCGTCATCGTCCAGAGGCACGTATGTTGGATCACTTTAACTCTACATAAACCCAAACCAAATAAAACAATTATGAACGGCTCAAAACAATTGAAACAAAATTACTTGTTTAAACTTACCGCTTGTAGTGGTCCAACCGCCATGTCGAATCGCTCCCGAGAGATGTGGTTGTTTCCAAACAACCATCACCAAGTATCAAATTCTGTATGTCGCTCCTAATACTTGACCATCTCTCTGGTTGGTCGAGAGAGAGTGATATTTTCCTAAGTTAGCAATAACAATACCAAATCATCAACTACAATTTTTATAATCACCGATCGATGTTATAATTCAATTAATCTTACATATTTATCCTTCCAAGCTCCCTTGCCTCCTGAGCCACAATGGGAGTTTGTCTTGCACGAGCCTTGAGTTGTTGTCTCTATGATAAGTCCGTCGCAACTTGATCGCTCTTCTCTTGAATTGCCCACTCCCACTCCGCGTCTGCCATGTTGCCACCACGGTAACTCTTGTCTGTAACTCTGACCTAGTTGGATGTTGCGCACTGCACACAGACTACTTGTTTTTTAAGAAATGTCTTTATGTAGCCCTCCAGCCATTGTTGTGAAAAACGTTGATCGGGGGTGTTTGGAAATCTAGCTAATAGAGCGTCCTCAATGTCCCGTGCATGATCGGGTAGTTGCTCTCTAAACTTTATAAAACAGTTCTTGTACGTTGAATGTATAAGAATTTATAGATGGCATCGAAATGCCCTGCCCTGTACTGTGTCGAAGTCCACCTGCCCGTCATATTTAACCCTGTAGTAGCGCCCATGCGTGTCTGGCACGAGTGCGTCAGTATCCTCGTCCTCTCCGTAAGGGGCAGCATGCTCTAAAAGTGGGGACTCCGTTCCCTCTTCACTACCAAGACATGGGAAACCACAAGATACGCCACCACTTCGTCTCTCACGGCACTCGTTGCCTTGAGACAAGCGTTGGCGCACGCTACCAAAGGAATTCCATTGACGATGTTCTGGCGAAGCAGGAGTGGAATGGTGGAGTGGCGTACGGCCTTGTGATGCCATAGGAGTGGGATCCTACAATGCAAGGGGAGTAGCATTAGGAGAAATATGAACCTTGCATGGGCCTTGTAAGGAATCCTAATTTTTAGGGATTAAGGCTAATGTTGTGTGGGGTTTAGGGGGCAAGGGCATTGAAGAAGGTAGTTTTGAGTAGGCTTTTCTAGCCCTTTTTTTAGACAAATGTAGGATGTGGACCTAAAGGGTTGCTTTCTCTCTCTAGCTTTTTTTAAAGTGAAGGAAGCATAGGGGTGTGTCCACATCAGCAATTCCGTGGGTCAAAAAGAGTCAAAATTTGACTTTTTTTAAAATTTTTCATTTTTATTTATTTTTTACTTAAAACTCCCTCCCAACATATATACATATCCAAAAATCATTTTTTGACCCATTTTTTAACCCACAAGCTTAGAAAGTCCATTTTTTCAGAAATCTTTTCCCCCAAAAAGTAATAAACATTTTGTTCTCTCATCCTCCTCTCTCCTCCCTCCTCCCTCCTCTCTCCCTCTCCCTCTCTGCCCCTACCTTCCTCCTCCTCCCCAATCTCTCCCTCCCCTCCCTCCCTCCTTCTCTCCTCCCATCCAGCTCGGCCTCTCTACCCTTCCCCCTCTACCTTTTCATCATTTTCTTCCTCATGCAACAGCTTCCATGGTGCTCACGGACATCACAAATGGTTTTCTTCCACCACCACGTACTCCGCACACCCAAAGCATACATATTCGCTTACCCACGGAATTTGCACCGAAGACCACTAGTGAAGATGATCAAAGGTCATCACAGGAACGTCGCACCGCTTGTGAGACCAATGTTGACATTTGGGTGGATGGCCATTTGTACCCTTACGATCCTATAAGCCGCTTCCATCCAACGTTTAATAGCCTTTCCACATTTCTTCAATTTCTTGGGAGGGGAGAAGCACGCTTGTTAGGCTATTGCAAGCGGCTGTGTATGGGTGCAGGTGCTTCTTTGCATATGTGGATGCACGAATGTCAAGCTCTTCACCTCAAGACGACGGCATTACAAGAGAGTGTTGCCTCTTCGGAGAGGGTAGTTAAAAGTCTTGAACAACAAATGCAAGAAAAGGAGTCCCACATCCAAAAGCCTACCAACACCATCACATACTTGAAAGAAACACCCCTTGGTGCAAGGGAACGCAAACGCCCGTATTCATCCATTGAAACTCTTGCACATTCCGGAGGAGCACACAAACGACGAGTTACAGCCACAAGGTGATTTGGTCTTTACTTGCATGCTGCATTCTTACTTCACACTATTTTCTAACATTTATGTTTATTTGTTGCTAGAAACTTCATCCAGGAGGCATGCGGTGGAACAAGCCAAGATAATCGAGTCAACCTTCTCACTAGTTGTCTCAATACCAACGACGTTATTTCTATCTTACAATCACCTAGAGGTAAGCACATTAAGGATGCAGTCACCAAGGACCTTATGCGTAAATTAAGAAATGTGGTTAATGATGATGACGTTCAACAAGCTTGTGGTGAGGCTGGAATCAGCACCAAAGCCTATCAGGCTATTTTTCAACTCCTAAAGGATGCCCTCAAAGAACATGGCATTGTGGAAAACCTATTTCCCGTTCCTCACAAGGTCAAGCTCGCAAAGAAGGCCACAAACGAAGATGTGTTCTCCCGCATTGGGGCATACCTACACATTGAGGACACAATGCCAACTTCCCTTTATGCTTCGTGCGCAACAAAGACAAGGGGAAAAGGTAAGAAACAATCCATAAGACCTTCGAATAAGGGCTTTCCTAACACAATGTGGAACAATATTTTCGTGGATCTTAGAAGGCTTCAAGAAGCCATGCTTAGATTTTACGAGTTACCTGAAGAAGGTGACACACTTTACTTTTTTCTTTGGTATTATTCTTTTCATAGAAGCTGAAGTTTAAGGTCTTAGCACTATTTATTTTGTAGTGCTTGGCACAAAAGTCGCTTTTGTGCTGAAACTCGATGAGTCTCAAATAGTGAAAGGCCGAAGGTTAGAGAGGCTAAGTGTCACTCTAATGAACGAGGCCCTTCTGCAAACCAAGCGAAGGGATTCAGTCGAGCCATATCCCACCCTATCTTTTAGCGTGCAATCAGAGAAAGACATTTGGTGGTTGGGTTCTATTGAGGTGCCCAAAGAGACCAATGGAGTACTTTCGTGGATTTTTGAGAGAACTCCATGGATCACAGAAGTAATACACTCCCAAATTGCAGGTCAGAAGTTGGAGATTGAAGGCTTTGGTAGTTATGATGTGGAGTGGCAATTAGGTGGGGATTTGAAGACCATAAAGTGTTTGCTTGGCTGCAAACAAGGGGCTTCTTCTCTCATGCCTTGTCCATTTTGCACTCGAGGGTACAAACCTAATGGACAAAAATCACATAAGAGCACTGCAAATGCCAGTTACATGCTTCCATGGCAAGGGCATGGAGAACAAGGGTTAGATTTTCATGATGTCGGAGATGAAGGTAGAGAATGGGAAGCATCTATTCTGAGATGTCCCATGCTCAATGCCCCAGACCGTGATCAAAAGGACCACACTTGTAATCCAATCTTTCGATTTCCTCTATCGAATGTACATTTTTGTACATTACACGCATTCATGAGTATTTTTGATAGGGTATTGAAGCTCCACATTGACTATGCTTTCACAATGAAACCGTTGGAAAAGTCCCAGGAAGCGATCGAAAGAGTGGAGGTACTCTTGAATTCCATTGGCTGTCACGGTGGAAATGTGTCTATAGTTGCTGCAAAGAACACAGGGGAGGCCCATGAAATTGCTCAACAAGTGTCAATGAGTGGACAAAAAGCTAGAAACTTTTTGAAGAAAGTTTCCCAAGGAAAGCCAAGTCGATATGATGCCCAAAGCAGCTCCAACCAGCAGGCAAGTAACCTTTGGGAGCTTTGGAAGGAGTTATGCAAAGCTACTACTGACAATGATTCAAATGGCGAGCTTGCAAACAAGCGCAAGCAAGTTTGGGCCCATTTTGATAAAATGGTCAAGCTTATGAGCCTTAACAGCACAAGAGAAGAACAACGGCAATCATTTCAAGAAGCTTTGGCGGATTCTATCAAGGTCTTCACCCTTTCTTGGGGTGAAAATAACATCACACATTACATGGTAAGTCATTCATGGTGTATTCATTACAAGGGATTGTTTTTATTTACTAATGTGGATCGTTTGCTCATGTGAACAGCATATCTTGTTTGCGCATGGTGCATTTTTTATGCACAAGTATGGATCGCTTGAAATTTTTATCACTCAAGGCATGGAGAAGTCCCATTATCGGGCAAGGGGAGTGTACTTCAAAAATACTCGACATGGTGGTGGAATGGTGCAATCCAATTATTTGGAGGAGATGTTCAACTGGTTTTTTCGCACAACATTTGCTCGTAAGCTCCCAATGGAGAGTGAGCCACCGTGGCTGCGAGAAAACATACCGCGCACACACCAGGTGGCCGTTGGGGGGAAGACATTGCCTCAAGGCAAGGGAGCTCTCCCCACACGACAAGATCAGCAACCAAGGGAAGAGGAAGAATCAGAACAGGCTGCAGAACCAGCCCCTAAGCATGTAAACAGACGCAAGTCTAAGTTTTTCAAGAAGCCTTCACGCCGCCCGCCAGCAAATGTGCAAGTGCCCCCAAGACAACCGCAGCGGCGCCGAAAAATAGCAAGGGCATTTGCAAAAATCCGCCACTACGAGAAGACGACGGAGCTCTTGATTCGACGCGCCCCCTTTGCTCGCACTGTGAAGGAAGTGCTTCAAAGCTATGGAAATCAGTATAGAATGCAAGCAATAGCGCTAGAGGCTATTCAAGAAGCTGCAGACGCCCACATCATTTCAGTGTTGGAAGATACCAACCTATGTGCCATTCATGCAAAGCGAGTGACAATACAGCCAAAAGATATGCAGCTTGCACGACGATTGTGACGAGACTTCGAGCATTAGCCAAAGTTACCCCTCTTTTTGTATTGCACACCCTTATCTTTGTAATGATTTGACTTTCCAATGACAATATGATCAACAGTTGTGTCTACTCTGTCTATTATCTTTGTCATTTCAAGTTCTGTATGTAATTGTAGTCAATTTCAGTAAATTTGTGCATTTTAAGTAACCTTAGGGGTAGATAAGCCTACAAGGGGCAGAAAAAGGCCTAGCCACAAGGGCGCGCAAATGGCCCATCCAAAACTGATGGATGGGCCATTTGCGCGCCCTTGTGGCCAGGCCTTTTTCTGCCCCTTGTAGGCTTATCTACCCCCAAGGGAACTTAAAATAACCAAATTTACTAAAACCTATTGGTTTTGCATCAATATTTTATATGTATCCTTATGGACACCTTTTTTTGGTCATTTCAAGCTTTGAATTCCTTATAGGATATCAAAACAAATAACATATTGTGAAACCAAGTGTCCAATGTAATTTGACTTTTTGGTGCAAGGGTGTAGTAGGTAGAGCTAAAGCAAGTGATAGTTTGCTGGAAACTTCATTTCATGATTGATTTGAGCTTTTCTAGTGTCCTTGAGTGTGAACATATACTGGAATTGCCATAAAAAGGTTGCATTTAAATGAATGATGCAAAACCAATCCATTGCAATAAATTTGTGCTTTTTAAGTACCCTAGGAGGTAGATTGGCTTATAAGGGGCAAAAAAATGCCTGGCCACAAGGGCGCGTAAATGGCCCATCCAAAACTGATGGATGGGCCATTTGCGCGCCCTTGTGGTCAGGCCTTTTTCTGCCCCTTGTAGGCTTATCTACCCCCAAGGGTACTTAAAATAACCAAATTTACTAAAACCTATTGGTTTTGCATCAATATTTTATATGGATCCTTATGGACACCTTTTTTTGGTCATTTCAAGCTTTGAATTCCTTATAGGATATCAAAACAAATAACATATTGGGAAACCAAGTGTCTAATGTAATTTGACTTTTTGGTGCAAGGGTGTAGTAGGTAGAACTAAAGCAAGTGATAGTTTGCTGGAAACTTCATTTCATGATTGATTTGAGCTTTTCTAGTGTCCTTGAGTGTGAACATATACTGGAATTGCCATAAAAAGGTTGCATTTAAATGAATGATGCAAAACCAATCCATTGCAATAAATTTGTGCTTTTTAAGTACCCTAGGGGGTAGATTGGCCTATAAGGGGCAAAAAAATGCCTGGCCACAAGGGCGCGCAAATGGCCCATCCAAAACTGATGGATGGGCCATTTGCGCGCCCTTGTGGCTAGGCATTTTTTGCCCCTTATAGGCTAATCTAACCCCCTAGGGTACTTAAAAATCACAATTATACTCAAATTGACTGCAATTACATACCTTGAAATAACAAAGTCAAAAAACAATTCATATCACCAATTGAAAAAATTTTCAAGATTGACAAATCAGATTGAAAAGAATTTGCAATATAGAGAGACAATTTCAAATATTTTTTATTCCTTCTAGCACGGTGATTTTACATCATGTATCTGAGGAGTTCAGAATTTTTTTGACCATTTCCTGGCGCCTATTTTGCGCGTAAGGCAACTCCCCAGTCAAGAGGGACTGCGCTATGGCATTTGGGTCAGTTGAGCCAATGGAAGCATGTATCCCTATCTGGGCAAGAACTTTACCACGAAAGCCAGTGCCAAACGCTGTGCATACAAGGGATCTATGCACTAGGAACACTTGATGCGCAGTGTGAGCAATGGTACTCAAACACAAAAACTTGCTCAAAGCTTTTAACGACCAAGTCATAAAATGGACTTGGGGAGTAAATTCATTATGGATAATGGCCACATCGCCAGGGGGGAGTTGTCCGAGGTAATGCGCAAGGGAAGCTTGAGGTCCAAAGCCCGTCCGCTTGCCACCCGTCCTTGCAACAAAATTATCAACCTCCACAACATCGTGTCATAAACCGATGAAGGTTGAGAAAAAAGACAACGAAGAATAAAATAGTAACATGAAAATTAGGATACAATTTACCTCCTGCTCCTTGTCATCCTCCTCCCTGTTGCCCTTTGCATCCAAGTCAATGGTCCCATGCACCACAGATACAAGCTTTGGATCATCAGATGGGAGGTTGCATAATGGCATAGGTATCCTAGCAGCCTCAACCTTGGCATGCGTGGCTTGGAAATCTTCATCAGCCACGTGTAACTGCTCTGCTTCTAGGACCTCCGCACATACAACTGCAATAGTGTCAGCAACAGAGTCCCCATCTGGCAAGAGCTTGCTTTCAAGGGCATCTGGCGTATTGTCTAAGGGACATTTGCTGTTGTTGCATAGCACGCTCAAGCATTCATCCATGCGCAGGCCAAATGCTTTTTCCAAATCATGCAGGAACACAAACTCCTCTCCATCCACTAACACTGAGGAGAAGCGGCTAATTTCTACCTCTGGGATAGCCACATCCGTCAGTGGTAGTGGCACTGGAGTGTCACTAGGGCCAGCCGCAACTATGGATTTCTCAACCACTTCCTCAAGACCCCTAGGGTACTCGAGCTGGTGTGCTTTTCCTTCTGCTGCAGGGTTCATGGGGATAACCTGCTGCTCCTTGGTGTCCTTGATAAAGGACCCAACTTGAAGGTGTGGTAAGCGGAGCTCCTCCAAATCAGGTTCCTCGCTCACCAAGAAGATAAATGTTGCGAGCCGAGAAAGGTACTCCACCCCCAACTTGCACTTCTTGAGCGCTGACACCCCAGGGGCTTGCTCGTCCAAGTAATGGCCTGCATTGGTTGCAATTTCTTGGAATCGTTGCAACCGCTTGGTGAATGGGCGATCACCTTTGTGTATATAGCGCAAAAGATCGCAAGGCACCCAGATCCCTGCATGTGGGGGGATAGATACAGAATATTTTATGATGTGCTCCTTCATGAACGCAAAAATCTCCTCAAATGCATCCATGTGAAGGGCAAATGTGGCGTCAAGGTCAGGGAGACGAGTAAAAAAGGTGTGGAGGTCCAACTTCCCTTTGTATTTGGTGTCCTCGAGGAAGAGGATGAAGCGTGACAAAGGGGTGGATGTGGGTACAGATGCAGAGGTTGTGGCAGCATCCATGTTTAGCCTGGGGTGTGGATAGAGAGTGGAGGAGCTCAGGAGTTGCAAAAGTGAAAATAGTGAATGAGTTAGGTGCCCCCCCTTTTATAATGTACCCTTTTTTTAAGACATTAAAAAAAAAGGCACTTTCACCAAAAAATGATTTCTCATCCCAATGCAAAAAATTATATTCAAAGGCATGATTTACCGAAGCAAATCATGTTGATTAAAGCGGGGATCAATATGAAAATTGCAAGAGTTACAAAGTTATAAGATCGATAGCATAGTTCCATCTATTCCCCAGTCCTCCTCGACCTTCAATTTGTCTTCCATTCTCTTCCCAATCTGCGGACATTCATTACAATAAGCATCTAATGATCGACAAACCATGATGTATTGAAAATGTGGTGGAAGGATTCTCACCTTGTGACCTTGTAAACGAAATTGTGCTTGTTGAAGGGCCTCAAAACCCATAATAACCAAATGTTCTCGAACATTACTGAGAGTCCAATGCTTGTTCACTTGGACTGCCTCCAAAGCATCGTTGGGCATCTTCACTGCAATGTCAAAGCTTGCAATAGCGCCGTCTACACTCTGTAAGGGAGTCCACACTCCAAGCTTGCACATCCAACGATCATAGTGAAATCGTGTGTACAAGGAGGTGCGGGATTTCAAATAGCGCATTCCAATACCTGAAGCTCCAACCTTACAACGGTACCGGTCCCCGTTGTGCATGCCCTCCACCAAACCCCAGTCCTCTTTTAAAAGCCTTCCTAATTCCTCGTAATGCGCATTTTTACATACAAGCATTGTGGTAGTCTCCACAAATCCAAACTCTTTAAAAATGTGCACAAAACAATGAATAGGCAAACACCAGCTCAAGCCCATAGACTTAGAAGCTTTAGAGTATTTCAAAGAGTTTTGGACATCCATTATCATCTTTTGCTTGAAAGATGCTACCGACCACAAATCTGGGACCGGCCACTCCATACTTAATAAGGAAGTTACTTTGATGGGTTCAAGCGTTCCAAATGCTTGTGTAGAAGTAGGGACAATATAGGAGTGAGAATAGAAGAAAATCCTTCTTTGAACCAGTTTGGTTGGGAAAAGATGCGGGAACATTATTGCTCCAATATCCGCATGTATAGCATTGAATGTGCCAGAGAGACTATGTAGTGGCTGCTCCTCCACCAACGTGGGTGGAAATATGACTATAAATGCATGACAAATGCTAAGTATGAATCCATAATAACATTACACTGTGATTTCACACCTAGCTTTGTATTCTCAAAACATGTACTTACAATGTGTTGGAAATCGAGGTGGTTGTTGCAAGTGCATGGTTGACATTGAGAAAACATGTTGCACAATGGCTATGGTCCCCTTGTCTTTGCGGTTCTTGAAGCCAAGGAGCTTTCCTTTCCAATGAAGATCCAAGTTTGCACGATTCCGCACACGATGAGGGCCAACAACAGATGGTTGCATGTATACCCAAGCACCTTTGGTGAACTCTTGTGGCACCCACTCATCATCTACACCTCTAGTGTTGTGGCATGCAAGTGCTGTGACCTCATCCTTTGGTCGCCTTTGCGAAGTAGAGTTGGCCATGGTTGAGCAAAGCAAACTAGGAGGAGGAGAAGAACCTTGCTTGTTGCTACAATGTAGGTGTGATAAAGTGATATGAGAAAATGGTCAACCCTTGTGGCAATGGGAGGAGAAGGTGGACAACCCTTGCTTGGTGTGGCATTGGGAGGAGAAGGTAGATAAGCCTTGCTTGGTGTGGCAATGGAAGGTGGTAGGGGAGGAGAGAGGAGCTTCTTTGCTGCAGCAATGGAGATGGTGTAAAGAGAGAGAGTGTTGGAGTAGAGGATGAGTGTGATGGTTGCAACCAAGGAGGGGTTGGAAAAGGGGTTCTAGAGAGAGAAAATCCCTTTTTGCCTAATAACTATTTTTGGGGGAGCTCTGGATAGCAAAAAAAGATTTTTTAAAAGTTTTTTAAAAATTTTGAATTTTAGGGTTTTTGGATGCACGTTTTGACTTTTTGAGATCAAAAAATGCTTTTTTGACCATAAAATAGTTTTAGGGGGGTTTTCAGAAGATGAAATTTGAGTTTTGAAATTTTTGAAAAATTTCAAATTTTTGGGATTTTTTCATAACCGGATCAAAAAGGAGGGAAGTTGGAGGTTCCATATGCCCCCCCCCCCCCCCCCCCCCACCCCACCTTCTCACTAGGTAAGAGCCCATTTAAAAAGTGTAAGACTACTTTGTCCCCCTACATTTTTGAGCGCATAGAGTGTGTCCACCACCCTCTTCTCATTGGCTGGCCTCTAATTAACCTTAATCCCAAAGGGCCCCTAGAGGGTTCATATTTTTCCTAATGGGATGATAGGAAAGGAGAGTAGAGAGAGGTGACGTTGATGCGAGGCTCTGTAGGTAAGGAGTCCCTGCCTGACTCTCCCATGGTGTAGTATGCAAAGAATTACCATAGGTCGCAAGCTGCTACGGAGTGTAGTGGCCAAACAAATCCTCCGTTGAATGGAGGTACTGCTCTCGTAAAGAGATAGCCCGCTGTAGGTCTAGATCTACGACCGGTGGAGGAACCTGAGAAGGGTAGGTGTAGGATGGCCATGCCTGCAAATAACAAAAATAAACCTAGGACACTCATGGTTTAGGGTTAACTACGTAGAAACATTCTTTATTTCTTTGCTTGCTCTCATTGACTCAAGACTCGGGTCCACTGGAGACGATGTCCACCCCGGGTGGGAGCCCACCTAGGATGTGAACCAACCAAAAGAAGAGCCAACTGATTGCTCCTCACCAGTTGGTCTCTCGTCTGACATCTACATTACAAAGAGAAATATAAGATTAAGCTTTTTACCCTACTCACTCATTACATTAGCACACAAACACGTAGATACATATACATATTAGTAGACCTAAGTAGAGGCTAGTAGTGCCAAAGGTCAAGTGCACCTCTTTGGATATCATCGGAGTTTCAACCGTGGTAAAACCAAAGGTACATTGCGGTAATCCATGTATGAGTGGATCAATGACCGCAACACTACGATTAAAAAAGGACTATATCCAAGAGGAAGTGTCTAACCTTCAGGTGCTACGCTCCCGTACTTAGTGCCTATATACATGCATAAACAAATATATATATACACACATATATATGTTATGGTTGTAAATGTAGCCATCATTCTGTGTTGGTTGCACCTAGATTCAACGTTTAAGTGATCAATTGATCGTAACATTACAATTCTAATGTAATGCAATAAGTAACTCCATTTTTGTCACCGAGTCTCTCTCTCTCTCTCTCTCTCTCTCTCTCTCTCTCTCTCTCTCTCGATCATGCAGTTGAACTACGAAGCGAAAGCTCCATCCTAGAGTCATGTCTGCATCTCCATGTAAAGCAAACACACTCTCTCTATCTACTCTCTCTCTTTCCCTATCTATCTCTCTCTCTCTCTTTCTTTACCTATCTTTCTCTCTTTCCCTCTTTCCCTCTCTCTTTATTCCTCTCTTTCCTGTGTATATTACCTCTCTCTCTCTCTCTCTCTCTCTCTCTCTCTCTCTCTCTCTCTCTCCCTCTCTCTTTCCCGTCTTTCTCTCTCTCCCTATCTCTCTCTCTTTCCCTCTTTCCGTATGGATCTCTTTTCCTCTCTCTATTTACTTTCTCTCTCTCTCTCTCTCTCTCTCTCTCTCTCTCTCTCTCTCTCTCTCTATCCCTATCTCTCTCTCTCCATCTATCCCTATCTCTCTCTCTCACACTCTTTGTCCCTATCTCTCTATATCTCTCCCTCCCTCTCTCTCTCTCTCTCTCTCTCTCTCTCTCTCTCCATCTATCCCTATCTCTCTCTCTCACACTCTTTGTCCCTATCTCTCTATATCTCTCCCTCCCTCTCACACATGTAACTTTGGTCCCATAGGTCATATTTGACCTCCGAGGACGATAATAAAATCTATCTATCTATCTATCTATCTTTACTCTCTCTTTTTCCCTATCTATCTCTCTCTCTTTTCCTATCTCTCTCTCTCTCTCTCTCTTTCTCTCTCTCTCTCTCTCTCTCTCTCTCTTCCTCTCTTTGTCTCTTTCTCTCCTATCTCTCCCTCTTTCTCTCTCTATTTTCCTCTTTCTCTCTCTCTTCTCTCTATCTCTCTCTTTCAATCTATCCCTCATCCTCTCTATTTCTCTCTCTCTCTCTCTCTCTCTCTCTCTCTCTCTCTCTCTCTCTCTCTCTCTCTCTCTCTCTCTCTCTCTCTCTGACAGCAGTTCACTCTTTTGACCATAACTTGCTCATCCGAACTCCGATTTAGGTGATCTATAGCCTCAATCGAAGAGAACGAAGCCCTCTAGGCATTGATGTAAAGATAGAATTTTTCTGTGTAATGGAAGGCTTTGCTATAACAGCATCTCAGAACTGAAAAAACTGTCAAAACTTTGCATTTTTGTTGCCGACTTGAAGGCAATGTCAGATAAAACTGGTAAGGGTGGAAAAGCCACACTCGCCATGGAGAATGATGCAAAATCTCCAAGGAATTTGGATGCTAATCCAACCATATCATCTACAACAACGGAAGCAATGATCATGGCTTAATTGATCTTGTTACAAGAAACCGTCAACAAACAAGGTGAAGAGTTGCGCGCACTTGCAATGGAGAATGGTACTTTAAGAGTTTTCGTTGTGGAGAATGAGCACCTCAAGAAGTTTCTTGAAATGCAAACAACACGCTTGATGCATCTTGAGAATAAAGTTCAAGAATGTAAACGCTCTCTTGTTGACATGAATGTATTGAAAGAGCGCTTGAGCAAAGTTGAGAGTGATCATGTATTGAAAGAGGAAACAATAGATACAATACGACATGATGTATGTGAGATGAGAAATGCATCCAAATCATGGGCATGATCATATATGTAAGGATACTGTGGTTTCTACATCTCCTATCACGCAAGCCGTTGTCGAAGCAAAGAATGTAGAGAATGTGGACACTCAAGAATTGCACGAACGACAAAAACGCTCAAAGAACATCGTCATTTGTGGAATCAAGGAGGAAAGCATGGAAACACCCCAATCTCTTGCAGTTGCTATTGAAGAGTTTTTTGCTACACACTTTGGCATGTCAGGAATCATGGATTATGGTGCACATCGAGTTGGAAAACAAGGAGTCCCTCCCTCGGGAGAAAGACCTATTGTATGTACCATGGATGATGAGATAAAGAGAAAGATCATCCTTGACAATGGTTGGATCTACCTCAAAGGAACGGGTTGTAATGTATATGAGGATCGCACTATTATGCAACAAAATGTACATCGCAAAGCATATGAGGAAAGAAGCAAGAAGGTTAAGGTATCACCTCAAGAAGAAAAGCCACTTAAGGAGGATGCAAGTCCACCTAACAAATAGGGACACATGATCTATGAGACCAACTCACGCTTGCGAATAAGCTTTGGAATTGTAACGGGTATCCATCGAATGCGGGAATAGGCATTGATGAGCTTACCAATGACTCCGATGTGATACTTCTTGTCGAAACTTGGGAGCATGATGCGCAACGAATTCTTGGATTTGACAAATACGATGTGCATTCTTTGATGTGGGCCAAAAATGCAAAGCAACGAAGAGGCCAAGGAGGTGTAGCATGTATGACCAAAAAGGGTTTGAAAGATGTTTCCATTGTCAAAGAAGATAAGTATAAACGCTACTTATGATTGAAAATCAGCCCACCAAATGGTCAAGTATTGTTTGTGGCCGGTTGCTACATTCCTTACTATGACTCCAACTTTTATGCTTGCTTGAATATGGATAGAGATCAACCCTTTGTTGAACTAGAGGAAGACATTGCTCATTACAAGGATCAAGGTGAAGTCATTGTTTTTGGAGACATGAATGCTCGCACAAATATGCTACAACACGACACACAACAAGTAGACATGCCGCATGTCTCAAGAAGAATGGATGACTCATACATGTATAATCGAAGTTCTAATGATGCAAAAGAAGTGGATCACTATGGAAAGTCACTTCTACATATGTGCAATAGTACCGGAATGCTCATTGCAAATGGTGTATCTCTATTGCAAGGCACCAATGACTTTACATGTAGAAAGCACAATGGTGCTAGCGTGATTGACTATATGTTGTTCTCGGAAGCCACTCTAGAATGCATACAAAGCTTTACACTTGGTGAATGGAATACGGAATCGGATCATAGGATGTTATGTATTGACCTCAAGTGTGGTAAACGGCCCGAGCATGTAGCCTCCAATCATGATGTGAATCATTTGTACCTATGTCTAGACTTCAAACGAGCACTTATATATGCTGATATGGTGGACAAAATGTTAAGCATGATAGAGCATCAAGAGAGCCCAACATTAGAATGCAAGTGGAAAGTTTTCAAAGAAGTAATTTTCTCTTGTGCGAAGGAATGCTTTTCAGTGAAACACATGTCTTGCAAAAGGTCTAAGAAGGGTAGCACCAAGAAGAAATGGTTTGACATGGAATGTAGTCAAGCCCGAAAACACTTGCTAAGATTGGATGCAATCAAAGACAAGGAAGTTTACTTGGAATGTTCACAGACATACAAAGCACTTGTTCAGAAGAAGAGGAGAAGGTGGGAAGTCGAAAAACAACTTCTTTTAGCACAAGAGAAAGCACATGCATGTGGCAAGTTTTGGCAAAATCTAAAAGGCAAGCGCGTTGAGAGCTTTGGTGACTTGACTCTTGAGGATATGTATATGCATTGTAAGAATCTCTATGAGAAACCCAATGTTGATAAGATGGAGTGTTGTAGCTCCCTTCCGTTTATGTCTCCTTTCTTTAGCATTGAAGATGTATGCCGCGCGCTTGAGAAACTTGCTACTCGCAAGGCAGGTGACCTTCAAGGTGTCAAGGCTGAAATGATTAAATGGACAAGCAAGAAAACACGATATTGGATATGCGATATGTTTAACCTTGCACTTCAGTATGGCATGCCTCATGATTGGAGTGCAAATTGGATCAAACCTTTGCACAAAGGAGGAGATGTAAACAATGTGAACAACTATCGCACTATAATGGTTGGTTCTTTAATGGCAAAGTTATATGGATGTATCATGGAGATGAAGATAAGTGAATGGGCTGAAAAGAATGGCAAACATGCACTTGGCCAAGCAGGTTTTCGAAAGCATCATAGCACTATTGATCACCTTGTCACTCTTCGAGTTCTTATGGAAGCGTCTCGATTGAAAGGAAAAAAGTTGTATTGTTGCTTTGTGGATTTCAAGAAAGCTTTTGACATGGTACCGCGAGGAAATCTTTGGAGACGTATGCAAAGCCTTCAAGTGCCGAGAGAATTTATGCATGCAGTCTTTCGCATCTACCAAAAAGTGATATGTCGATTACGTATGGGAGATGGAATTTCAGAGATTTTTGCAAGCACTATTGGTGTCAAACAAGGATGCCCACTTTCCCCAACCCTCTTTGGGCTACTCATTGATGAATTGGAATGCATGGTTCTTGACTTTATGTAGCAAGAAGGCATAGAAGAGGTTAAGATTGGAAATGCGGTGATCATGCTTTTGCTTTATGCCGATGATGTAGTGCTCTTGGCACATACCTTAGAAGATGCACAAAAGTTTATGAGTGTCTTGGAACGCTTTTGCCTACATAGCGGACTGATCGTGAATGGATCCAAAACCAAGGTTATGCTTGTAAAGACCCTCAATGATGAAAATCCATGCATTGTATATAACAATGAGAAACTTGAAGTGGTAGATCACTTCAAGTACCTTGGCCTTGAGGTTCCATCCAATCATAAATGGAAGGATTGTGCAATGCGTCGCTTGGAAGCCGGAAAGAGGGCTTATTATGCATTTGAGAACATGTGCAAGGAAGGAGAGATCAAGTGTTGGGCTCTCAAAAAGTACCTCTTTGACACATTGGTGACACCGGTGCTTCTTTATGGAGTGGAGGTGTGGGGTGGAAGCATCGGGAAGTCTACTTGGAAAGAGTTTGAGAATGTCCAAAAGCGTTTTCTCACCAACTTTCTCCAAGTCAAGACACAAACACCCTACATGCTCCTACTCCTTGAGTCCGGATTGCTTCCCGTTGAGGTCTTGGGCATGCAAAGGGTTGTGGAGTACATGCGTAAGACACAACGTAGCCCTTTGCATCGACTTCCTAGAATCGCATATGAAGCAAGTCAAATGGTTCAAAAGACATGCAAGAGCAAAATACTAAGTTCGGGGTGGATGCTTGATATCAAGAAATGGTTTGGAAGATGGGATGCATGTCACTTGGTCAAGGATGCGTCGATCGACTCCCAAGTTAATGAGGCCTTCTTACAACGCCAATGTATCACGGCTTGGGAGAAATGCGGAGGTTCTCGCTTCAGCCATTACACCACACACGTTGCCCCAAACTACAAATCTCTCTTCTTCTCGGAACGAGGTAACCTAACCCATTCCTACATCCTTGAGCCCATCTCGGTGAGTGTGATCCGCACCATTGCCTCCATTCATCTTAGCTCCCATTCTCTACGCTGCGAGACAGGAAGTTGGGGCACTGGCGAGGAGTGTCATCGACTTTGCACCTTATGCCCTCGTCAAGTGCGAGAGAGTGAGTACCACACACTACTTGAGTGCTCAGCTTTTGACTACATTAGGTCCTCTTTTCCCCATATATTCAGCCATGATCTCTCCCTACATACCTTCCTCTCCCAACAACGATGTGGACTCTCTATTGCGACGCTCATTTCAGCCATTTTTGAGCATCGAGAGTCACTTATGAACTCCACTCACACCACGTGACATGTTCATTTGGTCCCATAGGTCATATTTGACCTCCCAGGACGATAATAGAACTATCTCTCTCTCTCTCTCTCTCTCTCTCTCTCTCTCTTGTTCCCTCTCTATCTCTCTCTCTATCCCTCATCCTCTCTATTTCTCTATTTCTCTCTCTCTCTCTCTCTCTCTCTCTCTCTCTCTCTCTCTCTCTCTCTCTCTCTCTCTTTCCTATCTCTCCCACTTTCTCTCTCTTTCTCTCTCCCTCTTTCGTATATGTCTCTCTTTCCCCCCCCCCCCCTCTCTCTCTCTCTCTCTCTCTCTCTCTCTCTCTCTCTCTCTCTCTCTCTCTCTCTCTCTCTCTCCATCTATCCCTATCTCTCTCTCACACACTCTTTGTCCCTATCTCTCTATATCTCTCCCTCCCTCTCACACTCTTTCTCTCTATCTATCCCTATCTCTCTCACACACACTCTTTCTCTCCTATCGCTATCTGTTTCACTCTTTCCCTCCTATCTCTCCCTCTCACACTCTTTCTCTCTATCTCTCATATCTCTCCCTCCCTATCCCTCTTTCTCTCTATCTCTCCTATCGCTCTCTCTTTCCTATCTCTGCCTCTTTCTCTCTCTCTTTCTCGCGCTCTCTCTCTCTCTCTCTCTCTCTCTCTCTCTCTCTCTCAAGTCCCTCATTCTCTCTATTTCTATTCCTATCCCTCTCTTTCCCACTTTCTCTCATTCTCTCTTTATTTCTCTCTCTCTCTCTCTCTCTCTCTCTCTCTCTCTCTCTCTCTCTCTCTCTATCTATCTATCCCTCATGCTCTCTATTTCTATCTATCTATCCCTCTCTCTCTCTCTCTCTCTCTCTCTCTCTCTCTCTCTCTCTCTCCATTTATCTCCCTCTCATTAATTCTCTCCCTCTTTCTGTCTTTCTCTCTTTATCTCTCTCTCTCTCTCCATTTATCTCCCTCTCATTAATTATCTCTATCTTTCTCTCTTTATCTCTCTCTCTCTCTCCATTTATCTATCTCTATCCCTCTTTCTCTCTCACTCTCTTTATCTATCTCTCTCTCTTTCTCTTTATTTCTCTTCCTCTCTATCTATTTTCCTTCTCCTCTCTCTCTATTTATCCTCCTCCATTTATCTCTCTATCAATGAGACCAACTCACGCTTGCGAATAAGCTTTTGGAATTATAACGGCTATCCATGGAATGCGGGAATTGGCAAATGAGCTTACCAATGACTCTGATGTGATACTTCTTGTAAAAACATGGGAGCACGAATTCTTGGATTTGACAAGTATGATGTGCATTGTTTGATGTGGACCAAAAATGCAAAGCAACGTAGAGCCCAAGGAGGTGTAGCATGTATGATCAAAAAGGGTTTGAAAGATGTTTCTGTTGTCAAAGAAGATAAGTATAAATGCTACTTATGGCTGAAAATCAGCCCACCCAATGGTCAAGTCATGTGTGGTTGGTTGCTACATTCCTCACTATGACTCTAACTTCTATGCTCGCTTGGATATGGATAGAGATCAGTCTTGTCTTGAACTAGAGGAAGACATTGCTCATTACAAGGACCAAGGTGAAGTCATTGTCTTTGAAGACATGAATGCTCACACAAATACGTTACAACACGATACACAACAAGTTGACATGCCGCATGTCTCAAGAAGAATGGATGACTCATACATGTATAATCGAGATTCTAATAATGCAAAAGAATTGGATCACTATGGAAAGTCACTTCTACATATGTGCAATAGTACCGGAATGCTCATTGCAAATGGTGTATCTTTATGGCAAGGCACCAATGACTTTACATGTAGAAAGCATAATGGGAATAGTGTGATCGACTATATGTTGTTTTTCAAAGCCACTCTAGAATGCATATAAAACTTTACACTTGGTGAATGGAATCCGGAATCGGATCATAGGATGCTATGTATTGACCTCAAGTGTGGTAAAATACCCGAGCATGTAGCATCCAATCATGATGTGAATCATTTGTACCTACGTCTAGACTTTAAACGAGCACTTATATATGCTGATATGGTGGACCAAATGTTAAGCATGACAGAGCATCAAGAGAGCCCAACATTAGAATGCAAGTGTAAAGTTTTCAAAGCAGTAATTTTCTCTTGTGCGAGGGAATGATTTTCGGTGAAAGACATGTCTTGCGAAAGATCTAAGAAAGGTAGCACCAAGAAGAAATGGTTCGACATGGAATGTAGTCAAGCCCAAAAACACTTGCTAAGGTTGGATGCAAGCAAAGACAAGGAAGGTTACTTGGAACATTCACACACATACAAAGCACTTGTTCAAAAAAAGAGGAGACGGTGTCAAAAAACAACTTCTTTTAGCGCAAGAAAAAGCAAATGCATGGCAAGTTTTGGCAAAATCTAAAAAAACAAGCGTGTTGAGAGCTTAGGTGACTTGACTCTTGAGGATATGTATACGCATTGCAAGAACCTCTATGAGCAACCCAATGTTGATAAGGTGGAGTGTTGTAGATCCCTTCCGTTTATGCCTCCCTTCTTTACCATTGAAGATGTATGTTACGTCCTTGAGAAACTTGCTACCCGCAAGGCAGGGGACCTTCAAGGTCTCAAGGCTGAAATGATTAAATGGACAAGAAAGAAAACATGATATTGGATATGCGATATTTTTTGCACTCCAACATGGCATGCCTCATGATTGGAGTGAAAATGGGATCAAACCTTTGCACAAAGGAGGAAACTTAAACAATGTGAACAACTATCGCACTATAATTGTTGGTTCTTTAATGGCAAAGTTATTTGCATGTATCATGGAGATGAAGATAAGTGAATGCGCTAGGCCAAGCAGGTTTTCAAACGCATCATAGCACTATTGATCACCTTGTCACTCTTCGAGTTCTTATGGAAACGTCTTGATTGAAAGGGAAAAAGTTGTATTGTTGCTTTGTGGATTTCAAGAAATCTCTTGATATGGTACCGTGAGGAAATATTTGGAGACGTATGCAAAGCCTTCAAGTGCCGAAAGAATATATGCATGCAGTCTTTCGCATCTACCAAAAAGTGATATGTCGACTACGTGTGGGAGATGGAATTTCATACTTTTTTGCAAGCACCATTGGTGTCAAACAAGGATGCCCACTTTCCCCAACCCTCTTTGGGCTACTCATTGATGAATTGGAATGCATGGTTCTTGACTTTATGTAGCAAGAAGGCATAGAAGAGGTTAAGATGGGAAATGCGGTGATCATGCTTTTGCTTTATGCCGATGATGTAGTGCTCTTGGCACATACCTTAGAAGATGCACAAAAGCTTATGAGTGTCTTGGAACGCTTTTGCCTACATAGCAGACTGATCGTGAATGGATCCAAAACCAAGGTTATGCTTGTAAAGACCCTCAATGATGAAAATCCATGCATTGTATATAACAATGAGCAACTTGAAGTGGTAGATAGCTTCAAGTACCTTAGCCTTGAGGTTCCATCCAATCATAGATAGAAGGATTGCACAATGCGTCACTTGGAAGCTGGAAAGAGGGCTCTTTATGCATTTGAGAACATGTGCAATGCTGGAGAGATCAAGTTTTGGGCTCTCAAAAAGTACCTGTTTGACACATTGGTAACACCGATGCTTCTTTATGAAGTGGAGGTGTGGGGTGGTAGCATCGGGAAGTCTACTTGGAAACAATTTGAGAATGTCCAAAAGCGTTTTCTCACCAACTTTCTCCAACTCAAGACACAAACACCCTACATGCTCTTACGTGTTGAGTCCGGATCGCTTCCCATTGAGGTCTTGGGCATACAAAGAGGTGTGTAGTATATGATTAAGACACAACGTATCTCTTTGTATCGACTTCCTAGAATCGCATATGAAGCAGGTCAAAAGGTCCAAAAGACATGCAAGAGCAAAATACTAAGTTCGGGGTGGATGCTTGACATCAAGAAATGGTTTGGAAGATGGGATGCATGTCACTTGGTCAAGGATGCGTCGATCGACTCCTAAGTTAATGAGGCCCTCTTACAACGCCAATGTATCACGGCTTGGGAGAAATCCGGAGGTTCTCGCTTTAGCCATTACACCACACACATTGCCCCAAACTACAAATCTCTCTTCTTCTCTGAGCGCGGTAACCAAACCCATCCCTACATCCTTGAGCCCATCCCATTGAGTGCGATCTGCACCATTGCCTCCATTTGTCTTAGCTCCCATTATCTATGCTACGAGATAGGACGTTGGGGCACTGGCAAGGAGTCTCATCGACTTTGCAGCTCGACTTTGCACCTTATGCCCTCGTCAAGTGCGAGAGAGTGAGTACCACACACTACTTGAGTGCTCCATTTTTTACCACATTAGCTTCTCCATATATTCAGCCATGAGCTCTCCCTACATACCTTGTACTCTCCCAACTACAATGCGGACTCTCTATTGCGACGTGCATTTCAGCCATTTTTGAGCATCGAGAGTCACTTATGACCTCCACTCACACCATGTGACATGTTCATTTGGTCCCATAGGTCATATTTAACCTCGGAGGACAATAATAGAACTAACTAACTAACTATCTCTGTATCTATTTCTCTCTCTCTCTCTCTCTCTCTCTCTCTCTCTCTCTCTCTCTCTCTCTCTCTCTATATATATATATATATATATATATATATATATATATTAAATTAATATCTAACATTCTATCCAAACAAGTCCAACATAGCAATCATTTCCAAACAATCCTAGCAAAGCAACCATTTTCAAAGAAGCGTAGCAAAGAAACCATTTCAAACAAGACATTCTATCCAAACAAGTCCAACATAGCAATCATTTCCAAACAATCCTAGCAAAGCAACCATTTTCAAAGAAGCGTAGCAAAGAAACCATTTCAAACAAGCCATTCAAAGCAACCATTTCCAAATGAACGAGGTATGTTATGGATTCTCTATTTTTCTCTTTTTTTTTGGTATTTATGCGTGTGTGTATGTGTGTGTGTGTAGTAGAAAACAAAAGGGAAAGAGGGGAGATGTCCTTCCTCTTTCTTTGTAGTGCGGTTGAGCTTCCAAAGACGATGGCGAAAAACCCCCTTACTTGGACGAAACTTGGGAAGCTTGGAGAAGGAGACAGAAGGAAGGGGGGGGGGGGGGGGGGGGGGGGGGGGGGGGGAAGCTTGGGAGCGATGGCATAGAGCAGGAACGCAGAGTATGCAGAAAAAACGCGGCATACTCTGCCTTCTTGCCTATTTTAGGCGTGAGTTATTACCCCGTATATTATCGCGACAGGTCATTTCAAATGGATACATGCGAATCCGAGGTTGTAGAGGGGGGGGGGGGGGGGGGGAGGTACAAACCACACCCTCTACCCTTAGCTATACATTATTTCATTTTTTAGCCTTTTGAGTTTTTTATAGAGAGATTTTTAATTTTTTATGGATACTTTATTTTGTAGTACTTTTAAATGTTTATTAATTGCATTTTTAAAGTTTTTTTTTAGTTAAAAATAATTTTAGAACTCATTGTCATGTATTCCCTTTGACTTTAACTATATGTAATTTTCTAATGGAATTAAGTGCTTTTCTAATTATTTATTTTTTAGGACACATGACTAAATAAGCAACATTTTGCGTGTGCAGGACGTCCACTGGGATGATCGTGGTCCCCGTGGAGGCCCTAAGCGCGATCGTTGGCTCAAGGAAAAACTCCCTTATCCTTACGCCAAGTGCAAAAGGGAAATCCCCCGCTTGAGGCGCATTTCTTTGGAGCACGTGGAGAACGAAGGGCTTTGGCATCCTGGAAAAAGCGCTCGGAGAGATGATAGCGCGACTCACCCGCCATCGCTTGAGGAGGTGCCCATTGATATGTGTTCGGTGGTGGTGCATCGATGTGCAAAGCCAAATGGCAGAGACAAGAGGGACTGCGCGATTTAGGTGCACCGCATGGTGATCCTGGAGTTGGCTCTACGTCGACAGCTTCTATGGCGTCTCCGTCGCACTTTGAGGTAGAGGATGAGCACATTTTTGACATGTGTGAGAGTTACTAGCTCATGAGCACGACGTGTGCAAGGAGGATTGTTAGCCCTGCACTAAATGGACTACCGGAATGGAGGATAAATTGATGACGAGTGTCCGAACACCTGTTTACGACGGTGCACGGTACTCGGTGCTCCGAGCATCGTTGGAAGTCCTCAACTTGCAAGAAAAATTCGGTTGGAGTAATGCAAGTGTCGATGCACTACTTCTGTAAGTATGGAATGTGGATTTTATATACTCTCCACTCGCTTTATGGTACCGTCTTCTAAAAATTATACTAATACGCATGTTTGTAGTAGTTTGATGGGCAAAATATTGCTAGAAGATCATCACATGCCTCCAGATCATCGATGAGCTAGATCGTATGTCACTACACTTGGAATGGAGTATGAGCGCATCCATGTGTGCGTCAACGATTGCATGCTATACCACAATGAGCACGCACATGCTACCTCCTGTCCCTTATGCGGGGAGGCACGATACAAGACACGAGTTAGCGGGGCACACCTACCCCGCAAGGTATTGAGACATTTTCCATTAATTCCTTGCATCCAACATATGTTTAAAAGAAGGTATATCGTGGAGCTTCTCGTGTGGCACGCGAACCATCGCTCAAATGATGGAATGATGTGTGTCCTTGTCGATTCATCTGCATGGAGGCACATCAAAACTCAATGCCCAGAGTTTGGGTTATAGCCTTGACACTTAAGGCTTGGGTGAGCAAGTGATGGTGTCAACCCCTTAGGCACTAAGTCTACTTCATGGAGCACTTGGCCTGTGGTGATCGTCAACTACAATATTCCACCATGGGAGACAACCAAGAAGGGCAATATACTTCTTTCCTTGCTTGTGCCAGGGAAGTACAAAGTGTCAAATATTGACATTTACCTCGAGCCCCTCATTAGGGAATTTCCGAGGTCATTTGGAGGGCCTTCTAAGAAAAATAGAATTTTGAATTTATCTCTCTAGAAAATAGGTGTGGTAAAAGCAAATTTAAAGTTGGAATAACCATTCAAAAAGTGTACTTACAAGTAGATTCTTGCCACAGTGTCATAACTGCCATGATGATTGAGGACTAAATCATTTTCAGTTGCATTTAGTGAACGTCCTAGAATTGGAGGGAGTTTCCTGTACATGGAATGTATGAGTAAAGAAAATAGGACATATCCTTCCAAACCTGCTCTCTCCTTACTTTCTCACTATTTGTGCACCGACCTTAAAGAAATCCTCCCTTTCTTGGCCTATTGCACACATGGATTCTTCTTCCATGCCCACAAATGTTCTCCTTAAAAGACCCTTCTATCATCTACACATTAACCTGGATCCCCAATATACGCCACTGTGTAAGCAAGGCAAAACTAACATCAAAGTGACACCGATCATGATATAGAGACTCAGAGCAGAGGGAGAAAAACACTTAGATATTTGGACAAAAGGCTCACTCTATCCATTGAATCCCATGACAAATTCTTTCCCAACATTTTCAAATCCCACTAACTTATTGATCTTTGCAGGTAATGGAGAGAATGGAATGCTTGGCTACTATAAAGCTCTAGACAACAAATCAAAAACTTATAAAGACATGGTGAAGCACCAAGCAAATGAGATTCAAAGACTTTCAAACTTGCATCATAAGGACCAAAAGACTATAATGCAGCGCACACAAGAATCATAGGTCTTGCAAACAAAGGTACGTTCATTACAAAACAAAGAGACAATGTTAGGCACTCGTGTGCGAAAGAAGAAACTACGGAATCTTGAAACGTTGAAGGTAGGCTCTGGCGGCCTTAAGAAAAGAATCTAAGCATTGAGGTGAGCATTGTAAACTGTCTAATTAATTTAAATTAATCTAAGTGTTTGTTTATGTTAGTTTTTCTTTCTTTGTAGAGATTCCATCTATCCAGACAAAGAAAACATAGACCCAAAGGCCAATGTAGGAAAGCACTTAAAGCCCTTGATAACTAGTGGTCTTGCAAAGGATATCATGCATGACAAAAAGTTTAAGGTTTTGCAACGAGATGTCGTTGACAGATTCATTTCAAAGAATGCAGTGCCTGCCAAGCATATACAGGGTACATTGGACTCCCTTGGAGTTAGTAAAAGAGGTTACTCAGCTATTCAACAATCTATCTCTTCCATGTTTATGAAGAAGGGAACAAAGTCTAAGATTTTACCAATAGCTGCAAGTGTTTGGAAGGAAAGACTACAACTCAATAATGAACAGACAGACTTCATTGGATGTTCATTTCATATTCAAGATATTTATAGCTCACAGGGAACTACTATCACTTATGATGAGTACAACAATATCTTCATGGACCTCACTTTGCTGCAAACTACAATGGTAGAGTTCTACAATATCACATTTGAAGAGACAGGTGGAATTCTACATTTTGTTTTGAAGGTAGATGAGTGTGAGATTCTTAAAGAGAAGAAGCTAGAGCAAGTTATAATCACATTAATGAATAGGGCCCTTTTCAAATGTCCCACTGATGACCCTTCATACTTCAGTGTTCAATTAGAAACAAACATATGGTGGCTTAGTGCATTTCAGGTAGTCCAGTTATCTCCAATTTTGCAGCTCTAGCAAGCCCTCTATTGTACCTAAATTTTAGATTTAATTTTTGTATCTCATAAGGATTGATCTTGCAGGTAAAGAAAGAAGACCATGACATTTTATTTTGGGTGTTCCATCAAATCCCTATTCGAGATATCATTGATAGGCAAATGAATCGAGGAGAGGTATTGGCTGTAGATGGGAGAGGAGACTTTTAAGTTCAATGGAATCTTGCAAGTGACCTCAAAACATTGAAGTGTATGTGTAAGTGTGAAATGGGTGCCATGGAAAAGTCTCCATGCTTGTATTGCATGGAACCTACAAAAGTGATGGACCCAAAGTGGTGGCGAAAGGCTGCTACTCGTCACAATCAAGACTCTAATTTTTGACCAGTTGTGAATATACCAGTTGTTAATGTCCATATTTGTACAATACATGCTCTCTACCGAATTGTAGAGAAGTTGGTATATCTGTACATTGGGTTTGATTGGAAAATCAAAAAGTGATATAAACAACAAGTCTCTCTAGAGGCTTTGGAACTAGTTTTGTCAGATATTGGTCTACATGGGGGCAATGTGAAAATACAGTGGGATGAAAAAAGGTTAACCAATGAGAAAGATGTACCCTGCAAACCATCCATAGGTGGGGTCAAGGTATGAAAGATGTGAAGCTAACAAAGTGAGGGAGAGTATATGACTCTACCTACATTAGCAAAGTTGAGTATATGCACTTGAAAAAACTTCATTTAGCAGTGAAAGACCAAGAGCCAACAACTCGCAATGCAAAGGGTGATGTGTGGCGTTCCATTGACATATTATTTCAAATGTGTGAGTGATGATTGGTTGCAGGATAATCTCAACAAGTTTAAACAAAACCTTCAGCTTCTACTGAAAAAATCCTTCAAGACAGCATGGACTGACACTCAAATCACTCATTACATGATAAATTCAAAGCGCCTCATATAGTCTTAATACTAAGTTTGTGTTTAAATTTCTAAATAAATTTCTTCTTTTGTAGCACATTATTTTTAATCATTTGCCATACTTCATCCAAAAGTATGGGAATCCACGTACATGGAACACCCAGGGCCTGGAGAAGTCTCATTACATGTCTAGAAATGCCTACTTCAGAGACACACAACATGGAGGCTCTCGAAATAAGGCAAACAATCTAAAGGAGTTATTTAGTGGTTTTATCGTAGAATCATTCATCGCATGCAACAAAAGAAAGTATTGGCCCTCTTCAGCAACCGTACAAGCAATTAGACATTTGAAAATTCAAAAAAGAAAGCGAACAGACGCATTCAACAACTCAAGTGCTCTTGAAAGTCAAATCAAGTGGAGATAGACAATGCAATATGTCAATCATCGGTGTAACAAGAGAGTTAGAGTTTAGATGGTCGATGTACCACAAATGCCTGTCGAATTAAATTCAATATGTACCACAACTATTTCAACATTTTGATGATTTGCAAATATCATTTGGAACCTCGCCCTTGTATTTGATCAATAAATGTTTGCCATACTCTAAGAGTTCAGTAGGGTTTTCTTTCCCTAAAGATAATGCTATTGTTGTGTATGTGTAGTAATATGTTGCACGGCCCCCAGTATATCCTTGCAAGTAACCAAAACATTCTCTCCCAAAACCTTGTCGAAGAGGATTACTTTGTCAGCATTTTGTGGCAGCATTGGACCACCTAAGAAGCGAGATAGTGTCTTGAAAGCATAGGTTGCAGTATTCCCCTCTTGTGACATTCCGTTGTGGAAGATTAGGATGGGTGCCTGGCATAAACTAGGAAGATTTTGTCCTAGAGCTACATCCCTACCACGGAACTTTCTTCTTCAATGACAAAGAAAGTCGTCCTTTTCAACAATCCATGACTGTAAACAAAAGAAGTGTTTTTGTATGTGTGTGTGTGAGAGAGAGATGTGTATGTGTGTGTGAGAGAGAGAGATGTGTGTGTGTGTGTGTGTGGGGTGGGGGGGGGGGGGGGGGGGGGGGGGGGGGGGGGGAGACAGGAATTTATACCATGAAACTCTCATATTGCAAAAAAAGCTCATCCTTCCATAGGTTGACTGATTTGGTTGACTCCTGTGCTGGTCGCTTAAACCAATCCTCCATATCCTATTTACTAGGTGATGGCTTAAGATTATTTTACATAGCTTGAAATGTGGCTTCATCAGGAAGGCTTTCTTTATACTTTTCTACCTTTTCAAATCAGAGTTTAAGGTAGTCAAGTGGGTTACTGGAGATCTCCATTGCCTCGTCATCACTACTATCATTTGAAACAAATCCATTCCTCTCCTCCTGATACTTGGAGATAGTGGCCAGTGCAAAGTCCTCCCGCAAACAAAAAATACTTTGTATATCATGAAGAAAAATGTACGACCTTTCTCCAAATTTAAACTCTATCACTCCTGGTAGTATTAAGGTGGCTTGCCTCTCATTGAAACCTGACACAGCTAGAGATAGCTTGATATTTGAGGTTCTCACTGAGAGAAGATTTCTTCGTTTCACCTCTTCTGCTTCTTCTTCAAGATCAATGGACTCCTGTATCTCTATCACTTCAATATATTCCTCATTCTTTTCCTCTTTTTTATCCTGGTAAATCTTGTTCCTCCATGACCTCCTTAGGATCTTTCATAAGACTTGTAAATAATCCATTTAAAAATATTAGAAATCCAAAGTACTCTTGAATCAGCTTGCACTCCCGATCATGTATGCTGCACCAATGGGGCCTGTACATAAGAGGCAGCTGATTATACTTCTTGTAAGACTCTCTTTTAGGATCACAGTCTTTTAAATGAACTACCACCATTTCACCAACATTAACCCTACCCTCTTGAGTGTGAAGGTCAAACTTCTCTCATTCCAGCTTCAAGTGTTCACTCTGTTCAGCTATAAACACATCAAGATTAAATGGAGCATTAAAAATGCAGGAGACCAAATCAAACTTATCATCAGCCCCAGAAGAAACTGCAAAATCTAAAAGCCTTTCATCAATCACTATAGGGTCTTCATAAATAATTGTCTCTTTTTTCTTTTGGATTTTTGCAATACATTGGGCACTCTGCAAAGTAGGTATTGAAAAATCCACTTCTCTCTTAAGTGAGTTGGGTACATTAAATTTGGAGTAGAAGGGGGGTCCATTTCTATAGATGGGTCAGTATCAGGCTCCTTCAACTACTAACAGACTCTGTAGCAGTTATATTAATGGGTTCTGTGAAGTCTACATTCCTCTTCATAGATGTTTTCAACAGCTCCGGCAGTGTTCTTGGAAGGTTTCCTTTGCCAACAATGCCCTCGGGATCTATTTTCTGCCTCTTCCTCCTATGTGATTTTAAACCTGCCATTTATTTCATACTCACAAATATAAGTTTCAATGAGTATATATAAAAAGAAGAGCACCAAATTATCATATAAGTTTTGAACAAACTATAATTAGGTATCTCACAATTGTTACCAACTAATTATATAGTCAAAAAAATAAGATGATCACTATGGATCAAATGCAAAACTAGGTTATATATGTGAGGAATAAAAGCCATACAAGTGGATCATGGCGCGAAGAATACATAAACAAATATCCATACAGCTATAGGAGCGACGTGATCCACATACTGGGCTTTCATAAAATAGAATAGCTACCAATACATCAAAGCAATTATACTCTCAAAAAAAATGTTTGTACAAAATCAAAAGAGGATCACGGCGCGTGGAGTATGTAAATTAATGTTAAAAACACTGCTAGCGCGCCACGATCCACTTAGTAGGCTTTCATGCATTGAAACACCTACAATATTATTATACAAAAAATCCCTTTGTAAATATTAGAAGAGGATAATGACGCGTGGAGTATGTAAACGAATCTCCATAATGTAACTGGCGCGCTGTGATCCAATTATGGAATTTGAATGGTGAAATGATCTTTTACATTTTGAAGCACACTCACAAAACACAACTAAACTAAGGACATAGTGAAACTGAAGAGATTGGATTTACCTTTGCTAGGACTAGACATTGTTGTTAGAGTAGAGGTTTTAGACTAGGAATGTAGTTTTGAGTCTTCAAGCTTCTGATTTCTGAACCTTGAAGGAGGCAGAGTCCTTCTTAGGTGTCTCTTTCCCACTTCCTCACTTTCTCTCTCTGTCTCTCAAGGCTTTATCTCCGTCTCTTTCGAGGTTTGTAATTAGCTTTACCACACCAGTTAATCTCTCTCTCTCTCTAGACTCTATCTCTCTCTCGAGTTATTCTCTCTCTCTCTCTCCTCTCCCCTTTTCATGCAATAATAGATACTACCATTGGCGTTTTTAACGATACGAGCCACATATATTGAATGCGTGTTACAAGGACATGCATTCAATGGGCGGTACAACCAAAAAATTTATTTGTAACAACCCAAAAATACGTGTACATTTATAGTAACAAATGCACACTTTATTTCATTATAAGATATATATATATATATATATATATATATATATATATATATATATATATATATAGAGAGAGAGAGAGAGAGAGAGAGAGAGTGAAATACAAAGAGAGAGAGGGAGAGAGAGAAAAAGCCTACATAGACGACCTGTGCTAGAAGGAGAGGGAGATAACTAACGGAAAAGACGACCTCTGCAAGAGATAGAGAGAGACAAAGAGACACCTACAGTCGAGACATCCTCGGCAACCAAGACGCAAGGCTCCTACACACGTTTTCCTTCCATTTGAATTCCACCTAGAGAGGTATTTCCATAGTGATTTTTAAAGATGAAGAGTCAAAAAGAGAGAAAAAGAAAGAGAGAGAGAGATAGATAGATAGATCGATAGATAGATTTTATTATCGTCCTCGGAGGTCAAATATGACCTATGGGACCAAAGTTACATGTGATGTAGTATGTGTATGGCTGATGAGTGACTCTCGATGCTCCAAAATTGTAGTGATGAGAGTCGCAATGGAGAGCCCACACTTTGGCTGGGAGAGGAAAGTGTGTAGGTCTAAATTATGGCTGAAAATGTGAGAGAAGCAAGTTCGGATGTGATCAAAAGCTGAGCACTCTAGTAGTGTGTGGTACTCAGACTCTCGAACTTGCAGTGAGCATAATGTGCACAATCGATTTGACTCTTCTCCATTGCCCCAACGCCCTATCTCGCATCGAAGGAAATGGGAGCTAAGCCGAATTGCTGTGATAGTGCGTATCGCAGATAAGGGAATAGGCTCAAGCATGTAAGTGTGAGTACGGTTTCCTCTCTCAGCGAAGAACATGGTTTTGTAGTTGGGGGCAATATAGGTGGTGTAATGTATGAAGCCTGACCCACCGGATTTCTCCCAAGCCGTAATACATTGGCGTTGTAGAAAAGCTTCATTCACTTGAGAGTCAATTGAAGCATCATGTAGCAAGTGTAATGCATCCCATCTCCCAAACCACTTCTTTATGTCTTGCATCCATCCCGTGCTCAAGATCTTGCTTTTATGCGTCTTTTGAACTTTTTTGCTTGCTTCCCATGCAATTGTAGGAAGTCGATGTGAGGGGTTTTGACGCATATTTATCATGTACTCCACAACCCTTTCCATGCCCATAACCTCAATTGCAAGAGATCCCGACTCAAGAAGTAGGAGCATATATGGTGTTTGTGTCTTAACTTGGAGAAAGTTTGTAAGAAAACGCTTTTGGACATTCTCAAACTCTTTCCAAGTAGAATTTGAGATGCTCCCGCCCCACACTTCAACTCCATAAAGAAGAACCGGTGTCACCAATGCATCAAAAAGATACTTCTTGAGAACCCAACACTTGATGTTTCCCGCATTACACATGTTCTCAAATGCATAATATGCTCTCTTTCCCGCTTCCAAACGATGCATAGCACATTCATGCCACTTGTGATTGGATGGAACCTCAAGGCCAAGGTACTTAAAGCTCTCAACAACTTCAAGTGTCTCGTTGTTGTACACAATGCATGGCTTCTCCTTATGGTTGGTTTTCAAAAGCATAACCTTTGTTTTGGATTCATTTACAATCAGCCCACTATGCAAGCAAAAGTTCTCAAGGACAACCATAAGCTTTTGTGCATCTTCTAAAGTGTGTGCTAGAAGCACTACATCATCCGCATACAACAAAAGCATGATTGCCGCATTGCAAATAGTGACCTCTTCAATGCCTTCTTCTTGCATAAAGTCAAGTACCATTTGTTCCAATTGATCGATGCATAGACCAAAGAGAGTTGGTGACAATGGACATCCTTGTTTAACCCCAATAGTGCTTACAAAAATTTCTGAAATTTCTCTTCCCATGCACAATTGACAAATCACCTTCTCATAGATTCGAGAAACCGCAAGCATAAACTCACTTGGCACTTGGAGTTCTTCCATCCTTCTCCACAAATTGTTACGTGGAATCATATCAAAGGCTTTCTTAAAGTCCACAAAACAACAATACAATCGCTTGCCTTTCAACCGACTTTCCTCCATGAGAACACGAAGAGTGACAAGATGATCAATGGTGCTATGGCATCGACGAAAACCCGCTTGTCCCTTTGCATGCTTGTCATTATCTTCAGCCCAATCACTCAATTTCATCTCCATTATGCACCCAAACAACTTTTCCATAAGAGACCCAATCATTATAGTCCGGTAGTTACTTACATTCTTTACATCCCCTCCTTTATGCAAAGGCTTAACCCAATTAGTATTCCAATCATAAGGCATATCATGTTGAAGTGCAAGGTTGAACATATCACACATCCACTCATGGGTAAAATCTCCCATCCATTTGATCATCTCCGGCTTGATACCTTGAAGATCTCCCACTTTGCGAGTGGCCAACTTTTCAAGCCCACCGCATACATCCTCAATAGTAAAAAAAGACGGCATACATGGGAGTGAACCATAAAATGGCATTTTTTCAGTATTTTCTTGCTCATATAATTTCCTACAATGTGTGTACATATCCACTAGACTCAAGTTACCAAAATTCTCAACCCGCTTGCCTCTCAAGTTTCTCCAAAATGTTCCACATGCATGTGCCTTTTCTTGGACTTGAAATTCTTGTTGCTTTACTTCCCATCTTCTTCTCTTCTTTTGAATCAATGCCTTGTATGTATGCAAATGACTTTGATAGTTGTCTTTGTCCATAGTTGCATCAAGCTTTATCAAGGACTTTCGAGCATCTTGACATTCTTTATCAAACCACCTTTTGCGTGATCTATCTTTGTTGATACCATGGAGATGCTTTATGGCAAAGCATTCTTCCGCACAAGAACAAATAGCTTTCTTGAAAGCTTCCCATTTAGTTTCCAATGGTGCATCACATTGAAGCTTTGTCATCCATAATTTTTGCTCAACCATTTCAATGTACATTGGTGCCCGTTTGAAATCCATACATAGTGATAACTTCTCTTTCCTTTGGCTGAGATTATCATGCTTAGTTGCTTCTCCACATGAAAGGTCAATACATAAGGTGCGATGGTCGGATTCCGGGGTCCATTGACCAAACATAAAACTCTTTATGCGATACATGATGGCTTCAGAGAGTAGCATATAGTCAATCACACTATCCCCATTATGTCTCCTACATGTAAATCCATTGGTTCCACTCCACAAAGATACACCATTGGCAATGAGCATACCCGTGCTATTACACATGTGTAAAAGTAACTTTCCATAGTGATCCGGCTCTTTCTCATCCATTGAAGTACGATCATACAAGTGAACTTCCTCCAACTCCCTTGAAATGTATGGCATATCAAATTGTTGAGTATCATGTTGCAATGTTTTTGTGCGAGCATTCATATCCCCAAATACAATAACAGCACCTTCACCTTTGAAATAAGCAATGTCCTCTTCCAAATCAGAAAATGGTTGATCTCTATCCATGCAAGCATAAAAGGGAGAATCATGATGAGGAATGTAGCAACTGGCTACAAAAATGGGTGCTCTTTTTGGTGTCATAATTTTCAGCCATACATAACGTTTGTACTTGTCATCTTTCACAATTGATACAAAATCTTCCAATCCTTTCTTAACCATACATGCTAACCCTCCTTGTCCTCTTCGTTGCTTGAGATTCTTTGACCACATCAATGAATGTACATTGTAATCCTCCAAGCCGTTAATCCTTTGTGTATCATGCTCCCAAGTTTCAACAAGAAGTACAACATCGGCTTTGCTTGTTAGTTCATCAATGCCAACCCTCGCATTCCATGAGTATCCATTACAATTCCAAAAGCATATTTTCAATTGTAACTCGGTCTCATAGGTCACGCATCCCTATTTGATTGAGAGAATTGCCTCCTCCTTGGGCACATTTTCTTCATGAGAGATCTCCTTGTTTTTATTATTCTTTTCCTCATATGCTTTGCGACGCATATTTTGTTGCTTAATAGTGCGATCTTCACATACAAAACATTTTGTATCCCTCAAATAGATCCAACTATTATCTAGGATAATCTTTCGCTTGGTCTCATCCGGCATGGTGCATAGAATTCGCCGTTCTCCCGAGCGAGGAGCTCCTTGCTTCCACACTCTATGTGGAATGAATTTGAAGATGCAATTTCAATGCTAGCCAAGCAACAACGATGAAAAGACAAGATGATAGTTAACCCTACTCAATCAACAAGCATTCCTTAGAGTCCCATAAAGCCTATTATTGTGGTTCCAAAGAGTGAAAACTCCATTCTAGATGATATAGTCAAGGGAATGGAAGAGATAAATTTAAAGCTTACAAGGCTAGAAGAAAAGAGACAACCATTAGGTCAATCTACAGGGCAAAGACCTCAAAACCAAGAAGGCTTTGTAAATAGATGCATATGGTGTGATAGTATTGACCATGCAAGGAGAGATTGTGAAAGTTTCAAAGATGCCTTGATGAAGGGGATTGTTTTTTTGCGAGATTCATTTTTCGTGCTTTTGCAATTAGTATTTTTTTTCATTCTTTTGCAATGCAACATGGCCTAAATGAGCTTGCCCAAGAAAAAAAATTTGTGCACAACTATAGGCTAAAAGTAAAGAAATATGAATTTTTAAAACTAAATTTCCAAGTACAAATAACTAACAAAATCTATCGAAGTTTCCTTCATTTTAGCTTTAAAATTCCAAAAAGTACCTCTCCACCTTTATCACAAAGGCCTCTGCAAGAGATTAAGGGCGTTCAAAAAATAAAAAGACTAACAAAAAACCCTTCAAATAAGTTTGTACTATTTTTTCGCTCCTTTGCAATGCAACATGGCCTAAATAAGCTTGTCAAAGACAAAATTTTCACGCAAACTATAGGCCAAAAGTAAACAATATGAATCCCAATCCAAATTTCCAAGTACAAATAAACAAAAAAACTTGCAAGAGTTTCTTTCATTTCAGCTTAAAAATTCCAAAAAGTAAAACCTTTGTTAGCTATCACCAAGAGAAAACGTAAGCTCTTTGAAAATGGAAGTATCATCTCTCTCTTCCACAGTTGGCGCCATAGTCTCTCTCTCCTCCATTATAACCACCGGCCCTCTCTCTCTCTCTCTCTCTCTCTCTCTCCTCTCTCTCTCTCTCTCTCTCTCGTTTGTCATCAACCAGCGTGCCGCCTCCATCTCTCTCTCCTCCATTATCCAAGTAGCCTTCCCCTCTCTCTCTCTCTCTCCCTCGTTCAGCCCCCCACACTCTCTCTCTTTTCCTGTGTCGGCAGCGTTTAGCAGGATAAGCTCTCTCTCTTCTCTCTCTCTCTCTCTCTCTCTCTCTCTTCTCTCTTCTCTCTCTCTCTCTCTCTCTCGTTCTCTCTCGTTCTCTCTCGTTCCCCTCTCTCTCTCTCTCTTTCGTTCATAAAATTCAGCTCTATCTCTCTTTTCATACACACACGTGCACGAGCACCTACACATACACACACATATGTACACTACACGCATGAGCGCGCACACACAGTTACATACACACCAACAACACACACACACACACACACACACACACACGGTACGCATGAAAGTAGAAAAGAAGCAACAAAGAAGGATGACGACGCATTGACAAGCAAACCAAAATTATGTGATGGCAACCACAACTGGAAGAAAGACGTTGAAGGCATTCCCTAGCCAGCACCGAAGTAACTGACGAGCACACTACGCCGATGCACCAGTAAACGTGCGATTCGCCAGACCTTGTAAAAAAATTCATTTGTATATTGCCCCCTCTCCCTAGGTGATGGTCACAAAGGCTCACCTAGGAGATATCATTTTAAAATTCTCCTAAAACAAAGCAGGGGTCAACCATCTGGGACCCGGCTCCTTTCTTTGCCTCTCATGATTAGGGCCCAAGCCTAGTCATTTTATCCTAAACTAAGCAATCCTGCACCTATAAAAGAGCACTGAGAGGTCACTATCAGGGAGAAAGCGCTTGCGAGGGAAGCCATGCACACACACTGACTCCAAGGGCCGCTACGCACAAAAGTGGGATCTCCATGCATGTGTATTTTCCCTAGAGAACACACTATAGTTTCTCTCTCTCTCTCTCTCTCTCCTCTCTCTCTCTCTCTCTCTCTCCTCTCCTCTCTCTCTCTCTCTCTCTCTCATCTTCACACACACACACACACACACATCCGTTTTTTGACCTAGTAGACAGCAGTTTCACTCTTTTGACCATAACTGCTAATCCGAACTCCGATTTAGGTGATCTATAGCCTCAATCGAGAGTAGACGAAGCCCTCTACTACGCATTGATGTAAAGACATAATTTTTCTGTGTAATAGAAGGCTTTTCTGTAACAGCATCTCAGAACTGAAAAAACTTCAAAACTTTGCGTTTTTGTTGCCGACTTGAAGGCAATGTCAGACAAAACTCGCAAGGGTGGAAAAGCCACACTCGCCATGGAGAATGATGCAAAATCTCCAAGAAATTTGGATGCTAATCCAACCACATGTCTACAACAACGAAGCAATGATCATGCTGTACTTGATCTCGTTACAAGAAACCGTCAACAAGCAAGGTGAAGAGTTGCGCGCACTTGCAATGGAGAATGGTACTTTAAGAGTTCTCGTTGTGGAGAATGAGCACCTCAAGAAGGTTCTTGAAATGCAAACAACGCTTGATGCATCTTGAGAATGAAGTTCAAGAATGTAAACGCTCTCTTGTGGACATGAATGTAGTGAAAGAGCGCTTGAGCAAAGTTGAGAGTGATCATGTATTGAAAGAGGAAACGATAGATACAATACGACATGATGTATTGAGATGAGAAATGCATCCAAATCATGGCTGAATTATATGTAGAGATAATGTGGTTTCTACATCTCCTATCACGCAAGCCGTTGTCCAAGCAAAGAATGTAGAGAATGTGGACACTCAAGAATTGCAAGAACGACAAAAACGCTCAAAGAACATCGTCATTCGTGGAATCAAGGAGAAAGCATGGAACACCCCAATCTCTTGCGGTTGCTATTGAAGAGTTTTTTGCTACACACTTTGGCATGTCAGAATCATGCTTATGGTTCACATCGAGTTGGAAAACAAGGAGTCCCTCGCTCGGGAGAAAGACCTATTGTATGTACCATGGCTGATGAGGTAAAGAGAAAGATCATCCTTGACAATGGTTGGATCTACCTCAAAGGAACGGGTTGTAATGTATATGAGGATCGCACTCTTATGCAACAAAATGTAGGTCGCAAAGCATACGAGAAAGGAAGCAAGAAGGTTAAGGTATCATCTCAAGAAGAAAAGGCACTTGAGGAGGATGCAAGTCCACCCAACAAATAGGGACACATGATCTATGAGACCAACTCACGCTTGCGAATAAGCTTTTGAATTGTTACGGGTATCCATGGAATGCGGAATTGGCATTGATGAGCTTACCAATGACTCCGATTGAATACTTCTTGTCGAAACATGGGAGCATGATGCGCAACGAATTCTTGGATTTGACAAATACGATGTACATTCTTTGATGGGGCCAAAAATGCAAAGCAACGAAGAGGCCAAGGAGGCATAGCATGTATGACCAAAAAGGTTTGAAAGATGTTTCCATTGTGAAAGAAGATAGTATAAACGCTACTTATGGCTGAAAATCAGTCCACCAAATGGTCAAGTCATTTTTGTGGCCGCTGCTACATTCCTCACTATGACTCCAACTTTTATGCTCGCTTGAATATGGATAGAGATCAGCCCTTTGTTGAACTAGAGGAAGACATTTCTTATTACAAGGATCAAGGTGAAGTCATTGTTTTTGGAGACATGAATGCTCGCACAAATATGTTACAACACGACACACAACAATCGACATGCCGCATGTATCAAGAAGAGTGGATGACTCATACATGTATAATCGAAGTTCTAATGATGCAAAAGAAGTGGATCACTATGGAAAGTCACTCTACATATGTGCAATAGTACCGGAATTCTCATTGCAAATGGTGTATCTCTATGGCAAGGCACCAATGACTTTACATGTAGAAAGCACAATGGTGCTAGCGTGATTGACTAAATGTTTTTCTCAGAAGCCGCTCTAGAATGCATACAAAGCTTTACACTTGGTGAATGGAATCCGGAATCGGATCATAGGATGTTATGTATTGACCCTCAAGTGTGGTAAACGACGCCCGCAAGCATGTAGCCTCCAATCATGATGTGAATCATTTGTACCTACGCTAGACTTCAAACGAGCACTTATATATGCTGATATGTGGACCAAATGTTAAGCATGATAGAGCATCAAGGGAGCCCAACATTAGAAGCAAGTGAAAGTTTTCAAAGAAGTAATTTTCTCTTGTGCGAAGGAATGCTTTTCGGCGAAACACATGTCTTGCAAAAGGTCTAAGAAGGGTAGCACCAAGAAGAAATGGTTTGACATGGATGTAGTCAAGCCCGAAAACACTTGCTAAGATTGGATGCAATCAAAGACAAGGAAGTTTACTTGGAATGTTCACACACATACAAAGCACTTGTTCAAAAGAAAGGAAAAGGTGGGAAGTCGAAAAACAACTTCTTTTAGCATAAGAGAAAGCACATGCATGTGGCAAGTTTTGGCAAAATCTAAAAGGCAAGCGCGTTGAGAGCTTTGGTGACTTGACTCTTGAGGATATGTATATGCATTGTAAGAAACCTCTATGAGCAACCCAATGTTGATAAGATGGAGGGTTGTAGCTCCCGCTCCTTCCATTTATGTCTCCCTTCTTTACCATTGAACATGTATTGGCCGCGCGCTTGAGAAACTTGCTACTCGCAAGCAGGTGACCTTCAAGGTTCAAGGCTGAAATGAATTAAATGGACAAGCAAGAAAACACGACATTGGATATGCGATATGTTTTAACCTTGCACTTCAGTATGGCATGCCTCATGATTGGAGTGCAAATTGGATCAAACCTCTTTGCACAAAGGAGGAGATGTAAACAATGTGAACAACTAATCGCACTATAAAATGTTGGTTCTTTGATGGCAAAGTTATTTGGATGTATCATGGAGATGAAGATAAGTGAATGGGCTGAAAAGAATGGCAAACGTGCGCTTGGCCAAGCAAGTTTTCGAAAGCATCATAGCACTATTGATCACCTTGTCACTCTTCGAGTTCTTATGGAAGCGTCTCGATTGAAAGGAAAAAAGTTGTATTGTTGCTTTGTGGATTTCAAGAAAGCTTTTGACATGGTACCGCGAGGACATCTTTGGAGACGTATGCAAAGCCTTCAAGTGCCGAGAGAATTTATGCATCAGTCTTTCGCATCTACCAAAAAGTGATAGTCGATTATTACTTATGGGAGATGGAATTTCAGAATTTTTTGCAAGCACTATTGGTGTCAAACAAGGATGCCCACTTTCCCCAACAACCTCTTTGGGCTACTCATTGATGAATTGGAATACATGGTTCTTGATTTTATGCAGCAAAGAAGGCATAGAAGAGGTTAAGATTGGAAATGCGGTGATCATGCTTTTGCTTTATGGCGATGCCGATGAGTAGTCTCTGGCACATACCTTAGAAGATGCACAAAAGCTTATGAGTGTCTTGGAACGCTTTTGCCTACATAGCGGCTAATCGTGAATGGATCCAAAACCAAGTTATGCTTGTAAAGACCCTCAATGACGAAAATCCATGCATTGTATACAACAATGAGAAACTTGAAGTGGTAGATCACTTCAAGTACCTTGGCTTTGAGGTTCCATCCAATCATAAATGGAAGGATTGTGCAATGCGTCGCTTGGAAGCCGGAAAGAGGGCTTATTATGCATTTGAGAACATGTGCAATGCAGGAGAGATCAAGTGTTGGGCTCTCAAAAAGTACCTCTTTGACACATTGGTGACACCGGTGCTTCTTTATGGAGTGGAGGTGTGGGTGGAAGCATCGGGAAGTCTACTTGGAAAGAGTTTGAGAATGTCCAAAAGCGTTTTCTCACCAACTTTCTCCAAGTCAAGACACAAACACCCTACATGCTCTTACTTCTTGAGTCCGGATCGCTTCCCATTGAGGTCTGGGCATGGAAAGGGTTGTGGAGTACATGCGTAAGACACAACGTAGCCCTTTGCATCGACTTCCTAGAATCGCATATGAAGCAAGTCAAAAGGTTCAAAAGACATGCAAGAGCAAAATACTAAGTTCGGGGTGGATGCTTGATATCAAGAAATGGTTTGGAAGATGGGATGCATGTCACTTGGTCAAGGATGCATCGATCGACTCCCAAGTTAATGAGGCCTTCTTACAACGCCAATGTATCATGGCTTGGGAGAAATCTGGAGGTTCTCGCTTCAGCCATTACACCACATACGTTGCCCCAAACTACAAATCTCTCTTCTTCTCGGAACGAGGTAACCGAACCCATTCCTACATCCTTGAGCCCATCCCGTTGAGTGCGATCCGTAGCATTGCCTCCATTCGTCTTAGCTCCCATTCTCTACGCTGCGAGACAGGACGTTGGGGCACTGGTGAGGAGTGTCATCGACTTTGCACCTTATGCCCTCGTCAAGTGCGAGAGAGTGAGTACCACACACTACTTGAGTGCTCAGCTTTTGACCACATTAGGTCCTCTTTTCCCCATATATTCAGCCATGAGCTCTCCCTACATACCTTCCTCTCCCAACCACGATGTGGACTCTCTATTGCGACGCTCATTTCAGCCATTTTTGAGCATCGAGAGTCACTTATGAACTCCACTCACACCACGTGACATGTTCATTTGGTCCCATAGGTCATATTTGACCTCCCAGGACGATAATAGAACTATCTATCTATCTATCTCTCTCTCTCTCTCTCTCTCTCTCTCCTCTCTCCTCTCTCTCTCTCTCTCTCTCTCTCTCTCTCTCTCTCTCTCTCTCTCTCTCTCTCTCTCTCTCTCTCTCTCTCTCTCTCTCTCTCTCTCTCTCTCTCTCTCTCTCTCTCGCTCTCGCTCTCGCTCTCTCTCTGTGCGGTGTGCTATGATTAATGTTACTTGCATTACTACTCTCCGCGTCCTAGCCGTTGAAAGCTAGGTGGTGCCTCATGTTCACTCCTAGTGACGAGTTTGGCGTGCACGGTCCTCGCGTAGAGGCCGCTGGGGTCGGTTTTGCGCTTGCGCTTGTCATTCGGTGCCCCCACTGAGGAGGGATTCTCAAAACCCTTTAGTTTATAACACTAAAAACAATGCACATTGTTGATCATGGACGAGTGACTGTGGGAATTCTCCAATTAGAGAATGGAGGAGGATGAAATTGAAGAATCACTAACAACCTTCATCGAAGTGCTTCAATATCCACCATCGTCAATATCCAGGAAGTAAGTTCTCCATCTTGCAGCTCTTATTCTAATCATAAATCAAGAGCCACTAGAGGGAGGGCAGCATGTTGTTCTCATTGTTGTCGCCCCACCACATTCTATCAATGAGTGCCATCAATGAAAGTAAAGGAGAAGTAGAAATCCTTTACATCGACGTCCACCGTGAAGAAATCATCCATATTAAGGAAGGAAAGAGGTTAGTGAAGCCTCTCTTCCCCAAGGAATCTGAAAATAAAAGTGTAGCCTCTACTCCTAAGTGTCCCAAAGGGGCTGCTCTTGCCAAATTGTAAGGTCTCTATCACCCTTAAAGAGGGGATTCCCATGTAAAGGAATACATATTAGGCCATTCTAGCCATATACAAATAGTGGCTATTTTTGGCAATTTCTCTACCTTTGATGAGCTGATGATAAATATATTGTTGTAAGATTTTTAAAAATAAGAATTTTACTTATTTGTCATTTTTGTCCAAAAATAAAAAGTTTTGAGGTGCTTACACCCACCTACACGCGACAGTTTTGTCAAAATCTACCCCGTCCTGAATTTCCATAAAAATAGTTTTTTATCTCAAAAAATGATAATTATATCAAGTGTGTGCATCCAACACCTTCGTTTGTAGTCCTCAAGCTCTTCTTTTAATAGCAAGTTTCAGAATTAAATTCTGATAAGTCAAGGTCACTTTAGACAATTAAATCTCATCCTAATGTTAATAAATTAATTCCTAAGTGTAAGGTATGCATATGTATGTACGTGCATGGGAATGTATCTGTATGTGCGTCCATGTATCTATATGTATGTCCATGTATGCCCATAAATGACCCATATCCATGGACCCTTCTCTTATAGAATCATTGACTATGAGCATGGGGGCACTACATGAGGTGTATCACTCAAAAGGGTAAAGAGGGACAACTCTAATGGATAAGTAGGAGCTTGTGACACCTCTACTCATTCTTTTAGCAAGAGGGGACAATCTAGGGAGGTTTGGGGCTGAAATGGGCAACAAGGAACCTTTAAACCCTATATAAGGGGAATTCACACTCAATTTTAGACACACACACTACCCCAAGTTCAATACAACGAAGTGCTACTGTCGGAGCTAGTCCTTGGAGGAGCGTATCTACATCACCTAGCACACACAAGGAGGCTTAATCAAAGGGTAATTAGTTTCCAGATATGCTAATCCTATTGCTCCAAAGCGTCTTTTCTCTAGAGGTCTTATGTCGAGCCTATCCTACTACTACTCTATGCTATCTGGTTACAACAATTTATATTCCATAGTGTCTCTCAATGTGTATGTGAATGTTAATAGCCTCTCATCTTTTGATCACACCCTCCCTTGTTGGATTAAGGATGAGGAGACAATGGACAAAGATGGTAAGTACTAGAAATTCAAGACCAACGATAGATGGGGCTATCTCTATAGAAATATAAACGACATCCTACCTATCATGGATGCCCACATCAAGGGGCAACGTATCTCAAATATCTACATAGATGGCGGCACACAAATATTCATCATGAGTGAGAAAATGATGCACCATCTAGGCCTAGAGGTAAGTAGGCCAACACCCTACAGAGCTAAAATGGAAAATAACGTCAAAGTGAAATGCGTAGGCATTGTGAATGCAATCAAGGTGAAAGCATTCAACACAGAAGTGGAGGTAGACATTCTTGTCATGCCACACAAAGGGGAGGGCTACCCTATCATTCTCGAAAGGACATGGCTCATGGATATGGAGGCAAAGCAGGACTAGAGTACCGGAATGATCCAGACGAAGGAAGCTAAGGGAAAACCCATATTCTATGACATGAAGGCTGGTAAGCAACACAACATGATCTTGGAGGCATCGAAAGATGAGTTCACTAGTGACTCTTTGATCACCTCGGGAGAAGAGACAACAACAACTGAGGAAAGTGGCAGTAGCATCGAGTGATGGGAGTCATCCTCAGAGATCCATAGAGATTGACACAATTTGAACCACCACTAGAGAACCAAGAGGGACCATCAAGTATGCAACCCTTGGTGGATACAAGTAAGCTACATTAGATGCTCTCCAGTGAGTTAGCTAGTGAAGAGATAGAAGAATAGATCTCTATACTAGGTAACTTCACCACACTTTTCATTGATGGTTATCACAAGATCACATGCATCACAAGAGGCATTGCTCAAAGAGGTAAGGAATTTGCTACAAGCAGGTTTCATTTACTCGGTCTACGACTCAGAGTGGGTCTCTCCACTGGTGGTTAAACCAAAGAAGAACGGTAAGTGGAGGTTTTGTGTAGACTACAAACCTCTCAATGCAGCAACAAAGAGGGATCATTTTTCGCTCCCACACATTCCAGGACGAGATTCTCAACGAGGTAACATGTCATGAGCACTACACAATATGTGATGGCTACTCAGGCTACTTCTAGATTAGCATTGTAGAAGAAGACCAAAAAAAGACAACCTTCATAACACCATGGGGATGTTTTGCTTACAGAGTGATGCCTTTTGGGCCCACCAACACTCCGGTCACATTCCAATCCTATGTAACTTTTGTCTTCTAGCCATAATTTGGTAAGTCAATACGGGTTTTTATAGATGATTTTTGCATCTACAGTTCTCTTTCCCTCCATTTGAGCAAGGTTTATGATGGCCTAGCCAGGCTACAAACCTTGGGTGGCCAGCTTAACATAGATAAGTGTCACATTAGTGAAGCAAGGTCACCCTTCTCGACCGTGTAATTTCATCCAAAGGAATTGAGGTTGACCCAAGCAAGGTTCGAGCTTTAGTATCTTTGTCATCACACACAACATCTAAACAATTGGTCTCTTTACTTCAAAAGGTAAGGTATAAGAGCAGGTTCATTCACTTGCTCTCTCAAGTGGTTCTCCCTTTACAACAAGTCACCCATAGAGATGTCTTCCTATGGAATGAAGAAAATGAGCAGAAGTTTAGCAAAGTGAAATAGATCTTGGCTTCACTTTCCACCATTGCACCCCCTAGATGGGACGAGCCATTTTATGTTAGCCCCAGTGTAAGAATCGATACACTTGGAGCCATACTAATGCAGAAGGACCCCCAAACCTCTTTCATGCCTCCCATCTACTTCCCTAGTTGCGTCATGACCCCATCAGAAAAAGGATTCACCACGATAGAGCACATGGTGCTTGCATCGATGTTTGCCACTACAAAGTTCCACTCTTATCTATTTCCTAGACTCTTTGTAATTTTGACAATGGAAGAAGTCTTTCCGTATGTGATGCAACACATGGATGTCTCATCTAGTATCTCCAAGTGGCTTGTTAGATTACAAGAGTTTTATTACACTATGCAAGTGGAAGAACTCCACCAGAGCTAGTGTAGCAGGTGTTCTTACTCATCGTCACTATGAGAAGAAGCTAAAGGTCAACACGGAAGTCAAAGGAGTGACACCAATGGTGGAAGTTCCTAAGCTAGAAGGAGCTCACTCTCTTTTCTTTGGTGGAGCATACAAAAGAATAGTGGACCAGGCTGCAGCTGGCATTGTCATTTTCAATGAGCAAAGGGAAAAGGTCTTCTCTATGGGGCAGCTACTGCTACACTCCCACTCCAACAATGAAGCAGAGTATGCGGCCCTAATTCTTGGATTAAAACAATGTGTTTTGCAAGGGGTTCAGTGCCTAAATGTGTTTGGTGATGACATGCTCTTGATTAAGCAGATAAACAATACTTGGGTTTTTAAAAATCAGGTTTTGCTTGGCGGTACAGTTATTTCATGTCCCTGGGCACAAAATCAATAAGCAGATGCTTTAGCCAAGGAAAGAATACAATGTGTTCCCATAGGAACAATCACATTGAAGTTGCCCCTCTTTCAGTGTAGCGATGCTATGCTTGAAATCATTAGCTTCTTAGTTACAGGAGAATGTCCTGAAGGGTATACCAATCACCAAAAACAATGGCTTGTCCAAAAGGCAACTAGATACTGCCTTATAAACAGCACCTTGTACTGCAAGGGCAAAGACTAGATCCCTAGACGAGTGCCAATGTACATTGAAATCATGGAGGTGATCTCAAGTTTCCATGATGGTGTTTGTGGTGGCCACTTTGCTCTAGATATTACTAGTAGGAAGATTCTACAGGCCGGATTCTCTTGGCCTAGATTGAATAGGATGTGCATCATTGGTGTAAAACATGAAAAACATGCAAACACTAAAATATGAGCCACAAAATCCTATCATCTCATATGGCCCATTTGAGAAGTGGGAAATAGATGCAATTGGTCTTTTACCAAGGGCCCAATCAAGTAAACTGTACATTCTAGTTGGTGCAGACTACATGACCCAATGGGCAGAAGCAGCAGCCACCACACACATTACAACCCAAGAAGTGGTGAAGTTCATATTTGACCACATTTGTTGCCGTTTTGGTACACCTCTGGAGATAATATCTCATAGAGGGCCAGGTTTGAGAGGCAACTTGGTGGGAGAACTAATGAAAAAGCTAGGCATCACACGTCGGCACTCCACTCCATACTATCCACAGTGCAATGGTCTAGTGGAAAAGGTGAACGGCATGATTTGTAAGATCATCACAAACCAGGTGAGTAACCATACAAGTGATTGGGATAAGCATCTCATGGCCGTTGTTAGGGCCTACCACAAAACATTACAAACATCACTAGGTTTCACCCCTTTCCATTTGGTATATGGAAAAGAGGCCATTCTACCCATCAGGTACAGATAGCCAGCTTGTGAGTCATGGCTAGTCAATTACAATGCCCAATTGCCCATCTCCGCAACCACATATTGGATCTAGAAAGGATTCAGATAGACAGGGAAGATGCAATCAACTACTATGAAACACAACCAGAACAATGTCGAGTCATATTGAACCAAGGGCTTAAGGAAAAGGGTTTGAAGAAAGGCATGTTAGTATTGAGATACGTTGATCCAGAGTTCATGGTAGATATGTTGAAGGAGGGAGAACCCTCTAACTCCGCTGCTAGAGAATTAGAAGAAACTAAAGGCATCCAGAAGGGCAGGGCTAATGATGGCCAACTTTCGGAGTTGTGGCCGTGGGAGTGAGCCCCAATCGAGGGAGCATTATTTGAGTCAATAAGAAAAAAAAAAGTGTTATTTTTAGCGGGCTGCTTGACACCATCTCCCTCCTTGCTCATGCGTCCACAGAGGGGTCACCCCCCTTGGCACCGCCCTCTTCCTCTCCTCCCTTATCAAGCTCACCCTCTCTCTCTTCCACGGCTGGCACCATAGTCTCTATCTCTCCTCCATTATCACCACCGGCCCACTCTCTCTCTCTTGTTTGTCATCAACTAGGGGGCCGCCTCCATCTCTCTCCTCCAAGTCCTCCTCTCTCTCTCTCTCTCTCTCTCTCTCTCTCTCTCTCTCTCTCTCTCTCTCTCTCTCTCTCTCTCTCTAGTTCAGCCCCCCACACTCTCTCTCTTTTCCAGTGTCAACAGCGTTCAGTAGGATAAGCTCTCTCTGTCTCTCTTGTTCCCCCACCCATACACACACACACACACACACAAAGATACACAAACTCTCTCAACCTCTCTCTCCCACTCTCGCTCTCTGTCCATTTCTCACCCTAGTTCAGCCCCCCCCCCCCCCCCCCCCCCCCCCCCCCCCCCTCTCTCTCTCTCTCTCTCTCTCTCTCTTTTCCCATACACACACACACATACACACACACACTCTCTCTCTCTCTCAAGCACATACACACTCACACAGTTACATACACCCCCCACACACACACACTCGACCTCAAACCCCTCTCTCTCTCTCTCTCTCTCTCTCTCTCTCTCTCTCTCTCTCTCTCTCTCTCTCTCTCTCTCTCTCTCGTTCATTAAAATTCAGCTCTATCTCTCTTTTCATACACACACAGTCACGAGCACGTACACATACACACACATACATATACTACACGCATGAGTGCATGCACACAGTTAGATACACACCAACAATGCACACACATGGTACGCACAAAAGCAAAAAGAGGCAACAAAGACGGACAACAATGCATCGACAACAAGCAGATCAACATCACGTGATGGAAACCACAATTCAAAGAAAGAGGCCAAAGGCATGCCCCAGCTGGCACCGAAGTTGACGAGCGTGTTACACCGATGCACTAGTAAACCTGCGATTTGTCGGCATCTCATCCACACGCATTTCCGTAGTAAACATCCATAGGGTAATCCATTTTCCTTGTTCAAGCCAAACCTTGTAACAAAAATCATTTGTATATTGCCACCTCTCCCTAGGTGATGGTCACAAAGGCCCACCTAGAAGATATCATTTTAAAATTCTCCTAAAACAAAGCAGAGGTCAACCATCTATGACCCGGCTCCTTGCCTTGTCTTTCCTGGTTAAGGCCTAAGCCTAGTCATATTATCCTAAACTAAGCAAGCCTACAACTATAAAAGAGCACTGAGAGGTCACTATGAGGGAGTCAGCACTTGAGAGGGAGGCCATGCACACACACTGACTCCAAGGGTCGCTACACACGAGTGGGATCTTCGCACACATGAATTTTCCTTAGAGAATGCATTATACTCTCTCTCTCTCTCTCTCTCTCTCTCTCTCTCTCTCTCTCTTTTCCCATACACACACACACTTTCTCTCTCTCAAGCACATACACACTCACACGGTTACATACACCCCCCACACACACACACTCGACCTCAAACCTCTCTCTCTACAATGGGCTAAAAAGACCCTAAGGTTCAGCCCATTAAGACTTCCAAAATGCTAAGGTTCCAAAATTCAAAGGTTTTGTCCAAAGGTCAACCCTAGGGAAAATTGGATGCTTTGTGTGTGCCCTAAAAGTCTTTGCACATCCCTACATGGGAGGGGGCGAGCCCTAAAGGTAGGGGATGAGAGAGAAATCCACACACACACACACACAGGCTCCCTTTACACAAAGGGAATGAGGGACACATGTCAGCTCCCTAGGCCAGATGCCCACAAGGTGTGCCCAATTTCTATTGGATGACCCTTGAAGTGGACCAATGAGAATTAAGCTAGAGTAAATCTAGTTTAATTAATTTAAAAACATTTAATAAAAGAAACCAATAAGAATTAAGTCTCCTAGAAGACTATTGGGCAGTCTCCCAAGGGGTCCAATGAGCATTTAGGAGCCCCATGGCTTGCCTGATTCCTATTGGCCAGGAGGCAAAGGGGTCCAATGAGAGTTTAGTTTAATTATTTAATTACCTAAATCTCTCACAAAAGGGGAAAGGGGGACACATGTCAAAAGTCTATCACTTATGCTACTTAATTATAATTGGCTTGACTTGGGGAGGGCCAATGAGGCTGCATGAAGAGCAAATAGCAAGGGGGCTCGCCCAAGAGAGAGAGGGGGCTGATTTTTGCAAGGCATTATCACACACACACTCACACAAGCTCATGTGTGAAGAAAGAGAAGACTATCTCTTCCCAAGCTTTAATGGAGAACTCATCACCTACTCCAAGCTTGTGAGATAGAAGCCTACATCAACACTCTCTTGGCATGTGGATGCAAATCCAACCAAGAGCCAAGCTTCAATGCATGCTCATCTCCTCTACCAAGCTAATTACTAAGCTAAGCTATGCTAATATGAGTGATTATGTGAGGAGATGTACATCTTTCTTGTAAGATACTCCTTCTTCCTCTCAATCTACTCTCATACCCTGCTAGCTCTCACCATCTTCGAAGGTGTGCGAGGTCTTGGGTCTGAGAACGGGATAATTCAAGTTGTGTTTGTTAAGTGTTTTGCTTAGTGCATGAAGTTTCCATCTTCATTGCACTAGCTAGTCTTGAAGGAACACAAAGAATTGTATTGTACAATGTCTCTCTTGATGGGAGAAACCATAATACAAAGCCTTTTGGAGGGGGGACCGGCTCCATGAAAATCTGGTCCTCAACTGTTGTCAATAGCTTAATTGCTCTCTCTTTTGAAAGTATTGTCGATGCTATCTAACTAGGTGTTATGCTTTTTGTTGCTCTCTCCACCCAAGCACTCTTGTAATTCTCATTAGGAATCTATTCTAATGAAATGCCCACTATGTTCATGTTAATTTCCGCTACACATAAGTTATTAGGCCATTAAATGTTTCACTGTGCTCTCTCTCTCTCTCTCTCTCTCTCTCTCTCTCTCTCTCTCTCTCTCTCGTTCATTAAAATTCAGCTCTATCTCTCTTTTCATACACACACAGTCACGAGCATCTACACATACACACACATACATACACTACAAGCATGAGTGCATGCACACAGTTAGATACACACCAACAACGCACACACATGGTATGCACAAAAGCAGAAAAGAAGCAACAAAGACGGACGACAACGCATCGACAACAAGCAGACCAAAATCACATGATGGCAACCACAATTCAAAGAAACAGGGCAAAGGAATGCCCCAGCCGGCACCTAAGTTGATGAGCGCGCTACATGCACGCACTAGTAAACCTACGATTTGTCGGCATCTCATCTACAACGCATCTTCGTAGTAAACATCCATACGGTAATCCATTTTCCTTTTTCAACCCAAACCTTGTAACAAAAATCATTTGTGTATTTCCACCTCTCCCTAGGTGATTGTCACAAAGTCCCACCTAGAAGATATCATTTTAAAATTCTCCTAAAACAAAGCAGGGGTCAACCATCCCGGCTCCTTGCTTTGTCTTTCCTGATTAGGGCCGAAGCCTAGTCATATTATCCTAAACTAAGCAAGCCTGCCAACTATAAAAGAGCACTGAGAGGTCACTATGAGGGATTCAGCACTTGAGAGGGAGGCCATTCACACACACTGACTCCAAGGGTCACTACGCACAAGAGTCCATGCACACACACTAACTCTAAGGGTCACTACGCACAAGAGTGGGATCTTCGCACACATGAATTTTCCCTAGAGAACAGATTACAATCTCTTTAAGTACATGTTGAGAGTTTTAAGTACCTTGGCCTTGAGGTTCCATCCAATCACAAGTGGCATGTATGTGCTATGCGTCATTTGGAAGCGGGAAAGAGAGCATATTATGCATTTGAGAACATGTGTAAAGCGGGAAACATCAAGTGTTGGGTTCTCAAGAAGTATCTTTTTGATGCATTGGTGACACCGGTTCTTCTTTATGGAGTTGAAGTGTGGGGCGGGAGCATCTCAAAGTCTACTTGGAAAGAGTTTGAGAATGTCCAAAAGCGTTTTCTTACAAACTTTCTCCAAGTTAAGACACAAACACCATATATGCTCCTACTTCTTGAGTCGGGATCTCTTCCAATTGAGGTTATGGGCATGGAAAGGGTTGTGGAGTACATGATAAAGATGCATCAAAACCCCTCACATCGACTTCCTACAATTGCATGGGAAGCAAGCAAAAAAGTTCAAAAGACGCATAAAAGTAAGATCTTGAGCACGGGATGGATGCAAGACATAAAGAAGTGGTTTGGGAGATGGGATGCATTACACTTGCTACATGATGCTTCAATTGACTCTCAAGTGAATGAAGCTTTTCTACAACGCCAATGTATTACGGCTTGGGAGAAATCCGGTGGGTCACGCTTCATACATTACACCACCTATATTGCCCCCAACTACAAAACCAAGTTCTTCGCTGAGGGAGGAAACCGTACTCACACTTACATGCTTGAGCCTACTCCCTTGTCCGCGATACGCACTATCGCAGCAATTCGGCTTAGCTCCCATTTCCTTCGATGCGAGATAGGGCGTTGGGGCAATGGAGAAGAGTCAAATCGATTGTGCACATTATGCTCACTGCAAGTTCGAGAGTCTGTGTACCACACACTACTAGAGTGCTCAGCTTTTGATCACATCCAAACTTGCTTCTCTCACATTTTCAGCCATAACTTAGACCTACACACTTTCCTCTCCCAGCCAAAGTGTGGGCTCTCCATTGCGACTCTCATCACTACACTTTTGGAGCATCGAGAGTCACTCATCAGCCATTCACATACTACATCACATGTAACTTTGGTCCCATAGGTCATATTTGACCTCCGAGGACGATAATAAAATCTATCTCTCTCTCTCTCTCTCTCTCTCTCTCTCTCTCTCTCTCTCTCTCTCTCTCTCTCTCTCTTTTCCCATACACACACACACTCTCTCTCTCAAGCACATACACACTCACACAGTAACATACACCCCCCCCACACAGACACACTCAACCTCAAACTCTCTCTCTCTCTCTCTCTCTCTCTCTCTCTCTCTCTCTCTCTCTCTCTCTCTCTCTCTCTCTCTCTCTCTCTCTCTCTCATTCATTAAAATTCAGCTCTACTCTCTTTTCATACACACACAGTCACGAGCATGTACACATACATAGACGTACATACACTACATGTATGAGTGCATGCACACAGTTAGATACACACCAACAACGCACAAACAAAAGCAAAAAGTAAGCAACAAAGACGGGCGACAACGCATCAACAACAAGCAGACCAAAACCAAGTGATGGCAACCACAATTCAAAGAAAGAGGCCAAACGCATGCCCAAGCCGGCACCAAAGTTGACGAGCGTACTACATCGACGCACTAGTAAACCTACGATTCGTCGGCATCTCATCCACAATGCATCTCCGTAGTAAACATCCGTAGGGTAATCCATTTTCCTTTTTCAAGACAAACCTTGTAACAAAAATCATTTGTATATTGCCATCTCTCCCTAGGTGATGGTCACAAAGGCTCACCTAGAAGATATCATTTTAAAATTCTCCTAAAACAAAGCAGGGGTCAACCATCTAGGACTCGGCTCCTTGCTTTGTCTTTCCTGATTAGGGCCGAAGCCTAGTCATATTATCCTAAACTAAGCAAGCCTGCAACTATAAAAGAGCATTCAGAGGTCACTATGAGGGAGTCAGCACTTGAGAGGGAGGCCATGCACACACACTGACTCCAAGGGTCACTATGCACAAGAGTGAGATCTTTGCACACATGAATTTTCCCTAGAGAATGCATTATAGTCTCTCTCTCTCTCTTTCTCTCTCTCTCTCTCTCTCTCTCTCTCTGTGTGTGTGTGTGTGTGTGTGTGTGTGTGTGTGTGTGTGTGTGTGTGTGTGTGTGTGTGTGTGTGTGTGTGTGTGTGTGTGTGTGTGTGTGTGTGTGTGTGTTGTGTTGTGATTAATGTTATTTGCATCGTTGTTGTCTGTGTCCTAGCTGCTCAAAGCTAGGTGGTGCCACCTGTTCAATCCCCGTGTTGACGAGTTCGGCGTGCACGGTCCTAGCGTGGAGGCCGTTGGTGTTCTTTTGCACTTGCGCTTGTCAGTAGTATGACAAGTATTCTCACAAAGTGGTCTTAAATCTTTCTCAAACCAGCATAAAGACATGCCAAACATAGTGACACCAATCATGTAGTCACAGATTGCTACTACCCCAAAAAATGTACCAAAGAAGCACATAATCCGTAGATCATAGTAGTAACAAAATCAAATGTATGGATCTTCTCACAACAATCTCCTCCCTCTTAGCTTGGCATGGGTCAAAGAAAGACATTGATCATAGAGTATACAATGTCTCGGGTCTTCTGCGCTCGCCTTTTCCAAACCACCACACCCTGCAAACACATACAGGACATAGTCGCAAGGCTCTGTGATGAATGGTGCCAGCAACCATTACTCTTACAAGTGGTCGAAACAATGTGCCAAACATAACTAATACAAGGACCATTCAAATCAACATCATACAAGATAAGTGACTTACCAAAAAAATACATTCCTTCTCTCCGCACCACCTCTAACAATTTCACCACCATCAACTTCTATGGGGAAAACAAAATCATCTAATACATAGCTATGGTATGCTGTGTGAGGTCCCCTCCCCTTTAGCATATCCATTTGGAAATAGGACAGTTCCTGACAGGTTGCTAGGCCCTAATTGATTAAGAAAATCATAGTCTAGATAGACAAGATTTCTAATGGGTGGCCAGACTCTCGTCACCAAGTTCCTTGAGTCTGAGCCATTGAAAAGGTTTCCTAGCCCTATTTTGTAGGAAAGCATGAACTAACACAATAATCTAACGTTCCTAATTCTCACCTTCCAAATGAGAGAAACCCCAAATGCTTTTTTTCCCATAATTTTCAAAGGCACGTACAATTGTTACTTCTTGGCTCTTGGTCTCTAGTTTTTCTTCTTCTATGAATGAGGAGCGGAGAGTTTCTTGACTAATTGAGACCACCCATCCTTGATTGGAAACCTAAACCGGCCCCCACTTTCCACACCACTCACAATTTTTAGCTTGTTTTCTAGTTACTACCACATGATTGTTCATACACAAATTCCTTTTTTAGATTCCCATCACAAGTTTGTTAAATAGCCCTTTAAAAATGATCAAAGAGGCACCAAAACAATCTGTTCTAGAAGAAAAACAACATACAACCCTTCTTCATTAAAATATCCCAACCCCAAGATTTCACTCCTCTTGGTGAGAGTTTATAGCTCCCGATGTCTTTAGTTTCCCATAAAACTAAATTACCTTGCAATCTGGGCATAAACCCGAAGTAATATCTTGCATTCTAGGCACAAACCCACAAGATGTGTGCACCCATATGCACTGCTTTAGCGTTCACTCCGCTAAGCCCTCCTCCCTGGATATCAAAGGGAGTTTTGACTATATCACTATAGGATTTCTTAATGAAGAAATTTCGAGAGTTTTTCTACTAGGCAAACGCTTCTTTCCTACTTCAAACAATATATCCTCTAAGAATCCTTTCATATTAATACAAGTTAAAGTGAATTAATAAATTCAATTGATGCGGTGTCAAATTGGGACAAACCCAACGTTTAGGTAGTTTTCTCTTTCCTAATTACTCATGATGCATTGAACAAGAAAGAAGTTTCCTACCTGTTCTTGAGAAATAACATCATTTTGTGGGATAAGTGGCACATCCTCATTCATGGGGGCCTTTCCTTTGCCTTTACCATCACTGGTTTTGGCTTCATGATTGTATGATCCACCATAGCGAGTTCTTTTGGATGACATCTCCACTACTACATACTTAACTTGAGAAGTTGTAAGCTAAGTGTAAGAATCCAATGGAAGTAGGGTAAATGGTTATAAGTGTTTTAATTTCAAAAAATATATTGTTATTCCACACATCAAACCAAAAAAATATGCTTGCTTAATCCTACCATAATCTTATGATAAACATGCGTTATAGCCCATACACTAATCACTTATATCTACTTGCAAGAAAAATCCATCATTCTAGTCGGACAAAATTATTGAATATTATTAGCTAATTCAATCAAGCATCTAGATTACATCGATAATTTAATTTTGCATGCAGTCAACACAATTGATTATGTGAGTAATCAAGTAGTGAGACCTTCATTACTTTGTAATGTAGAGAAATTACCATAAAATAGGTATAATGATTGTTGATTTCCAATTGAGGATAGGTAAACAAGAGTATATCATTTGATAATAGAGTAGCAATTGGAAAGGATTCCAATTGAGAGAAGAGATTAACAATAACTTGATTGAATAATAGATTGACATTACCGAAATGTGCTTTGGAGTTATTGATCTTTCAAAGCTTCGCTGCGGTAGTCACCAAGTTGTTTGCCAGAGTAGCAAAGCTCCCTTATCTCAAGTGTGTTCAAGTGTGTGTAAAATTGAGTGGGAATTCCCTTTACATACAGTTTAGAGATTTCTTGTTGCACAAATCAGCCCCATACCTCCCCTACTCGCCCCCTCTTGCTAAAATCATGTGTAAAGGTGTCACAAACTCCCACTTAGTCATTAGAGGTGTCCCTATTTACCCTTTTGGGTGATACACCTCATGTACTTACCCATGCTTATAGTCAACCATGCCATAAGAGATGGTTCCATGGATATGGTTCATTTATGGGCATCCATGGACATAGATACACATGCACATACATGTCCATGCACATGCATTACATACATACCTTAGACTTTAGGAATTAATTTATTAACACTAGGATGAAAATTAATTATCTAGAGTGAGCAAAATTCAATTCTAAAAGTTTCTATTAAAATACAAGCTTGAGGATGACAGTCTAAGGTGTCAGATGCACACACCTGCTATATTTAGCCATGTTTGGAGTAGACAACTATGTTTATGGAAATTTAGGACGGGGTAGATTTAAATGAGATGGTTGTGTCTAGGTGGGTGCAAGCACCACAAAACTTACTATGTTTGGACAAAAGTGACAAAAAAGAAAAAAATTCATTTTTAAAAAGCTTACATTAATATATTCATCATTAGTACATCAAAGGTGGAAAAATTGCCAAAAACAAAAACTTTCTATTTATGACCAAAATGGCTTAGTATTAATCCTTTACATGGGAATCCCCTCTACATAGGTACAAGAGACCTTACATGCTAGAAACAACCTCTCCCCACTCTGTCTATTGTAGCTCGGTACAGCTTGATTGACACAATGCCAAAGACACATTGTAAGATCAAGCACCTATTTGAATACACAAATTGTAAATATTATATTACCATATTAAGAATCTTGCCATAGAATAAATGAAAACAAGATTCACTAAAACATTAGTAACCTTATCACCTCTCTAATGACGGGATGCTGATTGCCTTGGAGCACACATAAGAGTCCAAGTACGATGAAGCACAAGCCCCATTCTAGATGCATCTACAAGGAACTCCCCTATGTGCTCAGCTAAGTACATGGTGATGAAGAAGCCCTCGTTGGTCAAATACTCGCAAGCAAGACCCATGCAACCCCTTACCAAACCCTACAAGAATGTATTCCACTTGGGAATAGTCATGCCCTCTAAAAAAATCAAAATTTCAATAGGACAAGTTACTTTCTTGTTACCCTCTAAAATAACAAAATTTTACTTACCCCAAGGGATAGGACCAAGGGTGTCCACCAATAAACCCATAGGAAAATCTACAAATATCAATCGAGTTACCTCTCAACATGGCACTCCATATTTTCTATAAGTATGTGTCTTTTGAGTGGCAAAAAACTTGTTGATGCTAATTAAAAAAAAAATCATAGTAATATATTGAAAAACATACTAAATTTAATGTTTCATGGACGTTGCATTTACCTAATTAGACAAAATCTATCAATTTGGGTCACATCAACAAGTAGATCATCAACGAAAGTCTGGTAGTGGAATCCTACAACCATTATTTACAGTGGTAACTTTCTAACAATCTTTACATGCAAGAAACTTTAAACTCAAATTCATTTGAGACAGCTTACGAATAGAATGAGTCATACCTCCTTTGTTGTAGAGTTCTCTCTAGACGATCTACTTGGTTGCATATACTTGAAAATTCAGTACATTCCTTTCTTGAATACACTATACAAGAAAAATTCCTTTACTTCAAATAGAAATTGTATGTCACAAAACCATTTTGTCATTGAAAAGTTACATACACCACCTTATGCTGGACATAGAGGTTTTGTGGCTACTTTTTAGGATTTATGTCATGATTTTTATTGGTTTTCTATGAAAAGTGATGTTAAATAGTATGTTTCATCTTGTCTAATTTTCCGAAAGATAAAAGCAGCAACAAGTAAGAAATTAGGTTTGTTACACCTTCTCCCTATTCATGAAAGACCTTGGGAACACATTTCTATGGACTTTGTTACTAGTTTCACACTCACTACTCACAAACATGACATGATTTAGACTTTTTTTAATCGTTTTTCTAAGCAAGAACATTTCATCCCATGCAAGAAAACTCTCACTATACATTAAGCTGCACTTCTCTTTTTTAAAGATGTTTTTTCTCATCATGGTTTGCCAAAAGTAATCATATCTGATAGAGATTCAAAATTTTGTAGTGCTTTTTAGACTACACACTACACTTGATTTCACTTTTTGTATTCCATGCTAAGTCTAATAGTCAAACAAAAGTCACCAATCATACTATTATTGATTTATTAAAATCTTATGTGTCTTCTCAACCCAAGAAATGGGATAATTACCTGCATATTTTATAGTTTGCTTATAGCAACACCACTCACTCTGCTACATGTAAGTCTCCATTTGAGATTGTGTATTGTCATTCTCTTCCTACTCCTGCTTCAAAAGTTTCTAACATTGCACCTACTGCTGATACTTTTACTGCAAATTTCCATGAAATTTATGAAAGTGTACATTGTGCTATTAATCATTCATAAGAACTGTACACTAAGCATGCTAACAAGCACCGCAATGCACATGCATTTAAAGAAGGATATTATGTTCTGCTTCAAAATGAAAAGAGAAGAATTAAAAGTGTTACTAAAAATGTTTTTGTTAAGCTTGCTCCTTGTTTTTATGGTCCATTCAAAATTTCTATTGTGATCAATGATGTTTCATTTTTTTTAGAACTACCTTTACATTGGCACGTTCACAATGCATTTCACATTAGTTTATTACGTCCCTTTAGAGGACCCCTACCTATATATCATATACATGAAGAACCACCCATACTTCCAGATCAAGGAAAACAATTTATCCCTAACCAAATAGTTAATCATGAAACCACCACTGACACGCACTAGCATGATTTACATCGTATCTTTTGACTTTTAAGGGCCACCCTAGAGAAGATGCTAAATGGATGCCTAAATTTTTATCCCAAAACCTCCCAGATCTTCTCCACACATTTCACCACTCACAGTCCAATTAATTCTCTATTGAAAAACTAAGATCATTTGCTATCCCTAGAGGAAGGGATGTTACAAGACTGGGTATCCTCATGTTGTATGTGGCTAACTACAATTGGGTTAGCTGGAGTGTAATGGGTAATCAATGTGTTGTCTCTCTATATTTTTTACTAACGGCGGTGACTTGATGACTTAAAGATTGGTGTTCTGGGAGTGGAGGAGAAGGTGTCATGAATAAATAAATTCCTCAGGCATTTTATATTTGCACAATGTTTTAGATTGTTTTCAATAAGCCACTATGGCTGCTTTGTAAACAGAATAGTGAGAACTCACCCTAAGAGGGTCATGCAATAAGTGATAGGCTCAACTCATAACTAAAGTGGAACTAAGTGTAAAAGAGGGGCCTCCAATTTTTGGCACCAACAAGTAATATCATATATTAAATACCCAACTCCACAAGAGGTGTCGTGGAGTTTAGGGCTACAATCTTTAGGCCATTGATTTGCAAGATTCTCTCTCTCCCTCCCTGTTGTGCTATGCTCTGTAATTACTAATCAAGTCTACATCTCCTCTCTTACACTTTTTCATTTCAAGATTGTGTGTGTGTGTGTGTGTGTGTGTGTGTAAGGTGTCATAGTCTAAGTGTGTTTGTACTTGGGAATTGGGAGAGCTAATCAGAGGTTGACTGGTAAGTGTGCTATAAAATTGGAATTGGAAGCAATCGTTCTCCCCATCTCCTTCCCAACAAAAGAACCCATCAAGAGTGAAGTTATGTGAGATAATCCCATAACTTCTTGCGGGTCAAGATGGTCGTGATTAGATCCTTGATAGTGGTGCCTCATGGCACATGACACCTTTGAAGGACCTTTTTTCCAACATGCCACAAAGCTGTGGTACCATCTTCATTCGGTAGAGTACATGCAGTTTCTCCTTGACAAGCTAGAGAAGAGGCAAAGGAAGTCGGAGAGGAAGTCAAGTACCTATAGTACCCGCAGTAATGTAGCATCGCCAACATTTTCTCGCAAGCATCTGGGCAAGATTTTTGGGACCACACACCAATGTTTTTGGACTCATCCATCAATGTTTTCAACCCTAGTACCAGCGTTTTTAGAACTCAACCCTAGCCTTGCAATGGACATAGTTTAGCAATAGCATATCAACATTTTTAGATTCCAGCAATCATCTACATCAACCATCATCTACATCTACAATAGGGCAAAGGGGGCCCTTGAGAGTGGTTGAGACCCGACATGCCATGTCGACTCTCTCTCTGTCTCTCTCTTTATCTCTCTCTCTCTCTCTCTATCTATCTATATATATATATATATATATATATATATATATATATATATATATATATATGTTTGAGTGTGTGTCTCTTGTTCATTGTGTTCACAGGTTTAGTTTCATGAACCTTGAACAACGTTTCATGGCTTTTTGACACTCTAGTGGCTTTAGCTATGCTTTACGAGCTTTAGATTTGGCAGCAATGATGGCTAGAGATGGCATGGAGAGACCTCTAGTTTCTCTGATTTCTTGGATGTTTCAGGCTAAGGCCTCAATGCCACATGAGAATTTTCAAGCTGAGCTCCCTCCCCCTCTTCCCCACCCCCTCATGGTCAAGGCCCTTACTAGAGGAGTAGCCTTCATGTGCAGTCACATGGCTTCAACATGGATAGATTATCTCCATTCTTTTACTCCTTAGATCCACCTCCCTTGGATGTAACAAAATTAAATGATGGTGTATGATTAGGATGAGTGCTCAATACATGCTCAAGGTTCCTTTTACTGAAGGGGAGAGAGAGTCCCCTTTCTACTTCCTAAGAGATTGTGCAATGGCCAAAACAAAAGAGATTGGAAACAACTAGGACAACGAGGACAAGGCTAGTTGGTTGAAATCTAAAAATGCTATGTATATTGATGGGAATCTACAACTACGGCAAGGCTAAGGGCCGATCTGTTGTCATCGATGATGACGATGATTGAAAATTGCAAAATACTAGCTGTTTTGAGGGCTGAAAATTGAAAGCGATGAGTTTCCTATGGGCTGAAAACTCATCGCTAATGATCTGCTACGTGGACAACGTGATGATTGCGATGACGAGGCTAAAAACGCTGATTAGGCTGAAGCTAGATGTTGGCATTGTGATGGCTAAAAATGATGATCCAAGGGGCTGAGAAAACTCTCGTGTTCTGGTAAAAATAGTTCCCTGTGGTGAAAATGCCAAGACAAGCCACTCTCAAACAGCTAGAGATTGAGACTAGCAAATTTAGGAGAGTACCAACAGAGGACATGATATGCCAATTGTGTCATATAGAGATAGAGACAGAGCTACATCACATTTGTCATTGTCGGATATTTTATGAGATATGAAGCCACTTTCATTGTTTATTTAGAGAGGGATTTGGACTCTTAGCTAGAGTCATGAGATATCAGGATCCAAGATGCCTCGGATTGTTTTTGTTAGAGCTGCACAAACACAGGGAGAGTCAACACCATTGTGGCTCAAGCCACTTTAGTGGCTTAAACACAAACCTAGTGTTAAGCATGAATTGATTTAGAATGGAAATAACTCAATTGATGAAGAAAATATGAAAAACCTTACGTCGATGCATGCGATAGTCTTCTCCTTGATTTTGGGTATTTGAAGAAGTATATTTGTTGTAGACGTCTCTCTCTACTTCTTTCACGTCTCTTGAAGATCACCAATTCGCTAGTTGGAATGAGAGAAGGAAAGGAGAAAAGGGTAATTCAATCTATGGAAATCTTGAATACTAGGGGAGAAAAGAGGAAGAGCGTAATGAAAAGCTCAATTATGGTTTTGAACATGGTTACTCATGGAGAGAAGAGTGTGTGTAGGGTGTGTGTGTGAAAGAAGGCTTAACTCTATGGATTGCTACAAGCTTACTCTCAAGATTTTCTTCCGAAAAAATGAAAGAGAGAAAGTAGTGAACGAGTGGATAAATGCTTGCTTTTATGCTTTCTTGACAAGTGCTTTAGTTTATCATTGATAGCTTTTCAACCTTATCAAGATAAGTTTTCTTAATTTTGAAAACTTCTTCAATAAGTTACTTACTCAACTTATCCTTATATTCCCTTTATCCTCATCTTTATTTTTTCTTTACAAATTTTCTTGAAGAAAATTGCTACTTTCTCAGGCATTGGTTAAGTCCATGTTTCCACGGCGTCAACTAAAATATCACGTGGATAAACTTCGATGCAAGGATTTGGCCTTATTATTATTTTTTAATCCAAATATTTATTATTATTATAAAAAGTTCCCAATCTTCCCAAGAGGAATCTTAAATGGGATAACCCTTCCACTGGACCAAAACTTCTTGAATTGTTCAATGTCATAACTTCCACTACTTTATGTCTAAAATCTGCTCAGGCTCCATCTGAAATTCTTCATGTGCAATAAGAAGAGTATCCTCGTCATTTAAGGATCCCCACTTGGTGATAACCTGATCGAAGGTCGATCTTGGTGAAATATCTAGCACCACCGAGTCGATTGAGTATCTCACCTATGCAAGGCAAGGGGTACTTGTTCTTGAGAGTACACTGATTCAAGTCTCAAAAATCTATGCAAAGTCTCCTTCTTTTGGAAGAGCACAAGAGCTTCCCAAGGAGAGACATTGGGTCTGATGAACCCTTGTTGTAAAAGTTGAGTCAATCGATTCTTCAGCTCTATGGAATCAGAAGCCGACATCTTGTAGGGGGCCCTGGCTATTTGCTGGGCACCAGGAATTAACTCGATCTCATGCTCTAGTTCTCTAGGCGGGGGAAGATTTGTCAATTCTTCAGGGAAAATATCTTGATACTCATTTAGCCATTCAGGTTCTAATTCTTTTGATTCTATTTCTGGTTTATTGAGTTTTATAACATAGATAAAAAATCCTTTCTTTAATCCTTTAACTAAACAACTGGCTTTGACCGCCTTCAAGGGAGCTTTTCTTGATATGCCTAACACTAAACCTTGATCTCCCTTTGAATTTGAAAACGAGATTCTTCCTTCACTGCAATGTATGTTATCATTATTTCTACTTAGACAATCCATCCCTAGCATTAGGGAAATCTTGGACTCTCAAATGGGCCCTTAAAGGACTTTGACTTTCTCCCACTTGTCCAAAACGGGCGCACATAAAATTTTACAAATGAAATCAAAAAATTTCGGATGTTTTGGATTTAGAATGTACTCATCAAGATCTATCCATTGATATATAGCATGCCATCAGATTCCTTATATTGTAAAAGATTCCATTTTTTTATGTGACAACTCCGTCTTATAAATGGAATCTCTCCCCACATTTTTAGCTCCAGTGGGGAGGCCATAACTTCTACAAATCAACTTCAAATTTGTCAAAGTTTGGGGATTTAGAACCTACTTTCTGACATCTTTCCAATGATATGCGGGTTGATAGGGTTTTTGAGAAAGTGTTTATGTACTTCACTGGGCTGCCCACTTTGGACAAGAAAGCTAAAGTCAAACCTCCTTATAGGGACCCTTTGAGAGTCCAAATTTTCCCTAATGGAATCCTTCATATCAACCAATATTTAGGATTTTAAATCTTTGTTGGGTTGAATGGCCTTCTAGTTGAAAGGATAGATCTACCTCTTCTCATCTATCAAGATGGTGGATCCCGTTCTAAAGAAACCCATAGCTTATGGCATGTTGGTTGAGAGGTGACTTGCAATCAATTTACAGTGTTAGGTGACACAGATGAATGTGAGCTACTAGAATCAATAATAAAGGAAAGAGGTTTATCCTCAAATTCTCCATTAGTCTCAAGAATGGAGAATTGTCAATTTTGGCCACTGGGATCCAAGGCAGCATAGATGTGAGCTTGTTTATCTATCCCATCCTTTTCTGAAACAAAGTTCACAACGGATTTTCTAGGTGGGTTGTTGGTTGGCTTCTGACCCCGCAACTGAGTTGTAGGAGGGGATCTTGCTTGTGCTAGATTTCTTTGTTTTGCCCCAAGGTTTTTGAATTGTCGCCCCTGTCTGGGTGGATTTTGAAGGTTATGGGGGCTCAAATTACTAGGATCATCTCCTTTAGGGAATTGCACCTTCTTATGACCCAATTCTAGGCATTGATAGCATAGGATTTGCCTTCCACTTTGAGTGATTGAAAGGGAATTCACACAAACAAAACATGATGGTGATTGGGATTGGGTAGCAGGATAAAGTGTACTCTAGTTGCTTGGTTGGACTGACTAGGGTAGAAGGGAAATTCTTTCTTCCTATTGGTTATAATGCCTCTCTTAAAACGGCTCTTATGCTTTGAATTGGCCCAGATTAGAGCATCTGCAAATGAGGCAAGTCAAAGGGACTCTACTTCAGGAGCCAAGCCCAAGGATAAAGCGACTTAGCTTTTGTTCACCTGTCATGAGAGGATCATATCAGGATAGTTGGAGAAAATTCTCATAATAAGATTCGACAGCCTTGTTCCCCAGCTTGCAAGAAAGAAACTCATTCATCCTAGTGGTGGAGTAGTCGAGGGGGAGAGATCTCTCCTTGTGATGATTTCATAGCTCATCCCAAGTCTGGGTCCCCTCTACTACTTGGCGAGACTGGCAATTGAGCTTCCACCATGTTTTTTATAGTCCTTCTAGCTTGGACCTCCCCATTATCCCTTGAGCTACTGAATTGCAGCCAACACGAGCAAAGTAGTCTTCCATCTAAATTATCCATTCTTCTAGTAAATTAGGCACATCCTCACCCATGCCTAGAAATGGATGTGGTTGAACAATTTTGTGAGAAGGGCCTTGAGATCCTTGTCACGTCAAAATCCTCTACAAGGATTGTAGAAAGAGGCATCTGAGGTGGGTTTGGTACAAGGACAACTTGAGGTGCTAGTGGCGCTTGTGCATCAAGGAGCACTAAATCTGAAGTGTTAGCTACTGGCGAATCTTGGGTATCCTCATCTCTTGGAAGATGATGTGGCATTCTGTGGCATTCTTTTATTTCTTGGCAATCGGGTCAAAAATTCTTTATATATAGAAGATTAGAGTTAGGTTCTTTTAAAGATAGGCCTTTCAAAAGGTAGACTCTTTGTTATTTCTATTTTTCTTTTTCAAATTTTTTTTTCTATTATGTCAAAAACTTTTACATCTTGGGGGAATAATTATCGATGTAGGTTTGCACTTCTTTAATATTTACTAAACATCAAGTTCTTCCTTCTCGTCCTTTGAGAGGAGGGACTTTAAATCCTTAAGGTTACCAGTGACAAAAAATACAAGTCTGTGGACTCGGGAAGAAAGTGGCTTGTGAGCACATATAGCCTTACCAACTTGTTTCCAAGGGTTATGTGTCCTGGGGAGTCCACTATGTAAAAATTACATAGTGTGATGGATATTTTTCTATGCCTAGGCCATGGACCAAACCCAAACAAGAAAAACCAAGCAAAGACTAAAGATGGTCAAACTCCCAAACCCAAGCCCACCAACAAGGAACTATGGATGGAGATGTTCTACTAAAATTCGTTGCCAAGGAATGTGCAATGCAGTCTCAGTGTCAGATCTCACCAATGACTATCCACAAACAAAATAATCACTTCATCATTTAGAAGGGGAGATGAGAAGAGAGAGAGAGAGGTTGAACATCGTCATTATTTCAAAAGAGAGAGAGAGAGAGACAGAGAGAGAGAGAGAGAGAGAGAGAGAGAGAGAGAGAAAGGCGAGAAGAGCACAAGACACTGTGAGAAATTAATTTGTAATTATGAATATTGGAGGTGTTTTTTCAACAAACGCAGCAAAACTTATCTTTTGTCTTCAAGAAATTTTTGTCGAGGCAGCTTGGTAGGCTCCAAACTTTGCAATGGTAGACATGCCAATAACTCAAACGCCCCAAGAAATTCAAGGCTTATACCCTATAGGGTAGTGCTATACTCAAGGCTTATTCTTGGTTCTCTCTTATCCCCTTTCTTTCAATCTATAACCTGGGCAAGGGCCCTCTTTGTCTCTCTTCCACTCACCATACATGGAATATTTATCCCTCTTCATGCTCTCGATAGCCTTCAAGGGGTTTCTCTCTCTCCTCTCTCTTTGGTTTTTAACCATACAAAGGGACTCTCTCTCTTTCCTTGATTCTCTCTCATAATTAGAGAGCAAACATCTCTCTTTCTTAATCCTCATTTTGGTAGCAACCACTCTCTCTCTCTCTCTCTCTCTCTCTCTCTCTCTCTCTCTCTCTCTCAGCCGTTTTTTGACCTAGTAGACAGCAATTCACTCTTTTGATCATAATTTCTTCATTTGAACTCCGATTTAGGTGTTCTATAGCCTCAATCGAAGAGCACGAAGCCCTCTACGCATTGGTGTAAAAACAGAATTTTTCTGAGCAATGGAAGGCTTTGCTGTAACAAGATCTCAGAACTGAAAAAACTGTCAAAACTTTGCATTCTTGTTGCCGACTTGAAGGCAAAGTCAAACAAAACTCACAAGGGTGGAAAATCCACACTCTCCATGGAGAATGATGCAAAATCTCCTAGAAATTTGGATGATAATCCAACCACATTGTCTACAACAACGGAAGCAATGATCATGGCTTATTTGATCTCATTACAAGAAACCGTCAACAACCAAGGTGAAGAGTTGTGCGCACTTGCAATGGAGAATGGTACTTTAAGAGTTCTTGTTGTGGAGAATGAGCACCTCGAAAAGGTTCTTGAAATACAAACAACACGCTTGGTGCATCTTGAGAATGAAGTTCAAGAATGTAAGTGAATGGATTGAAAGAGCGCTTGAGCAAAGTTGAGAGTGATCATGTATTGAAAGAGGAAACGATAGATACAATACCACATGATGTATGTGAGATGAGAAATGCATCCAAATCATGGGCTGATATATGTAAGGATAATGTGGTTTCTACTTCTCTTATCACGGAAGCCGTTGTCCAAGCAAAGAATGTAGAGAATGTGGACACTCAAGAATTGCAAGAACGGAAAAAACACTCAAAGAACATCTTCATTCATGGAATCAAGGAGGAAAGCATGGAAACACCCCAATCTCTTGTGGTTGCTATTGATGAACAGTTTTTTGCTACACACTTTGGCATGTATGGAATCATGGCTTATGGTGCACATCGAGTTGGAAAACAAGGAGTCCCTCGCTCGGGAGAAAGATCCATTGTATGTACCATGGCTGATGAGGTAAAGAGAAATATCATCCTTGACAATAGTTGGATCTACCTCAAAGGAACGGGTTGTAATGTATATGAGGATCGCACTCTTATGCAACAAAATGTACGTCGCAAATCATATGAGGAAAGAACCAAGAAGGTCAAGGTGTCATCTCAAGAAGAAAAGTCACTTGAGGAGGATGCAAGTCCACCCAACAAATAGGAACACATGATCTATGAGACCAACTCACGCTTGCGAATAAGCTTTTGGAATTGTAACGGCTATCCATGGAATGTGGGAATTGGCATTGATGAGCATACCAATGACTCTGATGTGATACTTCTTGTCGAAACATGGGAACATGATGCGCAACGAATTTTTGGATTTGACAAATATGATGTGCATTCTTTGATGTGGACCAAAAATGCAAAGTGACATAGAGGCCAAGGAGGCGTAGCATGTATGATCAAAAAGGGTTTGAAAGATGTTTCTATTGTAAAAGAAGATAAGTATAAACGCTACTTATGTCTTAAAATCAGCCCACCCAATGGTCAAGTCATGTTTGTGGTTGGTTGCTATGTTCCTCACTATGACTCCAACTTCTATGCTCGCTTGGATATGGATAGAGATCAGCCCTTTGTTGAACTAGAGGAAGACATTGATCATTAAAAGGACCAAGATGAAGTCATTGTCTTTGGATACATGAATGCTCGTACAAATACGTTACAACACGATACACAACAGTTGACATGCCGCATGTCTCAATTAGAAGAATGGATGACTCATGCATGTATAATCGAAGTTCTAATGATGCAAAAGAATCGGATCACTATGAAAATTCACTTCTACATATGTGTAATAGTACCGTAATTCTCATTGCAAATGGTGTATCTTTATGGAAAGGCACCGATGACTTTACATGTAGAAAGCACAATGGTAATAGTGTGATCGACTATATGTTGTTTTCGGAAGCCACTCTAGACTGCATACAAAACTATACACTTGGTGAATGGAATCTGGAATCGGATCATAGGATGCTATGTATTGACCTCAAGTGTGGTAAAAGACCCGAGCATGTAGCCTCTAATCATGATGTGAATCATTCGTACCTACGTCTAGACTTCAAGCGCGCACTTATATATGCTAATATGGTGGACCAAATGTTAAGCATGACAGAGCATCAAGAGAGCCCAACATTAGAATACAAGTGGAAAGTTTTCAAAGAAGTAATTTTCTCTTGTGCGAGGGAATGCTTTTCGGTGAAACACATGTCTTGCAAAAGATCTAAGAAAGGTAGCACCAAAAAGAAATGGTTCGACATGGAATGTAGTCAAGCCCGAAAACATTTGCTAAGGTTGGATGCAAGCAAAGACAAGGAAGGTTACTTGGAACATTCACACACATACAAATCACTTGTTCAAAAAAAGAGGAGAAGGTGGAAAGTCAAAAAACAACTTCTTTTGGCACAAAAGAAAGAAAATTCATGTGGCAAGTTTTGGCAAAATGTAAAAGGCAAGCGTGTTGAGATATTTGGTGACTTGACTCTTGAGGATTTGTATACTCATTTCAAGAACCTCTATGAGCAACCCAATGTTGATAAGATGGAGTGTTGTAGGTCCCTTCCGTTTATGCCTCCCTTCTTTACCATTGAAGATGTATGTTGCGTGCTTGAGAAACTTGCTACCCGCAAGGCAGGGGACCTTCAAGGTGTCAAGGCTGAAATGATTAAATGGACAAGCAAGAAAATACGATATTGGATATGTTTAATCTTGCACTTTAGCATGGCATGCCTCATGATTGGAGTGAAAGTTGGATCAAACGTTTGCACAAAGGAGGAGATGTAAACAATGTGAACAACTATGGCACTAGAATGGTTGGTTCTTTGATGGCAAATTTATTTGGATGTATCATGGAGATGAAGATAAGTGAATGGACTGAAAAGAACGGCAAACGTGCGCTAGGCCAAGCAAGTTTTCGAAAGCATCATAGCACTATTGATCACCTTGTCACTCTTCGAGTTCTTATGGAAACATCTCGATTGAAAGGAAAAAAAATTGTATTGTTGCTTTGTGGATTTCAAGAAAGCTTTTGATATGGTACAGCGAGGAAATCTTTGGAGACGTATACAAAGCCTTCAAGTGCTGAAAGAATTTATGCATGCAATCTTTCGCATCTACCAAAAATTGATATGTCGACAACGTATGGGAGATGTAATTTCAAAAAATTTTGCAAGCACCATTGGTGTCAAACAAGGATGCCCACTTTCCCCAACCCTCTTTGGGCTACTCATTGATGAATTGGAATGCATGGTTCTTGATTTTATGCAACAAGAAGGCATAGAAGAGGTTAAGATTGGAAATGCGGTGATCATGCTTTTGCTTTATGCCGATGATGTAGTGCTCTTGGCACATACCTTATAAGATGAACAAAAGCTTATGAGTGTCTTGGAACGCTTTTGCCTACATAGTGGGTTGATCATGAATGGATCCAAAACCAAGGTTATGCTTGTAAAGACCCTCAATGTTGAAAATCCATGCAATGTATACAACAATGAGCAACTTGAAGTGGTAGATAGCTTTAAGTACCTTGGCCTTGAGGTTCCATCCAAACATAGATGGAAGGATTGTGCAATGCGTCACTTGGAAGCCGGAAAGAGGGCTTATTATGCATTTGAGAACATGTGCAATGTTGTCCAAGAGATCAAGTGTTGGGCTCTCAAAAAGTACCTCTTTGACACATTGGTGACACCAATGCTTCTTTATAGAGTGGAGATGTGGGGTGGTAGCATCGGGAAGTCTACTTGGAAAGAGTTTGAGAATATCCAAAAGCAATTTCTCACCAACTTTCTTCAAGTCAAGACACAAACACCCTACATGCTCTTACTTCTTGAGTCTAGATCGCTTCCCATTGAGGTCTTGGGCATGCAAAGGGTTGTGGAGTATATGCTTAAGACACAATGTAGCTCTTTGTATCGACTTCCTAAAATCGCATATGAAGCAAGTCAAAAGGTCCAAAAGACATGCAAGAGAAAAATACTAAGTTCCGGATGGATGCTTGACACCAAGAAATGGTTTGGAGGATGGGATGCATGTCACTTTGTCAAGGATGCATCGATCAACTCCCAAGTAAATGAGGCCTTCTTACAAAGCCAATGTATCACTACTTGGGAGAAATCCGGAGGTTCTCGCTTCAGCCATTACACCACACACATTGCCCCAAACTACTGAGGCGGTCCGAGGCGGGCAACAAGAAGAGTGGCCTCTAAGCACCCTTCTAAGATACCGTGCTGCTCAATTGGCTTCGGGTTGGAAAAAACAACAAGCACACACACAAACCCGCAACCTAACCCTACACAAATTTGCAGCACCACCTAGTTTTGGATGCGAACTAGGACGCGTAAAGAGAGAGAGAGAAAGAGAGAGAGAGAGAGAGAGAGAGAGAGAGAGATAGAGAGAGAGAGAGAGACACAGAGAGAGAGAGAGAGAGAGAGATAGTGCTCGGGCTGCTTTGAAATGTATCGGCAATGATCAATCTAACACAATTATATATATAAGAAAGAGAGAGAAAGGGGGACGGGGTGCTTGTTGCATTAATACCTTCTTACAAATCTGTCATGACCAATCAAAGTGAGATTAGTATTTGTTCAACATAGCTTGACTAAATTACACAACACATAAAAAAAAAACACCCCAATCATTGTCTTAAGGCTAGGGGAGTCCTCTCCACCCTGTCTCCCTCTTACAGTATGTGGGATTTATGGTTAAATTGATGACAACACCCAGAGACAAGCTATCAAGAACTTTAAAAAAAAAACACCAAGACACTTACACATCATTGTTGTCCATTACTTCACGTTGGAAGAGAGACAAAGTATCCAAGCTTAGTCCAAATCCACCCTCCTTGATTCAACAAATGTTGGGCTTACACTAGTAGGAAAAATGATAGATTTCCTACTCTTAATTGAATGATCACTCTCTCTTACAATGGCATAGATTTCCCTTACTAATCACCCCTAATACAACACGTGCATATGCATAAAACAATGAGCTTCCACTCAAGAGCTTCTTCTAGAGAGGTTGAGCTTGGCTTCTCAAGCTATAGCATAGTGCTCTTGCTTATGGCTCCCCCTTTTTGTGCTAGCTACACCCTCCTTTTATAGAAATTTTGAGGGCTAGGGTTACTCCTCTAACCATGGTTGGGTTAGATTTTCAGCACTTATCTAATTTCTTTTGCTTGGAATTATCAAGAAGTTGGTGGGGATAGATGAAGAAGAGAGAGAGGAGAGAAGTGGAGGTGATAGGACTTTTCATAGTAGGTTAGTGTTAGTAAATTAGTAGAGTTAGTATTTTTATTAATTTACAAATGGAATTGGATATTTACAATGGAAGTATCCATATAGGATACAAATAAGGAAGAAAAAACTCTTAATAGGTAAGAAAATATGGATTTCTTACAATGTTGATGCTCCTCCAAGTGTCTTGAGTAGGGTCAATTTTAATGCTTGTTGACGGTCCACTAGCCTTGACGGTAAGTTTTTTTCTCCACTCTTGACCTTCCTTGAGAGCCAAGGTAAGTGAAAATGAGTAATCAATCACCATGATGCTGTATTTCAAGAGAAGAGGCTGAATTTTGTGGTATTCTTGATAGATATGGGTAATATGGAAGAGGAAAAATGAGACTAGGTGGTCAATTTTGGAATGGAAGTGTGTGTAGGAGACATGAGTTCACCATGGTTTCTCTTATTCTTCAAGGTTGAGAAGAAGGTGAGTAGGGTGCAGAGAGGAGTGGTGAGAGAGGTGGGGATGATGAGTGGAGAAGTGGGTGTGAAAGAGGAAAATGATAAAGTGGAAGAGGGAGTGTGGTTGCATAGCATGAGCAAACTGGAGTCCACCAATAAAATCATAGCTCATAGCTCGTAGCTCAAAAAAATAAGAAAAACTTTGAGGTAAAATTTCAGCCCACGAGCTACAACTTTTGTTTGTATCACCTTTTCAAATTCAGAGAGCATGTGATCTTTAAAAATTAAGCAAAACCGACTTTTTTTTTCCACTGCACAAAGTCCTTGTGAGGTCCTTCTTTGGATGATTCTTTTGAATACCTCCAAGAGTGAGCCCCCCATAGTGCATGCATGCCTGCCACATACCCTTGACCTTATTTGGTAGGTCTATAATTGAAGATATTATTGAGATCATGATATAAGTGAATAGTACAATTAAGAGAATCAAATATTGAGGGGTCTAAAAAATTATGTACATGTCAAATATAAATAATATAGGTGGAAAAAATATAAAGGGGTCAAAATAAATCTCTCTCATTATAAGTATACCATAAAAAGATGAATATTTTTGGTGGTATTATTTATGAGAGTAATAGAGAATAGATGTAGGAAGGAAAAAATCACAATAGTGAAAAAATATAGAACTAGTTTTTTTGGATTTTAGTTGGGATGGAGTTACACCAAAAATAAGAGAAGCTTGCATGAAATTATTTTTATATGGAATAAAGAGTATGCAAAATGGTAAGAAAAAATATGGTAATGGTGAGTCAATGTACATAGCATAAATAACACACCATAGGTAGAAATATTTAAATAAATACCAAAATAATTATTAAAAATCCTTTTATTTAAGCCCTATATACAATGAAATATTTACACACAAATGGGCCATAATATACTTATCATTTTTTTTTATTTTTTTTTTGGCTCAACTAGCCCAGACTAGCTAATTGAGGGTTCATAAGAAGATATGGGAAAAGTCCCCTAACTCACACACACCTATATACAGTGAAATGGTAGGGATAGCCACAGTGTTTGGATGATTTTGGTAGGGTGGATTAACTTACTATGGCAATTACGGAGAGCCGAAAAACGGCTATCATTAGCCCTCCCCCAGTATGATGGTATATTCATGTACCATCATAAAGCATCTTTTCCAAAGAGAGTACTTCAGAGTCCTTTTTGACAAGATCTTTATTGTTTGGCCCCTCGGCATTTTGGCTCGAGTCACACTCATGCTTCATGGAATAGTACTTACATGAGATAGCTGCCCTTTGACAGATCCTTTGGTAGAAGGCGACTCAAATAGGGCTTCAAGCGATAACCATTTACCTTCCTAGAGTGCTCTTTCCCATTCAAGTCCATAAGTTGATAGTAACTTGAATTGAAAGCCTTCTTAACTATGTATGGCCCCTGCCATCTAGTTTCAAATTTGGCATCAAAACGATTATCGAATCGTTTGTCATACCTTAGCACAAGATCTCCTTCATTGATGCCTTTGTCCTTTAGTTTCTTGTCGAGCTTCTCCTTCGCCTACGTAGCTTTCCTCTTGTAGCACTCGTATGCTGCTTCTCTTTTCCACTCAAGCTCAGCTAAGGTAAGGAGTCGATCCATCCATGCTTCTTGATCATTTTGTGCACCTCTGCCATGAATCCGTATTGTTGGGATGTTGAGCTCAATTGGTTGCAAAGATTCTTGACCATAGACTAGGTGAAATGGTGTAAACTCTGTGGCTTCCTTGTATGTAGTCCAATAGGCCCACAATGCTCCATCCAAGAAGTCATCCCATAGCTTTGTCTTGTTCTTTACCATCTTTCGGATGATTCTTGCAATGATGCCATTAGCCTTCTCTACCAAACCATTTGACTGAGGGTAGTAGGGTGTGCTACGCCAATGTAGAATGTGAAGCTCATCACAAACTTCCGTGAGCAAGCCCTTCCTAAACCCTGGACCATTATCAGAAACAATCTCCAAAGGTGTGCCAAATCTGCAAAAAATGTGAGTGTACACAAACTTGCTAACTGTCCTCTCATTTACTCTTGCCACACTTTGAGCTTCTACCCATCTCGTCATGTAGTCTATGGCCACCAAGATATACAATTTCCCATTTTTAGTCCTAGACAATGGATCCATAGCATCAATGCCCCATTTTTCAAATGGACCATTTGCAAGGACTAACTGACGTAACTGACGTGGACCATGTAACAGACGCTTGTTTCCATTAATGTGACAATTGTGACATCTTTTACACCACTGTTGAACATCAATGTGCAAGCTTGGCCAAACATATCCAGCAAGCAAAATCTTTTTTGCAGTGAGTTCCTATGCAAAATGACCACCACACGCATCCTCATGCAAACCTTTTAGAATGGCTGGATTTCCTCAATAGTTGGTACTCTTCTACACACTTGATCCTTCCCTCTTTGGTAGAGGGATCCTTCTAGGAAGAGATACGCGCTTGCCTTCTTCATGAGTCTCCTCTTCTGAGCCTTCGTGAAGTCTTGTGGAAACTCACCCTCCAAAGTGTAGCCAATACTGGGAGTCAATGACTCCAATCCCTGGTATCTTGGTTGCTTCACAGCAATTGCCACCATGATGACCTACACTTCTTTCTCAACACATGTAACTGCTTGTTGTGCAAGTAAATCGGCATCTTCATTTTGTCTCCTAGGAATATGATATAGTTGCACTTCTTCAAACTGATTAAACAGTCTACGAATGGCATGAACTTTTGTCCTTAGGTTTTCATTCTTGCATGCCCAAATGCCTAAAATCTGCTTCACAATGAGAAGTGCATCTCCCTTTACCATGAGACGTTCTATACCTTGGCCAATGCATATCTTTAAACCATGAAGTAGTGTGTCGTATTATGCTTCATTCTTGCTAGTTGAACCTAGTAGATTGACGTTCTCTTTCATGACCACCTCTCCACTTGGGTTGAGCAATACTAGCCCTCCCCCTGCTTTTCCTATGGCTCATCGAAAAGCTCCATCAAAGAACAAGGTAAAAGCATTAGAAATACTTTTAGGTGGTCGCAATGGTAGGGTCTTTACCTTAGGCACCTTAATTTCCTTCTCATGTACCTTATAAGTGAGAATCCCTGCCAATTGTGCACGCACACTATCTTCTACCTTGAAAGAGTATTGAAACTCTTGCAACTCCATAATCCACTTCGAGATCCTAGTACTAAGATTTATTTGAGATGAAACCCAAGGGAACAAATTTTCTGCGGTGAGAATTACAAAAGGTTTTGGTAGCAAGTAGGATCTAAACTTTCTCACTGCAAACATGAGAGAAAGCATCATGAGTTCTGCCTCCGTGTAGCCTCTCTCTAAAGCATTCATGACCCTACTAGCAAAGTAGATGCGTCGCATCCTGGTACTGTGGGGATCTTGTTGTAATAAAACTGCACCAATCGTTTACTTTCCAACACTAGAGCTAACAAAGAATGTGTACTCCCAACAAGGAGGCATGAGTGTTGGTAGCTCTGACAAAATGACTTTAATATTACAAAAATACTCTTAAAGATCATCAGACCATACAAATTCTACTTGTTGTGTCAACTTTTGCAAAGGGTGAAGTAACTCTGAGGCTAAGTGAATTAAGCGTGACATATACTTCACCTTTTGAATGAATGAGATGACCTCCTTAAGACTCTTTGGTGATGGTAGCTCAATGAGAGCTTTTGTCTTTGCTGGATCCACCTCAATACCTTTATAGGAAACCTTGTGACCAAGCAAGATCACTTCATCCTCACCTATGTGGCACTTGTCCGGGTTGAGTTGACCTCCCATGTCGTAAAGTTTTTTGAAACCTTCTTCTACATTTTGTAGATGCAATGATTTTGAGCTATAAATGCAGAAATCATCAATGAACACCCTGATTGACTTTCCAAAGAATGCTTGAAACACCATGTTCATGAAACGTTGGAAAGTTGCAGGAGCATTTGTCAGGCCAAATGGCATAACTCTAAAAGCATAACAACCCCAAGGAGTGATGAAGGTTGTTTTTAACTGATCTTCCAATGCGATACCTATTTGAAAGTAACCTGAGTAGCCATCACACATAGTGTACTTCTCATGACCAGCTACCTCATTTAGTATCTCATCCTGAAATGGGAGGGGAAAGTGATCTCTTCTTGTTGCCTCATTGAGTGGACGATAATCCACACACACCCTCCACTTGCCATTTTTCTCAGGAGTGACAACAACGGGAGAGACCCACTCTAAATTCTCCACTGGATAAATGAAACCTGCTGCTAGAAGCTTTCTTACCTCCTTGAGTAAAGCCTGCTCCTTGATGACTCCTAGCCTTCGTAGCTTCTGAGCCTTAGGTGTGGCCTCTGGCTTCAACTCAATTTTGTGTTAAACAGCATCTACATCATGCACATTGGTGTAGTCTTTAGCAAAAAGCCTAGGAAATTTCCTTAGCACACATTTGAACTCCTCTCTTTCATCCTTTGTAAGTGTTGTAGATAGCATACCTTCTAACATTCCTTCATCTTGCACATTTTGGTTCTCTTGGGAACCTAACTCTTCAAAACCTGGGCAAGATGTCTCTTGGTAGTTTGGATTAAACCTTACCCCCATGACTTCGATGGAAGACTCCTCTTCAGTAATGCTGCCGCTACTTTCTCCTTCTGAAGTGCTATCGGTCAAGCCCTCCTCCGTCTCACTTTGAGATGATTCTTCATGGAGCTCCACTTGGCGTTGCTCCTTCATGTCAAAGACAACCTTATTATGATTGTCATTCCTGCAAATTAGCTTTCCACTCTCCCAAACCTGCAAAGCTCGCATTTTCATTAGCCATGGTCTTCCTAGGATAAATGGATAACCATTTCCTTTGGTAGACATGACATAGAAATCCACTACCTTCTTAATTCCAAAGGCATCCACAAAGACATTTTTACAAATGCCTACGCACCTAGACATGCTATTGTTTGCCATTTTGACTTTAATTTCAGGTGTCTCATGGATGTGCATGCCTAGTCTTTGCATGAGTCCTTCTGTCATGATGCAAATTTGTGCACCCCCATCCACTAGACCTTTCCTAACCAATCTTCCTTTGATGTAACAATCTAGCACAGGTGTAATATCCTCATTCATTTCAGCATGTGCAATTTTTACAACAGAAACACTCTCTTTTATCTTTCTCCTAGTGCTAACTGCCTTTGTTAAATCCCTCCTAACTTGTGGGCATAATGCAAGAAACTGAGGCCATGAGATATCAGGACCCTTACCTCTCATGTCTTCCAATAGGTTGTATGGAGCCATACTATGTCCAAGAGGAAAGTCTTGGAGATTGATACGATGTCGAGTCCTCTTAGCTTCCTTGGTCTCCTTTGCCTTCTTGCCTCGTCCATGGTCACTCTGTGATGTGACACCTTCTTTCTCTTTACATTTTCCTCGACCACGCTTAATGCCATTTTCTTCCATGTCAACCTCATTTGAGTTTGTCACCTCTACCACATGCACATTTGGATCTGGCAAAGGTGAAACTCCTTCTACCCCTTGTGGAGGTGGTCTTGGTCTATTTGGTCTTTGTAGAAGCCTTGGTTGTTGACCAGTTCCTTCACTTGCATTCATCACTGGGTAATTCAAGTAAAGTCTCCCTGGCTCCCAACGGGGCCAAGGACAATTATACATCCCATGTCCAGACTCTCCGCAATTCTACCATTGCAAGACTCTCCTAGGTTGTGGATCTCGCTCTTCAGACTTCTTTGCTTGTCCCTTTGGACCTACAGCTTGTGCAAGGTGAATTGACAAGCTGCTTAAAGATTCATTTAACTTCTCAATCACTTCCGTCGTTACCTCAGGAAGCTCCCTAGATGTTGATACTTGTGACTTACCTTTGGGTCTAAGACCTTCTATTGGAACCTCTCCCCTTAGGCACTTGAGTTTTCTATATTTCTTAGCAGCCCTAGTTTCAGCTGCATCAAAGGTAGCAGGTGCACCTGCCTCAACTTTTATCATAAGGTCAGGAAAGAGTCCGGCTATGAACCTCTCCTTCTTTAGGAACTCTGCACCATCACCAGGGCTAGCAACATTTCTCACCCATACAACCCAAAGACGTAGAAACTCTTGCTTGTACAAGTAGTAGTCATCTAGGTCTTTTTGCTTATGAGATACAATGTCTTGCCATAGTTTTTGAGTGTTTTGGGGATCAAAGAAGTATCTCTTGAAATGATTTACAACTTTCGTGTAATTCCCTTAACTTCCTTAGGCAACGAGTCAAACTAAGTGCTAGCATCTTTCCTAAGGACCACTTCAAACATCTCTACGCGTTCTTGATCAATTACTATCCTCTTGATACGACAAGACATCTTGAAATTTGCTAAAAATAATTCTGTATCCTCTCCAGGATCTCCAAAGAAAAGAGGATATACAGACATTTGGCGTTGGGCCTCCATTGAATCAGTTTTAAGGTGACAACACCCTCTTTTTTTTTTTTAAAGATTTACACAGTAATATTTTCTAAATTGCAATCTACTCTACAACAAAATAAAAATATTCACATCAAATGACCTATGATAATCAATAAGAGGCAGGATGACAGGGTTTGGTGATGCCAGAATTTCTCCTACTCTTTGGGCACCAAACATGAACACCGTACGTTGTTGAAAGTGGATCTTCCTACTAATTGCAACGTGTATTCTAATGTGTGGAGTGAAATGGAAGGGGAAAACCTCTATTCCTGGGCCATTATCCATGGTCTATGCATGACCTAATGCTTTAAAAAAAACAAAAATATAGACGTCCAAACTAAGGTCGTACCTTATGAGAGGCAAAATAAAGGGATTTACTGATGCATTTATCTCTGCCAACCTAAGGGGACCTAAAATTCTACGAATTACACGTTGAAATTGCAACTTAGTACTAACAATTATGTGTACCTTTTGCCTCGCAATCGGAATGAAAGTGTCATAAAAATTCTCGTGATTCATGCAAACTACTTGACTATTCTAAAGATTGATCCTACACAAAAACATACACAAGTTGGTTCCTCATGGGGGCACCAATTTGAGGCGGTCCGGGGCGGGCAACAAGAAGAGTGGCCCCTAAGCACCCTTCCAGGCTCCCGTGCTGCTCAATTGGGTTGGGGTTGGAAAAAACAACAAACACACACACAAACCCGCAACCTAACCCTACACAAATTTGGGGCACCACCTAGTTTTGGATGCGAACCAGGACCCGTAGAGAGAGAGAGAGAGAGAGAGAGAGAGAGAGAGAGAGAGAGAGAGAGAGAGAGAGAGGTAGTGCTCGGGCTGCTTTGAAATGTATCGGCAATGATCAAGAAAACACAATTATATATGTAAGAAAGAGAGAGAAAGGGGGAGGGGGTGCTTGTTGCATTAATACCTTCTTACAAATCTGTCATGACCAATCAAAGTGAGATTAGTATTTGTTCCACATAGCTTGAGTAAATTACACCACAACACATTAAAAAAAAAACCACCCCAATCACTGTCTTAAGGCTAGGGGAGTCCTCTCCACCCTGTCTCCCTCTTACAGTATGTGGGATTTATGGCTAAATTGATGACAACACCCAGAGACAAGCTATCAAGAACTTTTAAAAAAAACACCAAGACACTTCCACATCATTGTTGTCCATTACTTCACGTTGGAAGAGAGACAAAGTATCCAAGCTTAGTCCAAATCCACCCTCCTTGATTCAACAAATATTGGGCTTACACTAGTAGGAAAAATGATAGATTTCCTACTCTCAATTGAATGATCACTCTCTCTTACAATGGCATAGATTTCCCTTGCTAATCACCCCTAATACAACACGTGCACATGAATAAAACAATGAGCTTCCACTCAAGAGCTTCTTCTAGAGATGTTGAGCTTGGCTTCTCAAGCTATAGCATAGTGCTCTTGCTTATGGCTCCCCCTTTTTGTGCTAGCTACACCCTCCTTTTATAGCAATTTTGAGGTCTAAGGTTACTCCTCTAACCATGGTTGGGCTGGATTTTCAGCACTTATCTAATTTCTTTTGCTTGGAATTATCAAGAAGTTGGTGGGGATAGATGAAGAAGAGAGAGAGGAGAGAAGTGGAGGTGATAGGACTTTTCATAGTAGGTTAGTGTTAGTAAATTAGTAGAGTTAGTATTTTTATTAATTTACAAATGGAATTGGATATTTACAATGGAAGTATCCATATAGGATACAAATAAGGAAGAAAAAACTCTTAATAGGTAAGAAAATATGGATTTGTTACAATGTTGATGCTCCTCCAAGTGTCTTGAGTAGGGTCAATTTTAATGCTTGTTGACGGCCCACTAGCCTTGACGGTACGTTTTTTTCTCCACTCTTGACCTTCCTTGAGAGCCAAGGTAACTGAACATGAGTAATCAATCACCATGATGCTGTATTTCAAGAGAAGAGGCTGAATTTTGTGGTTTTCTTGATAGATATGGGTGATATGGAAGAGGAAAAATGAGACTAGGTGGTCAATTTTTGAATGGAAGTGTGTGTAGGAGACATGAGTTCACCATGGTTTCTCTTATTCTTCAAGGTTGAGAAGAAGGTGAGTAGGGTGCAGAGAGAAGTGGTGAGAGAGGTGGGGATGATGAGTGGAGAAGTGTGTGTGAAAGAGGAAAATGATAAAGTGGAAGAGGGAGTGCGGCTGCATAGCATGAGCAAACTGGGGTCCACCAATAAAATCATAGCTCACAGCTCGTAGCTCAAAAGAATATGAAAAACTTTGAGGTAAAATTTCAGCCCACGAGCTACAACTTTTGTTTGTATCACCTTTTCAAATTTAAAGAGCATGTAATCTTTAAAAATTCAGCAAAGCCGGCTGTTTTTTTCCACTGCACAAAGTCCTTGTGAGGTCCTTCTTTGGATGATTCTTTTGAATACCTCCAAGAGTGAGCCCCCCATAGTGCATGCATGCATGCCACATACCCTTGACCTTATTTGGTAGGTCTATAATTGAAGATATTGTTGAGATCATGATATAAGTGAATAGTACAACTAAGAAAATCAAATATTGAGGGGTCTAAAAAAATATGTACATGTCAAATATAAATAATATAGGTGGAGAAAATATAAAGGGGTCAAAATAAATCTCTCTCATTATAGCTCTACCATAAAAAGATGAATAATTTTGGTGGTCTAATTTATGAGAGTAATAGAGAATAGATGTAGGAAGGAAAAAATCACAATAGTGAAAAAATATAGAACTAGTTTTTTTGGATTTTAGTTGGGATGGAGTTACACCAAAAATAAGAGAAGCTTGCATGAAATTATTTTTATATGGAATAAAGAGTATGCAAAATGGTAAGAAAAAATATGGTAATGGTGAGTCAATGTACATAGCATAAATAACACACCATAGATAGAAATATTTAAATAAATATCCTAATAATTATGAAAAATCCTTTTATTTAGGCCCTATATACAATGAAATATTTACACACAAATGGGCCATAATATACTTATAATTTTTTTTATTTTTTATTTTTTGGCTCAACTAGCCCAGTGACTAGCTAATTGAGGGTTTTTAAGAAGATATGGGAAAAGTCCCTTAACTCACACACACCTATATACAGTGAAATGGTAGGGATAGCCACAGTGTTTGGATGATTCTAGTAGGGTGGGCTAACTCACTATGGCAATTACGGAGAGCCGAAAAATGGCTATCACTACAAACCTCTCTTCTTCTCCGAGCGTGGTAACCAAACCCATCCCTACATCCTTGAGCCCATCCCATTGAAAGCGATCCGCACCATTGCCTCCATTCATCTTAGCTCCCATTCTCTATGCTACAAGACAGGACGTTGGGGCACTGACGAGGAGTCTCATCGACTTTGCACCTTATGACCTCGTCAAGTGCGAGAGAGTGAGTACCACACACTACTTGAGTGCTCAACTTTTGACCACATTAGGTCCTCTTTTCCCCATATATTCAACCATGAGCTCTCCCTACATACCTTCCTCTCTCAACCACAATGTGGACTCTCTATTGCGATGCTCATTTCAGCCATTTTTGAGCATCGAGAGTCACTTATGACCTCCACTCACACCATGTGACATGTTCATTTTCTCCCATAGGTCATATTTGACCTCCAAGGACAATAATAGAACTCTCTCTCTCTCTCTCTCTCTCTCTCTCTCTCTCTCTCTCTCTCTCTCTCTCTCTCTCTCTCTCTCTCTCTCTCTCTCTCGTGTGATTACAGACTCTTTCTCCCTATGGAAGAGCCCCCTTTAATAACTTTAATGAGTTTTTTTTTTTAATTTCCCTCTTTTCGATTCCCTGCAAAGGACTCTCTCTCTCTCTCTCTCTCTCTCTCTCTCTCTCTCTCTCTCTCTCTCTCTCTCTCTCTCTCTCGGCGATTCAAAGTAGGACCGAACCCTCTTTCTCTCTCCCTCCTCGCTCTCAAAAACCCATAGAGGCTTACCTCTCTCCTGCTCGTGGCTACAACCAAAAAAACCCTCGTGATCTCTCGTCTCCCATCTAACTGGCAGCTCCCTTAGAAACACACTGCAAGGCTCGTCTTGCATCATTTCAAAGATCCCCCTCTCAACTTGTCAAAAAGTCTATATTAAAACATTCCATTTAATATTTTTTACAAAGGCCTATTGAGACTTCCGTTCACACTCTCTCATAGCTCGGATTTTCCTTCAAACGGTGGCTCTCCCTCTCAACGCACTTCATGGCTCTGGTGCCAATGTTGTTGATAGTTCTCTCTCTTAATCCTCCTTTCAAAAGCAACCCTCAATCAATGTCCTCCAAAAAAATCTACACACCCTTCCCTTTTTTTGACTCTTTCTCCAGTTTTCTTTATACAGTTTCAAAGGTTTCCATCCCCGCAAGTCGTTAAAAAAATTCATATTATAACATTTTTACATTCCCATTCACGCACACAATGGGACTTGCAACATCCACCAACTTGAAATGTCTTGTCAGCTTAGAAGAGCTAAATGACCGCTCGCTTTCACACGTTCATTCAATATCCTCAAAACCACCCTTTTAGCAGCTTCAAGAAGTTCGTTCTCTCTTGCTAATTGTGACAACTCCAAAGTTCATTGGGGTCATCTTTGAGCTTTCATTCTGCAAAAATGTTCCAAGTGAGAGTATCATCAAGATAGTTTATAACAAAATAATCATTGCAAACTTGCTAAAATGCTCAATCAATCTTTCAAAGAGATTCTCTCATCCTAAATCAAAGCCCCAATGTTTTTGGCCCAAAAACAAATTTGCAACAACGTGTGAACAAGAGGTATTTAAATAGTCCCTTACCTGTATATTTTCAAGTATTATATGTACCCCTTATGTATGCATTTTTGTAAAAACACTAGCCCTTATGTATGAAAATTTTCACTTTCTCAATTAAAAAACCCTTTATGTAAGTACAAATTTATGTGAATGTACCTGATTATAAATCCCTCATTTTGTTCGCACATCCTATCTTACATATTCATAGTGGACGCCCCAGGTTATGTGTAAAGGGTCCAATAATTGATGTTCTCTGTTGTGGGTAGATAAACATCTTATCATGGGGGAGATTGGTTATTAATAGAAGAAGGTTTCTTTCATATTCTGGGGCATGAGAACTAAGGTTACAATAGCACTTTGGACCTAGTCCCCACTTCTCCCTTATCATTGCCCTCGCGGGGTGCAATATGTAGTCATGTTAATGTGAAATGTGAGTTCAAAAGGAGGGGTTTTAAAATATAAAAATTTTAGCAATTTAACAGAGATACATTAAAATAAGGGGTTTTTATATTCAATTTTGGAAAAAAAACATAAAATAAGGGACATGTTAAAAGAGGGGTTTTTTTAATACACCCAGAATGCATGTTATATAGAGGGATACTGAATGATGAACCCCCTGATTCATTGCCAAATGAAGATTATTTCAAATGTGGTCATTGCCCCAAAGAGTTACTTCATTATGTTGCATTGGGTTTTTCCACATTTATTGAGTTTTGGTTGTTCCTTTCTTTGGAAAAATGAGGTGGACAAAGTGTTTCAACATGGTCTCTCTTTTTTCAGAGCATGGTCTCTCTTTTTTCAGAGGAGCGACTTCCATTTGCTCTTGCATAGGTATGAGGACTTCATCTTCTAAAGAGGGCTCCATCAGCTTAAAAAATTCCATGTACCTTGAGAACTTCCCTTTCAATACCTCACTCTTTTATTTGTTATCCTATTTAAAGAGACTTTATTTAATTAAGGAAAGAAACCATGCTCCGATACCACTTGTGAGGCCATGTGCGGTACCACCAATTGCAATGTCTTCCCTCAACTACACCGCGATTTCTGACATCCTTTTCCCACCTGATACCGACACCAAGACAGGACTCCTCCTTCTCTTTGATGCCAACTCAAGGGGGTGTTAACATTCACTTTTTCCATTTGGGTCCCGGAAACACCTTTCATCATCGGTTCACTTACCATTCACTTTCATCATCAGTTCACTTACCATTCAAAGTCATCGGACTAAATTAGAACATCAACCTTCCATGGTCAACTGGTGGGAGTTCTCTAATTCACCCTTGGTTCAAGGTCACTAACATTTTTTTCTCGATTGGAACCAGGCACAACCGTTAGTACATTCCCGTAAGATAAGTGGAATTAGTGGCTACATGAATCTCTCGTTCCCAAGTTTGGTTCTCACTCCATAGATCCGATTCCCTTTCCCCATGCTTGACTCAACTTACCAGATAACATAAAACTGGGTTCAATTTTTTGGCCAACAAATTAACCCTCCGAAATCCACCTACCCACCGCACCGTTTGATAAATGCACCTTTTGAATATAGTACTACAATACTAGAGAAACCAATATTCTAGTCATGTCGATCCAAGAATACATTTCAAGCATTTAAAAGCAGCATGAAATTTGTTGCATAACCTTGCAAATGTGCATTTATCAGGTCGTTCCCACATTTTTACCCTTTTGAATATTTTTATTTACTTCTTCCTTTAGTGACCTAAGGATTTCTAGTTATTTTTCAAGCAATCACATATACCTTCCTAGGAATATCCCAATCCTCGTCCTAGGGCTCAGGTATCCTATCTCCTCCACCACGTGTTGAGGCAGAGCCTTCACACAGTTTCCATTTGATTCTTTTGTTTTGGAAAGGCTTTAAAACAATCTACTTTAGGTTCCTTCAAAAAAATGTCCGAGAAGTAGAGGATTGTTTGGTTGATGTGGGTGAGTGTGGGATAGCCCCATTTAGGTTCTTAGCTTTCCCAAGGTTCATTTTTACCAAAAAAAATTTGAAAAGAATGGTTCTTTAATTAAATCACAACTCCCTTTCTTATCCGATCCATTCCCAGGATCCTTTTCTTCTTTCCTTATTCGATCCTCAAGGATCCATTTCCCTTCCTCCTTTTTCATTCGGCATTAGGCCTATCCGAACTAGGCCAATTTCCAGACGTATTCATGACTCCCTATCACCCAGTCAAGCCTCACTCCCATTCATTCCAAATTCTAGGGCATTGAATGATCTTGAGCTCAAAATATAGACCAATAGTTGTCTATCCTCGCGAAAAAGGACCATTTCCCATTGTATTCCACAAGTAAACACCTGCACCGGCCTTTTACTAACCAGTTGGAGACAATTATACACTTCAGCTACTATGCTATGCTAGGGTCATGCACCTCTAACCTTCTCGGTAAATTCTTAGTTCTAGGTGAAATTTGGACTAGGTTCTTTGCGTTAAAATCCTTTGGTTTTTCTATCCTTTTAATGAAGAAAACATGACATTAAAAAAAAATATGGAGTCTCTTCGGAGTTAGAGTTTTGTCTCGACGTAAGTTTCAAGTGAACCCCGTCTTGGACGAATCCTATTTGTTTTCTTTTCATCATTTGCAATCCATAAAGAATATCCATGGAAGTTGTGGGAGTTTTATGTTCAATCAACATGGTCGTCACTTTTGTGAAGCTATCCCCTTACTCCCCCATTCCCAATTTCAAATCAAACTTGAAATGAGCAATGCATATGCTTTCTACATTGACCCTTTTTTGAGTTGTTGATACTCAACTTTAGAATGCATGACTTTAATTCTTAAGACAAATAATCTTAAACTTTCTTTGATAGATTATGCAAGAGATGCTGAGTGTTTATGCATGAGCATGACCCTTTTATGAATAATAGTGTAAGACAAGAAAACGAAACATTCCTAGGAGTGGGCATGCTTGTGTAGGTGGAAAAATGTTCATGTTATAAAGGATTAACAAATCCTTTTTGTACGATGGGATTTAGGCTTACCTTTGTTTTTGTGGAGAGGATTAATCACGTAGCTAGAAGAGGCTTATGGTTTTGGGACTTTCCAATTGATAAGAGGGGGGATAACGTTAATTGGAAGAAAATTCCCCTTTTTGAGGAAAACTCCTTTGATTATGATAGAGTTACCATTCAAAACTAAACTCTCCTTGAGAGAATTAGGATTGACTTATTGTATCACTAAACAAATCTTACCCACATGCTCTTTTTTTCTTTGAAAGAAGAAAAAATCCTATTTTCTTAATTAACTTGATTGTAAATTTTTAAAAAGTAACTTGTGAACCTTTCATAAGAGCATTATTTTTTTTAGAGTAAATTATAATGCCACTTTGAATAGAATGGTTAATTCCAAAAATTTACAATACTTAGATGCCAGTGATTATATGGCAATTATATTGTGTATCTTGAAAAAATAGAAAAACAAATCTTGGGTGGGGTTTTAGGGGTACGCATAGATATTTTCATCATCCAACATGCATGATATTTTAATATAAGTATAATCTCGAGTCACCTATGGTTAAAGAGAGTGCTTTCTACTCTCTTTATGACATATTAGTCTGGTAATGTGGATGATGGAACTTGAAATATAAGTATGATCTCCAGTCACGTATGGTTAAAGAGAGTGTATTTTACTCTCTCATGCCATATTAGTCTGGTAATCTAGAGAACTTGAAACCGTGAAACTTGAAATAACAATGGATTAGTGTTGGTTAGGAACATGGTTATTTAGTAATTTATTCTTCCAAACAAGAAGAAATCTTGTTTAGGGAATTCAAGAGCTTAAGCATGAATTGATTTAGAATGGAAATAGCTCAATTGATGAACACAATATGCAATACCTTACTGTGGTGTATGCAATAGATTTTGGGGAGTATTTGGAGAAGTATGTTTGTGGTAGACGGCTCTCTCTACTTCTTTCACTTCTCTTGAAGACCACCAATTTGTTACTTAGAATGAGAGGAGGAAAGCAGATAAGGGAGATTCAAGATTTGGAAAGCTTAAATGTTAGGTGAGAGAAGAGGGAGAGCGTAATGACAAGCTCAATTATCGTTTTGGCCATGGTTACTCATGGAGAGAAGATTGTGCGTAGGAGTGTGTGTAGGGGTGTGTGTGAAAGAAGACTTAACTCTATGGATTGCTCCAAGCTTACTCTCAAGCTTTTCTTCCAAACAAATTAAAGAGAGAAAGTAGTGGACGAGTGGAGAAATGCTTCCTTTTATTCATTCTTGATAAGTGCTTTAGTTTATCATTGATAGCTTTCCAACCTTATCAAGATAAGTTTTCTTACTTTTCAAAACTTCTTCAATAAGTTACTTACTCACTTTATCCTTATCTTCCCTTTATCCTCATCTTCATTTTTTCTTTACAAATTTTCTTGAAGAAAAATGCTAATTTCCCATGCATTGGTTGAGTCCATGTTTCCATGGCGTCAACTGGAAATGTCACGTGGGTAAATTTTGGTGTTGGGATTTGGTCTGGACTTTTTTTTTAATCCAAATATTTATTACTCTTCTTCTTTCAAGTTGGTGACTTTGAGGTGTAAAAGGGTGTATACTAGAATCAATTGGTGGAACCACATGGATGTTAGTTACAACAAGGGGATATACTTATAAATCATTTGTAAAATACATAATAGAATGATGCTAGTGCATTGTTTATGCATCTATTTACATAGGAAGACATCCTACTTCATACACAATTATACATCGGAAGGAAACCATAATCCATATGAACCAATTTCATGTAATAAAAAACTGGTATTTATGGAGGATTCATTACAACATGGAGTGTGGGTAAGGTAATAAAGGTCACACAAAAAGAAGGGATTCTATTCCTCTTGGAAGCTTCAACTCTTTTAGAAGGATTTAAAAAGTGGAGTGGAAAGACACATGCTCTTGACCATATAGAGCACAAAATGGTGTCATACCGATGCTTTGATGGTGTGAAGAATTGTAAGCATGCTCCACTAGAGATAGAAATTGAATCCATTATTTGAGAATATCTTTAGTGCCTCTATTGACTCATTTTGTTTCCCCATCCGATTGGTGACAATATGCACTACTAAATTTTAACTCTTTCCCAATTTCCTTGAATACGGAGGTCAAAATTGAAGTCAATTTCACATCAATCACTTACAATCCACTTTGGAAATCCATAAGATCTAAAAATATTATTAATAAATAATCATTCAGTGTCAAAGGTAGTAAAGGTTGTCTTCTTTGAAATGAGATGTGCAACCTTAGTGAACTGGTCAAGTACCACCATAAGTGAATTATATTCTCCTTGGACCACCAACAATACAGTGAAAAAGTCCCCTTATACACTCCCACTTCATTTGGGAAATATCAAGTGGTTGAAGTTTAACAAGTTGATGTAACTTAGGAATGAGCTCAATTCATCCTTTGGCATGTCAAGCATTGGTGGAACATAGCATAGCACATCTTCCTTTTTTGAAATCCAATAGAATATTTTTTTCACAACATTGATAGTAGTAGGGCTGTCATGGGCCTCAACCAAGATAGCCTTTTTTAATTTAGTATCCTTTAGTACATATGATATATCTCTATATTAGAGACAATGGTCATCATTCAAGAAGTGAGCTACATTGATGGTATATTTTGATTCTCCAATCTAAACAAGGGAAAGCTACCTTTGATAGTGTAGATCTAATGATGTATCTTTCTTGATCCTTTCAATGATCGAATTCTTGTTTGGTATATATATGAGGCTCAAAAAGGGTTTCGACTAAGTGAATGTGCAACTGAGTTCTCCTTTCTTGGACCATGGATAATTTCAAATTCATATTCTTGCAAAAATTTTACCCAAGTTCTTTTTTGCATATTTTGATTTGGTTGTGTAAATATTAACTTTAAGATCTTATGGTTGGCTATAAGTCAAAACTTCATTCCTAATAAGTAAAGCCTCCATAGGTTAAGAGTTTGAATGACTACCAATAGTCCAAGGTCATGGGCTGGGTAGCTATTTTCATAAACTTGATCCTTACATGAGGTGAAAGCTATTGGTCTGCCTTCTTGAACTAATTTCCTCCAACTGCTATATCACTAGCACCGTGCAATGAGGACATCAAAGGTATGATTGAAACGTGGTAGCTTTAGACAAGGTGCAATAGTGACATACTACTTAATTTTATCAAATCTTTCTTGATGTTGCAGCTCCCAACTTATCTGAAGGTCAATCAAGGGAAAAAAAAAATTAGCATAATCTTTTGCAAAGATTCTATACTAGCCTGTAATCCCTAATAATCCTCTCACCTTGTGTACATTAGATGTCTAGGGTAATTCAACAATCTTTTGAACTTTAGCAAGGTCCACTAGGATTCCTTATTGAGAGACAATAAATCCTAAGTATTTGATCTTTGCAGGGATTTCAAAATGACGTGATCACACTATAATTTCAGGTTAATAACAACAGAAATGCAAAATAACAAATATTGTGTTAATTGACATTCATCTTTTTTGACTGCAAGGAGACTTGGAGACCGGCTCGAGGCCCGCCGGGCCCGCCGTGGCTATATAAAGACGACGCCGGTGCTTGTCTTTTTCACAAGAGAGGTACATTGAAAAGTCTTCTTCACCAAACTTTCTGGCAGCTTTCCACATTCTCAAAGCAGTGTAGCAGTAATTTTTTAATCCATTCCTTATTTTATTGATTTTTTTTTGAGTTTTTTGCGTTAAAACTTAAAGGTATAAAATTTCTTTTATCAAATCATCGTACGTGGATGCACTGGCATATGGTTGCAATTGCGGCTAGGTGTGTCATTGCAAAAGCGTACGATGATTATGTTTTATATTGCTCCCAGTCATTCATGCTTTGGCACATGGTTGCAATTGCGACTAGGTGTGTTGTTGCTAGAATGACAGGAGCATCTGTTTGAAAGAAGTCACCGTGCGTGGATGCACTAGTACATGGTTGCAATTGCGGCTAGGTGTGTCATTGCAAAAGCGTAGGGTGACTATGTTTTATGTTGCTCCCAGTCATTCATGCTTCGGCACATGGTTGCAATTGCGACTAGGTGTGTTGCTGCTAGAATGACAGGAGCATCTGTTTGAAAGAAGTCACCGTGCATGGATGCACTGGCACGTGGTTGCAATTGCATCTAGGTGTGTCATTGCAAAAACGCAAGATGACTATGTTTTATGTTGCTTCCCATCATTCATTCTTCGGCACATGGTTGCAATTGCGACTAGGTGTGTTGCTGCTAGATTGACGGTAGCATCTAATGCATGAATGTGTGCTCAAATAATTTCATAATGTTTCATATGCTTGAATCTTGAAAGAAGACATCGTCCGTGGATGCACTGGCACATGGTTGCAATTGCAACTAGGTGTGTCATTGCAAAAGCGTAGGATGACTATGTTTTATGTTGCTCCCAGTCATTCATGCTTCGGCACATGGTTGCAATTGCGACTAGGTGTGTTGCTGCTAGATTGACGGTAGCATCTATTTGAAAGAAGTCACCGTGCGTGGATGCACTGGCACATGGTTGCAATTGCGGCTAGGTGTGTCATTGCAAAAGCGTAGGGTGACTATGTTTTATGTTTCTCCCAGTCATTCATGCTTCAGCACATGGTTGCAATTGCGACTAGGTGTGTTGCTGCTAGAATGACAGGAGCATTTGTTTGAAAGAAGTCACCGTGCGTGGATGCACGAGCACATGGTTGCAATTGCGGCTAGGTGTGTCATTGCAAAAGCGTAGGGTGACTATGTTTTATGTTGCTCCCAGTCATTCATGCTTCGGCACATGGTTGCAATTGCGACTATGTGTGTTGCTGCTAGAATGACAGGAGCATCTGTTTGTAAGTTGTTGTACGGTGAGGCATTGGCACATGGTTGCAATTGCGATTAGGTGTGTCACTGCAAAAGCGTACGAGATCTATGGTCTATACTGCACTTTTTCTTTCACGTAGAATTTAGAAAAGATCCAAATGGAGTGGCACATAGTTATATTTCACAATGTGTTGTTTGCAATAATACCATTGCAGGCAAAATGGATCCTTCTGTTACTTTAATGATAGAGTTCAAAAAGAAAATTAGACAATTGTTGATTACAATCATCAGTGCACTAGATCTCGACGATATAGCGCAGATTGTTGCAGATGAGTCTAGATTGCAATCATTATACAGTGAGATTGCCCGCAAAATTTTGTTTTTCTATCCAGACAAAACAACCGAATCAATAATCTCATTATTGAGCAGTTGGGTGGGCAATTTTCCCAAGGTGGCTTCTGATTTGAAAGAGGAATGCCCTCAAGAAGTAGACAAGGGTAAGCTAGAGCATTGGAATGCGAGATGGAGAGCTGAGAAGGAGAGGTCAAGGAGAGCATCCCACATAGACACACAGTTTGGCCTAAGCAAGAAAATGCGAATGGCTATCACCAGAGTTATGGGGAGCAGCCAAGTTGGAGAACCGTTTATTGAGGAAGTTGCCATTGAGGGAACATCGGGTTATACTTCTTCTGCCAGTCACCTGGAGAGCAGTATATACAATTCTGAATGTAGTATGACTTTGGGCATTCCAAATAAGTCCATTAATAAGATCAAGAAACTTGGGTCAGGGGCTTATGGCACAGGGTGGCAAGTTCAAATCAAAGGGATCAGTTTCCTTCCTGCAACGAATACTTATTGTGCCAAGGAGTTCAAAGGACAGGCCAAGAATCAGTGGAAAAGCTTTGCATCAGAAAGTGGAGTAGATCTCAACCATAGAGGGATTGTGAGGAGTATTGCCCACTCTGTAACGTTTCCATGGTTTCTGATATTCCCCTACTTCAATGGGGGAACTTTAGGTGATCTTGTGGAGACAGTGCCCCTTCCACATGGCTCTTTCACGATGCTTGTAGCGCATCAAGAGGGGAAAGGAAAGATCCCTGAAGACTTTAAATGGGAGCAGCCCTCTGAAGACAAGAAAACACGTATCAAGAGCCTGTGCAATCATGCTCCCTCGTTGATCCATGCCTTGGTGAAGGCATTGCAATTCGCACATGACGAGGGAGTGATCCACAATGATCTCCATCCATGGAACATCATGTTGGACTTTACCAAGGATCTCACTCCCCGTATTGGAATAATTGATTGGGGATTGGCTCTGCGTGTTGGCTTAGAGACACAAAAGACCAACAATACCGATGAAAACTGGCAAAAGCTTCATCCTTGGCGAGCTCCTGAGTTACTAGATGGCAAGAATTTATGCCCATGGACCAAGGCCACAGATGTGTACGCCATAGGATGGGTGATATGGAAATTTTGTAAGTTTTGTGGAGAGTTCTCTGACTACTACAGCACAGATTGGTTCAAACATAAGGTTTCAGTGGATGTACAATCCATATCTAGGATTGTTGTGGAAGGTTGGGTGAGGAAGAAATCCACAGACAGAAAGACCTTGGCACTTTTGGACGAAGAATTAGAAAGATTTGAAGCCCAGCCAGAACGATGCTTACGCCCTCCCTCTGAAATGAGTGTAGCCTTTTTTTTATGGATATATGATGTACTTTATGAAGTAGGGTTTTCTGAGACTTGTGACTTATAAAAGCACTTTTAAAAATTGGGTTTTATGCGCCATGGATGATGTATGAGTAATAAAAACACTTTGTTATATCTCAATAGACAACAAATTTTCTATGAGTTTTGTTTTTTCTCTTAAGTTTCAAGCAATAAGCCACGTGGAGTTACTGATTGTCATTCATTGATTTTAAAAATGGTGGTTACTCTTATATCAATTGATTGTCATAAGATGGTGGTTATTCTAATATCAATTGATTGTCGTAAGATGGTGGTTATTCTAATATCAATTGATTGTCGTAAAATGGTGGTTAAAATTATAGCAATTGATTGTCGTAAAATGGTGGTTACTCTTATAGCAATTGATTATCATTAAGTTTGTATGCCGTAACTGAAGTATAGTGTTTAATCAGGATATGGATAATGATAATCAAAGGGCTAAGCGCGCTTTTGAGCGTCTCAGATCCATGTGTCAAGGCGGTGGAGTGAACGACACCGCTCGAATTGCTGCTCTTTGCTCCCAGTGGGCCAACCCAGTGGGTACACAATGGAAAGAGGTGAACACTAGGATTGACCGAGAAATGGTCAAATCCATATGGCCAGGCGTTGCAGATGACAACATCAAGAAAGGCCGACTCAAGCTATCACAATGCATTAATGCAGACATACGAGACAATGGAGAGAACATATATCTTGATGTTATGGGTCATCCTATGCATCATATGGATTTTCCATTGTGGTTTTCCAAGATGTTATACATGCATTATGTCTTGGGTGAAGCAGTGGACTTTAGCTCAAGGACACCTCACATGACGGTTGAGGACATTCGCAGTACTGTAATCACCGTCACACGGCAAGATATGTCATTGGCACTAGAAGGTGCATCAATGGAAGTGCACCAAGTTAAGGAGGAGATTCAAACTCAACTCAGGCAAGCATCACAAGCTACACAAGGCTCTCATGCAGAAGAAACTCTAAATAGAGACTTGCAAAGGGAGGTGAAGGTGCTATCTCGCTACGTAAAAGAGTTAGAGGCGACTATAAAAAAACAAAATGCTGCCACATTGATTGAGCACCCAACATCTATTGAGGCCCCTCTAGCTTCTGGTGAGCACGGTGGTCCTTGCCCCATATGTAGATCATTCTTTCATGAGTGGTGTGGTCACTTCAGCTTGCCATGCGGACATATGTATCATATATCATGCTTGATGCAAAGCATGATGAATAACTTTCATTGTGCTATATGTGAGTTTGAGACATCCAAAAAGCTATATGCAATTTTCAAAATGTCTGAAGACTATAATAAGCTTAAAGGTCAGCGTGAACAGGAGAATGAAGATATTCTCACAAATATTTCACTATCACTTGGATAGTTTTTGTAACATTTGAAAACATTTACTCATTGTCTTGCGAGAATTTATTAGTGAATTGTGAATTGTCTTCACTTCAACTTCAATTATGATATGTGATAATGCAATGATTGGTTAGGGCTTTGTATATTATGAAGCTTTAATTGTGATTTGTGGCCTTGTAAAGGTTTTTAAGGGCTTCGTTTATTATTAAGCAAATGTCTAAACCTTAAACTAAATATAAAAAAAATCTTATAAGATAAACAATTTTTGAACTTAAAGAGAATTCACTCAATGGATTCGATAATCTATTAAATAAACCACCGTCGCTTGCTGCGACAGGTCAAAGTTGGTTCAATTTCCAAATTCTCTTCAATCTCTTCTAAAGTACATGTAGTTTCTACTTCATGAGATTCCCCTTGCATCTCACTGTCTTCGTCCACCTCATCATTGGTTACATCATAAGTCCAGCGTGACATCTCCTCTTTGTAGTTCTCAGCTTGCACTCTTGCCAATAGCCGATGGTTGCAGTACATATACACCAATTTTTCAGCTCTTGAATTTAGAAGGCGGTTTCTGATGGTGGAATGTACATATTTATATGTACTCCAGTTTCTCTCAGAACTTGAATTGGATGCACATTGGGCTAGGATTCTAACAGCTAGGCGTTTAAGGGTGGGTACACTACCACCATTCATCATCCACCACTTCCACGCTCGTTGCTCCGTGGCAAGTTTCTGCACAAATTCTGTACCAAACTTACCCTCTTTGAGTTTAAACTTCGTAAGATCAGTAACAGCTGATGCATGCTCATCGGGATTATCATAAAACCTGCCTATCACATCATAAAAGTCTTCCAATACCTCCTCATCAAGTTTGTCTATTTCCATTGCCCAATACTCTGGATCCAATAAGAAATCTACGCTGTGTAGTGGACTATGTGCTCCAACCCATCGACCATGCACATACTTTCTCAAAATTTCTCTCCTCTTTTGAGTGAATGGTGTCTTCCAAGGCTTCACAATTGGCTCCTGGGGCTCCTCTCGATTTGCAAGGATTTCTTGAACAGTCCACCAAGCCATCCACACCTTACCTATGTCAGGCAAGGCAGAATCCAGTTGGCGTAATGCGAGCATAATTGGCATCATGACATTGTGCACATCCACCACATCATCCCAGAAGTGGCAATCAGCTAGTAGATCTCTAATCACCCCTATTTTGATTTTTATCTTCTCCCTTTGACAAGCCTCCCATTATGAAAAAGTGGCACAAACAAATGTCTCCATCACAGCATTCTTATTTTTTATTAGTGATTCTACCCATATAGTAGTTGGTGCAAAATCTAGTTTTGCACGACAGTTTTAACATAGTAGACATCCTCTGACGATACATGTCAAGAACCCTCTGACGCTTCAAAACAAACTTGACTATTAAGCAAGCATTGTCTACTATCCATTTGAACCACTCTGTGTCCTCCCTCTTGTACCAATCTTGCAATACCAAGTTCAAGCTATGTGTACTGCAACCAGCACTATATAGGTGAGAGAAGTGACTTTCAAGTATTCTACATGCAGCCCTGCAATTTTTGGCATTGTCCATGATTACTTGGACAACATTTTCTTTTCCAAGTCCTCAACTGCGTCGCCAATGATGTCAGCTATAAAACTACCAAACTTTATTTGACGAGAGCTATCCATAGCTTTGATAAAACATTCACCATGAGGACATACAAACATGATGTTGATCAATGGCCGCCTTTGAACGTTGGACCAACCATCACTAACTATGGTGTATCCGGATTGTTCTGTTGCATTTAATATTACCCTTTGAATATTCTATTGTGTGCTTGTGTAAAATTTATCCAACAGTTGGTTTCTCATATGGTGATATGTTGGAGGGGTAAATCCAGCACCATACTCCCCAATGCGTTTCCAAGATGACTTCCATGCATCACGGGTGACAATGGCCAATGATCCCCCAGTGAAATAGATGGCTTTAGCTAGTGCAAGTTGTGCTTCTTCTAAGGCAAGTGTTTTGAAGCTCTTCTGTAAGCTAGCCTGTCTACTTTTTGATGATCTTACCTGAAAGTCAGGAGATCCATGGTTTGGAGGTGTACTTCCATCGATATGAGAAGTTGGTTCCCTACTTTGAGTGCTTCCATTGGTGGGCGTTACACCCAATGATCCCTCATACTGGTTTGATCTTATCGATACGTGGGTGTGATGGTCGAAAGTAGAGAGTTTTGATCTTTTGCTCGTGGAAATTAGCTTACCAATTAAAGCTTTTAAGTGCATAGCTGCTTCTTCTGCACCTAAGCCCTTGCACTTTCCTCCTTGGATTCTGGTATTGCCACCTAGCAAATGATCCCTTATTCTTGGTGCTCCTCCAGATTTATCTTTGCCACAAAAGTTACATTTCCAATCTTTATACTTATTTAAATTTGTGGCAAAATTTCACTCGGGTCCTGGCCTTTTTCCACCTGCCTTTCGCTTGCCCTGCGAAGTGGTGCCCTGCGAACCAGGACCTGGCATCGAGGTAGGAGGTCTCCTCAAGGAAGCCAGGCTTGAGACACCAACATCACCGCTCACATTCCCGGTGGAAGACATACTTATTGGATGCCTGCAATACCGATAAACATAGCTCAGTATACTATCTCTTCTTTCAAGTATTATTCAAACCAAACATTAGTGTTATAATCAATATCACACACAAGCGTAGTAGTGAAGCCTGAAGGGAATAAACCTCAATGTACTCAAACATGAGCAAGCAAATACAACGGTGAATCAAATATATGATCAGTCCATCCCAAAAGTAGAGATATCGACCCAAAGATTCACCTTCCTACCCCTTTCATAAATCAGTCCAGTCCAAAAAAGAACGAATGACCCATGATTGGAGCTCTAATCGAAATAGCAATCAAATACAGCGGTGAATCAAACATGTGATCAGTCCATCCCAAAAGTAGAGATATCGACCCAAAGATTCACCTTCCTACCTCCTTTCATGAATCAGTCCAGTCCAAAAAAGAACTAATGACCCATGTTGGAGCTCTAATTGAAATAGCAAGTAAATACAACGGTGAATCAAACATGTGATCAGTCCATCCCAAAAGTAGAGATATTGACCCAAAGATTCACCTTTCTATCTCTTTTCAAGAATCACTTCAGTCCAAAAAAGAACTAATGACCCATGATAGAAGTTCTAATCAATATAGCAATCAATTTATCAAATATAACGGTGAAGCAAACATGAGATTAGTCCATCCCAAATGTAGAGATACCAACCCAAAGATTCACCTTTCTACCTCCTTTCAAGAATCAACTCAGTCCAAAAAAAAACTAATGATCCATGATCAGAGTTTCATTAAGTTTTTTTTTTTTTTTAAGACTATTCATTTTTTTACCTTTAGTTTTTCTTCTAAATTTTAAAGGATGACCAAATTTAGAGGAAGCGGTGATGTGATGTGATGTCTACTACAGGGTTATATAGAGCCGCCAAATATGGAGGGGGAACATGACGGGGCCGGCGGGATTCTTGTTTTGCCCGCCGGGCCCGCCGAGGTTTGTAAAGTGCCCGCCAGGCCTGCCGGGGTTTATTGGTTGCCCCGCCGGTTCTACGTTTTCTACCGGTTTTCGTAAGTCATGACATTAGATATGGGTGATAATAACAACAATAATTAACATTTAACAAAATGCGTCATCGTGTAATTAAAATCCCTGGATCTTTGGATACAAGAATGAGCACTTGCTCATCTTAGCATATAGCTTTTGTTTTTGAAGACGATCTAGCACCTTTCACAGGTAATCTTCATGTTATTCCTTATTCTTAGAGTAGATTAGAATATCATCAAAGCAAAAAAGGATGAAATCAACTAGATAGGGTCTAAAACTATCCTGCATCAATCTATTGAATGTAGCTAGTGCATTAGTCACACCAAATGACAATGTTATAAATCCATAATGGACATATTGGGTGTTAAAGGTTGTCTTTGGGATGTGTGATTCCTTTATTCTAATTTGGTAATAATTGAATCTCATATCTATTTTTGAGAAGACCTTAGATGTATGTAACCTGTTGAGAAATTCATTGATACATAGTATAGGATAGTTGGTCTTAAAGGCTACCTGGTTTAGTTCTATAGTCAATGCAGAGACAAAGAGTTTCATCTTTCTTATTTTGGAAGAGTGTTGGTGCTCCCCAACTTGATATTCTTGGTCTAGTAAATCCTTGTTCTAAAACTTGATGAAGCTTTCACCTTGTTTTGAAATATTTTTTTGATATTGCTACCCTAAACCTTACTAGATAGGTGTCCACAAAAGCCAAAAGAAAAACAAACTATTGTTGGGCCAAGAGCCAATAGCCATGTGTCCACAAAAGAACCAACTTCTCAAAATGATTCAAAGGTATAAAGCTGACAAATTTCATTGCGATTTTTTAGAAGATAAGGAGGCCAATGTGTGCTAATTAGATATTCCCACAACCTTGTGGGGTGACCAAAAATCCCAAATACCTAAGCTTATTTTCAAAAGTCTGTAACTGCCCAAAGATTTGTAATGCTTGAACGCCCAAAATATACACAGATCCAATAGTAATTTACCAATAATTTTCTCATATCCAATCGGAAGTTTTCCTTTCCGTTCTCTCCTCAATCGACTATCTTGAAGTTAACTCATCTGAAGCTGAGCTGAGACATACTTTTTTCCATACATTGACCAAAAATTACTTTAAATTGTTTATTTTCTCATCTTTCTCCTTGCAGCCATGTTGTAACTCAATACCCATGCCCTTTGAACTTAAATATCCTCTGGCATGTACCATTCTCACACACTCTTGTATCCTCAATATCCTCTTTCATCCCACAACCTCCTTCATGTTCATAATGGTAACTAGAGCACTCTTAATATGATAGCATAAATATTATCTTGTAGTCCGATGTTTTAGAAAATAGAGTCTAGAGATGTAAGGTACATTGTTTCTTTTGTAGACTCCTTTGATGTGAGTTTCATCACAGCCACTAACTTTTGAGTTGTAACACCAAAGTTAGCCAAGTCCTTTTTTGTTTTTTGCCACAAAAAGCAAGGTGATAGATTTTGCTAGTTTGACATATGTTTCTTCTATTTTTGGTCTTCTTTATTTTCAGTGTCTGCTTTTGACATCGTTTGGGCCGTATGTATCTCTTCTATACTCAAAGCATCAATATTTATGTTTGTGTTAATATTTTTGCGAACTATTGGATTGCGATACCATCTCATTGTCTTGTGCATGGTGCGCAAATTCTACGATCTCATTTGTATGTATTCTCTCACTCAAAGATGTCCAATTTTATAATCGTCAATGGTTTTACTTCTGGACAAAGATATGTTCCTCACTTCAAGAATAAGGATTTATTAGATGGAAGGTAAAGATGTTATTGATCCTTGAAGGAAATGAGCTTTCTGATATTGTTCTTGGTAATTATGAATTTCCATTGCAACCTCTTTAAGTAAACAAAGACAAGCCTCCTGTGACTAAAGGAGCTACCTTCGAGAAATAGCAAACCGATTATAATGACTGGGTTCAACATGATAAAGCAATTGATTGATATATTCTTTTTCTCTTCAAGAATCTCTTATGCTTGATGTCTGTGATTTTTCAACTACACAAGCTATATAGGAATATTTGATAACAAATTTTAAGAAGATATTGATTACATAAGTACTTCATCTTCTTAGTCAACTCACTAAATTATAGTACAACATTGGAATTTGGAACTCCTATGACAACACATATTGAATCCTTCAAGAATATCATCAATCAATTGGCTACTACTTATAAAGGATTCTTCTTATGATGATAATAGTGTTAAGTTAACTAAGTACTATGATTATGTTGCTACCATTAATTAAGTTCACCCTCTATGCTCTCAAAGTAGTTCACACAAAAATGTTCTCTAAAATGCTCTTAATTCGGCTATCCTCAAAGTTCATAGGCCATTTCCATTTCCATTACAAAGATGGTGATTTTCATGTGGCTCAATCTGAGACCAAGTGGCAAGCTTTGTACCCTAATAATATTAAGATGCAGCAATTTACAACAACTTTTGAAGGGAGAGCTATGAGATGGTTTAGCTAGTATTGAATGGCACATTTTACAACATATGATGCATTAATATTAGAATTATTACAAAGGTTCAAAAAGGAGAAAACTCCAACAGATAACTTGAAGAGAATGAGGGACAACAAACAAAGGACTATGTTGGTGGAAGACTATGCTCAAAAATTCAAAATTTTGAGAGATTATAGGGAAATGAGAGGTCCACAGATGAGATGTTAGTTGGATATCTTTTGCATGGTTTGAGGAAGAGTTTGAAGAATGATATGGCAAGTATTGATATTGAAGGTGGATTCAACAATTTGGTTACTACTACAGCTAGAGTTGAAAAAAGACATAGCATGACCAAGACTAAAAGTAAAAACAAAGATAGCTTAGATTCAAAAGAAGAGTCTGAAGCTGAGTTGAAATTTGACAGTGATGGTGATTCAGATAGGTCATCAGAAAGTGAGGTTGACAGTAGCAAAAGAAAGAAGAAGAATAAATATAGTGACAAGAAGAGAAAGGAAAAGAAGGATAAATAGGAGGATTTGATTAGTCAATTGAAGAAGATTGGATATTTTGTGGTAGCTCCCAAGGAGAAGTAGTACTGTCATATTTGTGAAAGGGAAGGACATAACACAGCTCAGTGTTGGTACAATCCTAGCAATAGAAGTAGACCGCCTTCAAATGTAGGATGAGGAAGAAATGATATTGAAACCAATCAACTAGCTCCATTTAGAGGGAGACCACCATTTCAGAGACCTCCTAGACCTCCAAGACCACCTTGGAGAAATCAAGACAATAATCAGAGAAGACCACCAGGTATAATGCCATGTGTTTATTGTCGTGCACTAGATCACTGGGTTGTCCCACCGAAACCTATGAAGGTTTGGGGCACTGCCACCAAGGTTGCTTCGTAGTTTCAGAAGTGGAGAGTGGCCATTGCCAAGCTCAATAAAAAATGAAAGCTATACATTGATAGAGAGAAACTTTAGTGGGACACCTCTATAGCTAGCTTCTCTTGTAGTGCAAAAACAGAAATCCCAAGTTCACATCACCAGCCCAACAAAACTGAAGAAATCTGTAGTAGCATCAACTCAAACCCTTGGCCATGAGGGAATTACAGCAAACACCAACCTCAAGTTGAACAAAGACGAGAAGATAAACACAGGGTGGTATTACAGCACACGCCCACCACTCCTGGCTAGTAAAACCTTCTCAGTACCAAGTCACAAAAACGTTGAATAAATAGCAAGAAAACATTTGACTGCATCATATTTTCAAGATAGAGAGAAGCATCGTGCTTCCTCTCTCCCATATACAGAGAAGCATTCCTTCCATCGGAAAACCCCTTTTCTCTTGTCAACACAGCATACCCCCTCTAGTTGCTTCCGCAAGCGGCCTCCCCTGGAATTGGCAGTGTGTAAGCTTGGGCTTGAGCCTTCTTCTACAACTTGATTTTTATTTGACAGTCCACTAATAAAATGGCCGAAAGATTTTATAGCAATTGAGATAGCAGGAACAATCACTAGTGCAAGTATTGAAGAACCCAGTCATTAGGTTGTGAAGGATATGAAAACCAAACAGAATCCAGCTCCATCTTCGCTTCATCTGCTCCACTTAAAGGGCACCCCTTTCCAGGTTGTGGAAATGTGGAGACACGATTCAGAAGCTGAAAGACACGCTGACTAGCGCCTACTGCTCTCATGACAACAGTGTAAATGTTTGAAAGAGTTGATACAATTGAGCCCACTGTCTGTCAAACTGTATAAGATGAATGATGTAAGTGAATTGTGACCCTACTGTCATCTTTCCATTGATTGTCAAATTTGCACCATAAACGACCACATTAACAATAGAAAGGGTGGATGCAGTTGGAATAGTTCCAGCAAAAATTCCCACCACAAACGCTTGCCGGATTCCAAGCTTCAAACATTCTTCCACTTTCTCGCCATATCGCGCACATTCAAAACCTTCCTTTGCAAATGATCTCACGGTTCGAACTCAGCAATGGATGCTGTCAATGTTGCTGCAGCTGGTAGCCTCCCCATACAGACAATGGCCACCACCAAGATAGCATACCTCCTACGAACCTCATCCTAGTCCTTCTTATCCCTCCAATAGCTTGTGCCTCGACCTTGATCTCGTCTAGCTGCAACCCCTCGTCAACTCGGCCTCGAGTAGCCTGGCAACCTTCTCTCTCTCTCTTTCTCTATCTCCCCCAGCCTTTTGAAGCCGCTCCGAGCTCCTGTAACACCTTGACGGTGGTGGCTTCGAGAGTCTTCTCTCGGACCCTCTCTACAGTGCCGTCAAAAGCCCCCGTTGAATGACATCCTCCTCATGAGCTACTGGCAAGCCCTTCTTCTCTGCTGCACATCGTGAGCTTGTTAATTAGGAGCTCTCTCCTGAGACAGTGCCCCCAAGGCCTTGATCACCTCCCCTCTCTTCTTTTGCAGCATTGTCCTCACCTGAGCACCTCGTATGAGCTGCACCTTGTCCTGCCCTTCCACAGCTCCTACACATCAATGCTCCCTTCAGGTTGCCCTCAAGCCCCTAGACTTCACATGTCTCAGCTCTCTCTCCTTCTCTGTGTGTCAACAGCTTTGGTGAGTTCCCCCTTCTAATTGGCGGTCGGCCACCCCTCTCTGAGCTTGGCCTCTCCCTCTTCTCTGGTGCAGCGTTCCCTTGTGGGTTCCCCCCCTTTGAATCTCCTTTTTTACCACCAGTGGGCTGTCTTCCCTCATAAACTTCTCCGAGCCCCAACTTCAAGAGCCTGATTCTTGTCAGCAAGGAGGCCTCTGGCAGCTCCTCGTCTCCCTGTGGCTTGGTGGCAAGCCCTGGATGCTCATGGCACTCCATGATCCCCTGAGTGGCTTCTTCCGCTGCATCAGTTCGTGCTTCCCTTCTTTTGGTAGTTCACGTGAGAAACAAGCCGAGAAGTGAAGTTCAACTTCACAAGGGCCTGCCATATGTCAGTGGCAAGATAATGTAAGTGATGGAATGATCAGACCAATATCAATAGTTTGTCCCGCATGAGGATTTTTCTACGCTTGAATTGATCCAAATGTGATCCAATGTTGAGTAATTTATTGTTGTTGGTTCTTTGAATATCTGCCCCTAGACTTCACATGTCTCAGCTCTCTCTCCTTCTCTGTGTGTCAACAGCTTTGGTGAGTTCCCCCTTCTAATTGGCGGTCGGCCACCCCTCTCTGAGCTTGGCCTCTCCCTCTTCTCTGGTGCAGCGTTCCCTTGTGGGTTCCCCCCCTTTGAATCTCCTTTTTTACCACCAGTGGGCTGTCTTCCCTCATAAACTTCTCCGAGCCCCAACTTCAAGAGCCTGATTCTTGTCAGCAAGGAGGCCTCTGGCAGCTCCTCGTCTCCTTGTGGCTTGGTGGCAAGCCCTGGATGCTCATGGCACTCCATGATCCCCTGAGTGGCTTCTTCCGCTGCATCAGTTCGTGCTTCCCTTCTTTTGGTAGTTCACGTGAGAAACAAGCCGAGAAGTGAAGTTCAACTTCACAAGGGCCTGCCATATGTCAGTGGCAAGATAATGTAAGTGATGGAATGATCAGACCAATATCAATAGTTTGTCCCGCATGAGGATTTTTCTACGCTTGAATTGATCCAAATGTGATCCAATGTTGAGTAATTTATTGTTGTTGGTTCTTTGAATATCTGTCTAAATCCATATAGTGTCATGTAATGTTGTAGAGAGATAAAGCAACCATTGCTACTGCTTGCGTCTATGTTGAAATCTCTTGCGATAATGGTTTCCGTGGCCATATCTAATGCACACAAAGTTTTCTTCAGTGCTTCATAAAGGGACGACAGTTTTGACAAAGGATGTCTGTACAATGAAACAATGTTTAATTTCTTGTTGCTCGCAAAAAACATGTTTGATGAAACAATTTCAATCCCGTCTGATATTGATTTATATGTGTCGATAAAGTGAGACTTACCTTTGTGAAGTATAAGAACACCTGTTTGTCCTTCTGAAGATATATAATCCAATCCGGGAAATGCGTTTCTTGATTTTTCTGTGTGCGTTTCTTGGATGCACAGAATGTCCGATGACATAAGGCTACTGTCTTTCATAATGTCATAGCAATGTGTAGATAAGGACACTGTGTTTATGGATTGAATGACAATATTGTTCCCTGCAAAGTCTGTCAAGTTTTTGTTTAGAATTTTCCATGTTGCTTCTTGCTTCTGGCGTTCTATTTCTTGTAGCACTATCTTATCTGTTTTTATTTTCTTTGGATCAATTATGGAGAGGAGAAACAGGTTTTGCGGATTTTTTATTCGTGACAACGCTGTATATATCAATCCATGGCTTTTTATTCTTGAAGGATCGAAGACCAACGTGTGAAGTGTCAATCCTTGAGATCTGTGAATAGTTCGATCCGATGCATATTGGACAGGATATTGTGTTCTTGATACGACATTCAACAGATTTTTTCGACTTGAAGCTCTCTTGTGATTTTTCTTATGGGAGTCCATTTTCTCGATATAGATTCTGTAAAGAGATGCTGGTTCTGAAATCTTGTACGTTGACCTACTTCGACGTTGTAAAATTCAATCCAAATTATTTTTTTGTTTGTCGATGTCTGTGAATGACTCTTGTAAAGTTTATCAGCTCCATTTACAAGTCCATCTGTAATGTTCAAGTTTCCGGCGCATAGTTCCACGACTAAGTTTGGCTTCAAATGCAAGGTTTTTTGCAAGCCTCTGCATTGCTTCAAATCTTCTGGAATCTTTATATGTTTCTAACAACTTTTGGATTTTTTGTCGGTAGCTTCAAATATATCTGGTATTCCTGGTGTAATTTTGAATATGTCCTTGTTGTACGCGTCTTTGCTTTTATTATCAGAAAATAAATAAGAATAGTTATTCCATGGAGGTGGTTCACGGCAGTAAGAATCATTCAAGTGTTTGATATCTTCTTCTGTGTGCTGACTTTGACGTATTTGATTTAAAATTTCAATGAATCTTGCATTTTCTTGTCGTATTGGCTGTGTTAGTTTGTAACGTTTGATATGCAAGTGCCAAAACAAAACTAGCAATGTGTCGAATATGTTTTTGTGGTATCAGAAGATCCAGTTGTCACGAACAGGACTCACTTGACAAAGATCTCCACAAAGGATAACGTCCATGCCTGCAAATGGTTTATCATGTATTCTTTTTATAGCGCGAAATCGTGCATCATCTTGTTGGAAAAGACTTCGTCCAACAAGGGACATCTCATTGATAACCAGCAATTGGAAATTCACATACTGTGAAGATAGTTCATCTAATTTTTCTGCGCTCAAAGAGGTTTGGTCGCTCGCTATTAGTGGGAGACGGAGAGCAGAATGTATCGTGGTTCCACCAATATTGAATGCTGCTTTTCCAATGTACGCCATCAATAAAATTTCAGCAGATTCAATGTTTGTAGGCAATTTAAAATTTTAGTGTCGTAGCAAGCCTTGAACCAATAGCAGTAGCAGAAATGTTTTACCAGTTTCAGCACCTCCAGTAAGAAACAGGTGCATTGGTTTGTCTGGATTTGTTCGTTTTTTCAAAATGATATCATCGAACAGAAGACGTTGTTGGATATTCAGCATCCATAAGCCTTCATGAAATTTTTTATTTGAAATCGCAATCAGCTTTGTTATTGCTAGTTTTCTATTGTTGGCAGTGTTTAAATCTGGAAGATTTGAGACGATGTTATCGTGCATGTTTTCATGTGAAGAACCAAAGGAACGCGATGTCGATGTTGTTGCAGTTTGCGAGATACTATTTTCATTCACAATATCTTTGTTGAATTTTTTCTCTTCGTAAGACACAAGATCTAGATGACGTTTATATGTATCTTCCCATGTCTCAGAGCAATGAAGATACTAGTTCTCATCATTGTACCAAGGTAAATATAACAGGAATTGTTCTCGATAAAAGTTGTCAGGATCTCTATGTTTGTCATACCAGACATAACGAATGATTCGGTTTTCTCTCAATGGAACAATTTTACGTCCACAATGCTTGTAGCATGAGAAAAATTCTACCAAGCAGATATTGTGTAAGTGCGTTGGCTTTTGCTATATTTGTCGACGATGTTTTCAAAAAATATGTCTCCGTTGTCTGGATCTAACTGTTTGAGTGTATCTTTTCTTTTCAAAATGAGTGAACGCTGGTCCGGAGGATTTGTGTTGATGAAAATAAATTCTCTAGTAGAACTGTGTAAAGGTGAAGACAAAACAATATAAGCAGCTTGTTGTGCACTTAGTTGCTGCATATTCAGAATTGTATTTTCGATGCGTCGCAATCTTGCAACAGTGTTGGCATTATTGGCGATACAAATATTGATCTCATCTTTAATAGATGTTATTAATGTGCTATCCATTTTTGTTATGTATAATGAGTAGTATGTAGCAGCTTCGTACGCGTTCACTATGTATTGGATGTCGGTATTAGCGTTTCGTAATTTTGAAATTTTTGGATTGAAATTGTTTGTGAAAATGTCCTCTGTTCTTTGTCTCATCAGCACAGTCAGTGTCATAATTTTCGATCGAATTGCCAATATGTAATCATCAAAAGAAAGATCTAATTTTTTCAGCCAATCCTTAAAATCAGTTGGTAATTCTTCGGCTTTGGTTGTTTTGAGGAATTCTTTGATTTTCTTAAGATTTCTTTCGTGTTGTTTAATATTCTTTTCTTCTTCTTGCAATGGACTAAGTATATAGGTACACGACATCGGGTATCGGGGAAAATCAAAGCGACATCTCTTTCCTTTTTTCAAGCAAGTTTTTCGATGTGAGTGTCGTTGAACGTCTCTCAAATCTTCTCGAAAAAGGTTCTTGTCAGTACTAATGCATTTGTCAATGAATGTCGTCATGCTAGTTTCTTCTGTATCAGTTAGCTGGGGTGCATTTTCAATCCATATTAGACCATGATCGTGTTGACTACCATGACTTTGGAGTTCGATCAACGAAAAAGTAGTCTTTCACTTTTCTTTGTTGAGTAGTTTTTTCAAGCTTCGAAATTTGTGTAAATAATATCTGGAACATGTTATTGGGTCCGATCGTATGAGTCATCTAATGTGAGAATTTTCTGTTTCATTGTCATCTTTGGTTATAGAAGTGAGTTTTTCCAAACAATTGATTAGTTCTTTCCAACCGATGTCTGCAGCCGAGAAAGTGACAAAGAAGGTAGGAGGACCTAGTTGTCTTATCATTGCGAAGATACTTTTTTTTTAAAAAAAATTGTAATCTGGAGAAGCTCTCAAAGATTCATAGTCTCTGTAACCTATCTTTGATCGAATAATTCTGTCGACATTTGTATCATGCAACAACTCTTCAGTGTCGGTCCCTTCCAGCTTGACCTTTCTTAGACGAACCCATATAGATGAAATAATTTGTTGGGTCATTATTTTCACTGCTTTAAAGAATAAGTTTTCTATATCCAATGCAAATCTCCTTTCACCGTGAAGCAATTCCCATTTTGCAATTTTATGGTAATTTTTAACTGCTAGATCGTGATACTTACGCGGTTCACTAAAGAATATTCTTGGAAAACCTAGTTCTTCACAGAATGTATCATTTAATAAACCAAGTGATGATTTCCTTCACAAGGTGCAACGTGTAGGATCTTATCGTTGTAGTCAATGATTTGATGTGCTGACGTGAACTGATGAATGAGAATATCGTGCTAATTTTCATCGTCTTCATTGTTGTTATTGCACATTGCAAAATGAATAGAATACGTCTTTTGCAAAAGGGTCATATGTCGCAACCAATCCTCGTTTAAACTTATACTCTCTTTTGTGTAAAAATGAGAATGCAAAATCTCTTTCAACGCTTCAAGAGTGAGCAGTGGACGTACTGATCCTCTCAAATAACAATGGTTGTATTCTAGTTTTCTCTTTAAACCTATAAGAATTGAGTTTTCCTCATCGATGAATCATGGCAAGCTTCTTTGTGTTTCGGTAACGTTCGCCAGTACATTCACAATGCTTCTATGTAAACCATATTGTCCGTCGTATGTCAACTCTCGTATTTTTGAGAACAATATTCAAGGTGAGATCAGTCTTTCTTCTATCTTGTTTAGTTTTGTACAATTTTGATTTTGTCATTCAATCCAATTTCTTGTAAAGATTTGTAAGTCACTGTGCCGATTTTCTTCTCTTTCTTTTGCAAGGTTCACAAATTTGCATAACATTATCACTAGCTTTCTTTTTTTTTGTGGACGTTATTTGGTAGTAGCTGAAAAGCAGTCTATTACAATGCTCGCACAAGATTGAAGGAGTATCCTGTATTTACTTTCGATATATTTCTGCAGGTGCATCATTGGAACGTAGTCTCTTTCTCGAGCATGATTCGTTTTCCCAAGGAGGAATATTTTGATGGGACTTCCTTAAGCGTTTTATTTTTGTTGTTATCGTTGTTTTTGTACGAAATGTGTTGGTTTCTTGACACAGATACTCTTTGGCAACACATTTGTTGCTATCATTAGGATACAAAATCAGCAGTCTTTGAAGTTTTGAAACCTCCGAAGGTGTCCAAATTTCAAACCTTTTCGAATCTGATGCAGATTTGTGCATAGGAAACACGTATAAAGTTCCATCAATATCTCTGATCAGTATTCGCTATTTCGTACCAACATTTCTGCATGCACTGACAATGAATTTCTTTCGCTTCTTGCGATGTTCTCTTTGTAAAGTCACATCGATGCACAGGTGGTTCGCTTCACAGAAAAGCTCGATCAGCCGAATAGTTAACGCCAATGAACTGCGAGAGGTTTTTAGCAACCTATAGACTTTATCGTAAGTTATCTCGTTCGCATTAATGTTATTTCCCAAGAGAGTGTTAATCACCTTTGTCAATGTGGTTTGTAATCCCATTTGAAACAAGGTATAAGCAGCTAAGTTTGTTAGAAGATCCGTTGGTAAAAGTGTTGTTTCTGTAATGTATTGAAAAACAGTGAATATATCAACATCTAAACCATATGTATGCAAGAAATATTCATCGACACCAATATTTTTTAAATTGTCAATAGTGGAAGCATCCATTCTTCGAGTGAACTGAATGGGCACAGAGAGAGAGAGAGAGAGAGAGAGAGAGAGAGAGAGAGAGAGAGAGAGAGAGAGAGAGAGAGAGAGAGAGAGAGAGAGAGAGAGAGAGAGAGAAATTCAAAACAAGAAAGCTCTCTGGACAACAATGTGATTGGCACAAGGAGCGCAACAGAGAAGAAGACCAAAGAAGTTTCTTTTTCAGGCTCTTGGAAAGGGGAGAGAGAGAGAGAGAGAGAGAGAGAGAGAGAGAGAGAGAGGTCACTAGAATAACAGAGTTTTATGTACACCGTTGCTGCAAGAGAAATAGATAGTGGGAGCAGGGGAGGGGACGAGAGAGAGAAACAAGAATACAAAGATATTCGAGATAGGGGAACTCAAAGAAGAAGAGTACAATGAGTGGAGAGAAGAGAGAGAAAGGGAGGAACCATTGGAAACAATAGAGGTCTATGGAAAACAACAGATAAGAGAGAGAGAGAGAGAGAGAGAGAGAGAGCGTTGTGTGTGCGTGCAAGGAGGATGGACAGAACAGGAGGAGGGAGGGCGGAAGAGAGATCAATCCGGCTAATAAAAAATGAGTTTCTTATCCGACTGTAGCCAGGAAAAAGGATAGCGAGAGAAAGATACGGGCAACCGGAAATACTGAAGCTCTATGTGCAATACTGAAACTGACAAACACAAGCAAGGGCATCTTCACGGACAATATTCAAAGAGAGAGAGAGAGAGAGAGAGAGAGAGACCAAAAATGTTGGAGATAACGGGACGCTTTACACAACCATATTTTAGAGAGAGAGAGAGAGAGAGAGAGAGAGAGAGAGCAGTGCGAGAAGGAAACCCTTAAAACCTTAAAAACACAGTTGTAAGTGTTTTTACAGATGTTTTTTATCGCAAGGATTTTTTTACAAGGCTGTTTTGATGCATTGAAGACCACTTTACACAAGCCAAGAAAACCAGCTCATGACTCTTCAAGAGCTTTGCTAGTATTATTTATATACAATGGTAGACCCCTATTATTTATATAGAATGGTAGACCCCTTTTATGCTTCCAAGACCTTTTCCCCGGTAAGAAGCGGTCAGATTTTCTACAAGATTGATTTTAAATGTGGTAGTGCGTGTTGTCGATGCGAAGATCTCTCTTGCAACTAGTGGATTTTTACTAAAACCGACAAACACAAGCAAGGATGTCTTTATGGACAATATTCACACACACACACACACAGAGAGAGAGAGAGAGAGACCGATCAAAAATGCTGGAGATTACGAGACCCTTTATACAACCATATTTTAAAGAGAGAGAGAGAGAGAGAGAGAGAGAGAGGAGAGAAGAAAAGACAAACGACACGAGGGAAATGAGTGAACAAAGAGAAAGAGAGAGAGAGAGAGAGAGAGAGAGAGAGAGAGAGAGAGAGAGAGAGAGAGAGAGAGAGAGAGAGAACAATGCGAGAAGGAAACCCTTAAGACCTTATAACCCAGTTGCAAGTGTTTTTACAGAGGTTTTTTATTACAAGGATTTCTTTTACAAGGCTGTTTTGATGCATTAAAGACCACTTCACGCAAACCAAGAAAAACAGCTCATGACTCTTCAAGAGCTTTACCACTATTATTTATATACAATGGTAGACCCCTACTATGCTTCCAAGACCTTTACCCCAGGTAAAAAGCAGCCAGATCTCCTGCAAGACTGATTTTGAACGTGCTAGTGCGTGTTGTCGATACCAAGATCTCTCTTGCAACCAGTGGATTTTTAGAATACGAGCTTTGAAAAGTCTTGCCCAAAGCCAAGGCCTCATCAACAATAAGACCAACTAGTTGTGCAGAAATGCAGGGCCTTTGCTTGGCTTGATCTTCACTTGAAGCCTGGGAATCTCGTAGCTTGTAGTCGTCTTTTGGCAAGTGATATCTGTGGTTTTATGAACCTTATTCGATTTGCAAATGGCACACAATGTCTCCAAGAGAACACTATTTATGTTAGAGAAACGCAAGACGCCGAACACCTGCAGGTCAAAAGCGAGAATTAAGAAACACAAAGAAAGTCAACGAAACAGTTTCTAAGCAACTAAGTTATACAACATTACCTGCTTCCCATAACCGAGACTCTCAACCTGTGTCTTGTAAGTTTGTAAGAGATCAGATTACAGACGCTTGTTGTGGACAGGCACCAAGATTGTAAGATCCAAGACAGACAGCGTATTCTCACGGCCTAAGAAAGCCCTGACATTCCTTGCAAAAAAAGTTTTCACTTCTCCATTGTCAACATCCCTTTTGATAGATTTATACCCTTCTTTGCGGTCATTGACAAAAGTCAAGTGGAAAAAAAAGAAAACGTCAAACGTCACAAAGTTTTTTTCTTGCCTTAAAAACTACAAAGGATCTCAGTATGTGAGACTTACAGTTGCCCGATCTTTAGGAGCAGAACCGTCAACCACTAATAGTTCTCCAGATGTGGAGTTGGCGTAGATTTCAAAATTCTCACTCTTAATAACAACAAAATCAAGCGTACCCAAGTAACTTTTCGCACCACCTAGACCCGCACTTGCAGCCTCATCCAAGAAGAATCTTATCTTCGTTTCCGAGTAAAAGCTCAAGTGAATTCGAAATGAACCAATGCAAGTGACGATCGAGGTAGCATCCAAGTAAAGAGACAAAGGCTATGTTCCACCGTCTGCCTTGTTCTTTGTTTTGATTGCAGAACCCTCTATCCGCACAAAACTACCAACACTTAGAAAGGAAGAAAATTGACTTATTAGAGATGAACCGACGACGACAGTGACTGTGTTGGAGTTGTGTGAATCCACAAGATCAGCCTTGAAAAACTTCACAATTTTGGGATCGAAAAGCTTGTATGTACCATAATTGTTCAGCACACAACCCTCAATTGAAAATTTAGGAGTGGTAAGAGAGGTCTGTTATATGCAAAAAAGGCACAGCATGTTCTTCAGTACGAGGTTCTTGCTGCGGAAAAGGGTTGACTCTCACTTCATCGTCTTCAGTATCAATTAAAGCATCTACAAAACAATATATGAGAACATGAAAATATATTCACATCAAAAGGCAGAGGTAGACAGTCAATGTTTTTGGTTCAATATATACCATGTCTCTCGATCTTAACAATAGCCATCTTTGCTTTTTGCGCTTTCGAGCATCCAACTTGTGCGCCTAATGTAAAAGATGGACATTTCAAAATACAAAAGATGAACCAATATTGCATGGGCTTTTCTTCAAAAGAAGGTAGAATCAAACATACTGCAAGCTTGCCCTTTGCCTTTCGAGGGAGATGGTTGGATAACCAAGTTTGGTTCATTGTACACAATACGCTTGCGAGAAGTTATCGGAGTGCTTGCAGATGACTCACTCACATCAACCCGTACACATTCACGTTTGGAAATTCCACTTTTTGGATGCACAGTACGCGCAAGACTCACATTTTTTCTTGGCTCTATGAAACGAACATATCTAAGCAAAAACACCAAAAGCACGAGGAACACCATAACACCCATACTCCATACCGTCAATCTCCATGCTTTGTACACCACCATGACTATAGGCCATATTTCAGCACACTCGTTTGCTTTGTCTACATGACACAAACAAATATAAAGACTAAGAACGCTTTGCAACTATGATTCTTTCATCTATCATCCGAACAAAATTTACAAGGAAAAGGGGATCCAAAAACGAGGAGGGGGGGGGAGGGATTCAATGGCGTTTTGAAGCAGTAAGAAACTTTATTGCATCACCGATTCAACATAGAGAAATGCCACACAAGACAAACAGTAGTGGACAGAGCAAGGAAAGCAAATGTCGTTTCTTTTTTAACAGTGAGACAAGAAATATCGAACCACCAACCCACCATAAAGCATGAGGCTACAAAGCAAACAAATGATGCACAATTTACATTCTTTCAAGCTCGAACGGAGTTAATAGGGACAGGAAGAGAGAGAGAGAGAGAGAGAGAGAGAGAGAGAGAGAGAGAGAGAGAGAGAGAGAGAGAGACCAACGTAAGATGCAATGTTGCAATGCTAAGGGGAGAGACCAGCGTAAGATGCAAGGTTGCAATGCTAAGGGCACCGAGTCAGAGGAGAGAATATTTCACAAAAGAGAGAGAGAGAGAGAGAGAGAGAGAGAGAGAGACAGAGAAGGGAAGAAAAAGGCGGGGGATGGGTGATCAACACTGAGAATGCCTCAGGAGGCTCGTGACACACGACGAGCCAACATTTTAAACAACGCGAACTTCCTTTTTTTAAAGACAAAGAAAAAGAAAAGGAGAGGGATAAGTAGAAATAAAAGAGGGGAAGGGAGTGCTCGGCGTGAGCTAAGCATGTTCACACATAGTGTACACAACGAAACCTCTCTCAGTCCCTTGAAAGACAAAGACAAAGCATTGCACACACAAAAGAACACGCACAAGTGAAGGGACACATGCCAACCAAACACACAACAAGCATTGTCCTGCAAAAGAAAACAGATAATTAGAAGGCCTTCAATCCACAACTGTTGCATATCTCAACCGATCCGCCTTTAGATCCCTTTCTCACTAAATTGTCAATGGCGACAAGCAACATATGCCAGTGATAATGCAAGACACAATAAAACCTAACGACACAACCATCAGCAACAAAAAACCACTCCAAACACGACAACAAACAAAACAAGCATTCCCAAAAGTCGAGATGGACCATGTGCCTATGCACACAAGAATTCATTTACCAAATCATTGCACACATTGTAGCTGCCAGAACATTGAATGCACGTATTGCACGAGGAATGAGCTTCAACCTACTTGGCCAAACTCTTACAACCATAGCACAAAAACTGCATTTTGGCAGTATACGAAGAAATGGAACAAGTGTCCCCAGTCAACTTATTGTAAACAAGGTCTCACTGTATAAATTTCAGACATACACTTGTTGTAACATATAAAGAAGACACAAAGCATGAAGCACTCCACACGTTCCATAAGGCATACACATATACCTTGAATTTATAAGAATGATATACGACGACTTTACAATACATTTTCAATTGCCATCTCTAGAAGATTCACGTTCTGGTTCTGACAAAACGCACCTCAAAACAATACAACAAACTACCAACCATACCAGGACTTCTACATTTTCAATTGTCATCTGTAGAACATTCACATTCTAGCTGCGATAAAACGCAGCTCAAAACAATACAAGAAACTACCAACCACACTAGAGCTTCTACACTAATCCAAATCTGACGCGATCTAGATGTTTACAACAAACAGAACAAGTGTACTGACTTATAACCTACCCTATATCAAGAGGAACAATTCTGAAACCCAGAAAATTTTCGCCCTCGGTTCCAGAAAAAAAAGATTTAAAGAATCTGTTGATATGCATTTGGTGTGAATATATGTAATAAGGTGAAAAAAAAACCACAATGCATGGCATGCCCAACAAAACAGAGCAGACAATTGAAAAGAAAGTTTAAGCACATAACTTCTAAATGCCATGGCGAAAAAAATTATCCAGCAGACAATCTTTTGATTCTTCCCTTTTGCAAGAACACACTCATAAAACCCAACAAAACAGAGTAGACAATTGATAAGAAAGTTTAAGCACATAACTTCTAAATGCCATGGTGAAAAAAAATTATCTACTAGACAATCTTTTGATTCTTCCCTTTTGCAAGAGCACACTCAGAAAACCCAAAAAAACAGAGCAGACAATTGAAAATAAAGTTTAAGCACATAACTTCTAAATGCCATGGCAAAAAACTACCAGACAATCTTTTGATTCTTCCCTTTTGCAAGAGCACAATCATAAACAAGCTCTAAATTTTCAATGTGCATGCACAGGCAAAAAAGAACATACAGTAAACAACACAGCAGTCCATACAACAAGAACAAGATAAGCACCCCGACCTGCGAGCCTCCCAACATAGACCAGTCTGTGTGACAGAGAGAGTCATATTCCATCGATAGACTGTATACGCAGTGGATAAGAAGAGAACAGTCCGTGCATAGCATGAACACAAACCAAACTACATGTCAAAGAAAGAGAGCAGTACCTGACATAGGGGGAGCTCCAAAACACGCAACAAACACTACATCAAACCCTGCCTATTCAAAGGCGCAACAGAGCATGGCCGAAAATGGGAACACCACGTGAAGAATCATGTGATGATGACCCAGAATCCGAGCAGGATAGACACGGCATGGCGCACCTGAGAGGGTTGTGCTTCCACGGAGGCTCCACGTCATCGCAGTCGCAAACGGGCTCCAACACTGCACCGAGAGACCAGCTCCACAGACACACACAACAAGAGAGAAGAGGAAGGATGCAAAATCCGCCATCGTGCGGCTAAAGCGCAGGAGGGAAAGGGAGTCACAGAGAAAAACTGCCCACGCGGTAATACCTTCCCTCGGCCAATTACAGGGGGGGGGGGACACCTAAGTGCCCCAAGTTTGGGGCAAACACTAAGGCTGCCACTATGGCAGGCCAAAAACTCCGATGGCACTAATCTGAAAGACTTTCTAAAATGTTGGCTTTGTCCAAGCCTTAACAAGATCCACAGCAAAATCCTAAAACTCCCCATTACCATGTGACCTCAGTGTCACATTATAGGCAAAATCAAGCTTTGGGAAGATTAGAGCATACATGTCTCTTCATCATTTGTAGAGGTAAGCATCCAAATATGTAAGGAAACTCATTAAAGATGTACACTTGACATCTCCATGCTGAGCAAAATCAAAGCAGCGAGAGCCAAATGATCATGTCTAATCTTGATTTGAAAGTCCTAATAACATCAATGCACGTTGAATGTTGCTCAATTCTTCGCTCCACTCTCAAAAAGGAAGGAATTCTTTGGTTAGCACATATGTTCTACATTTGCAATAACCTTTTATCTCTCTTAGCAAGCACTAGAACTTTCTCTGATTACAAGGAGATGAGTCAAAAAATGCTTGACAACGTGAAAGATCTTTTATGAGATCCAAAAATGTCTAAAGGCAAACATTGCAAGCAAGCTGAGTAGAGCTTCAATGTTTATGCCCATCATTGTCTTTGTGAATTTCTTTGCAAATCTTGATGTGAAAGTCTCTAGAACAATGAAGTCGGCTAAGTGCTTAAACAATGAAGATGTGTTAGAATTTGTGGACGAGGGTTGGAGTCAAAAACAGTGAATGGGATCCTTTGCAAAGTGCAATCTGGCTCCATTACCTATAAATACATGATCCATACCCAAAAATTCATTATTTATTTTTTTATAGTCAAAAATAGTGAATGGAGTCCTTTGCAAGTGCAATATGGCTCCATTACCTATAAATACATGATCCATATCCAAAACTTCATTATTATTATTTTTTATAGTCGATGGCATCTTGTTGGGGGGGGATTTGGTTCCTTTAGATCAAAACATGGATGATTTCAATGAGAACCCCATTCAAGATGCTGATGTATGGATGCACAATTAACACTTTGCAACATTGAAGATAAGAACGAAGTGCTCATTGTACCAAGTGAGACAGGACTTACACAATGAGGAGATAGATTTATCTTGGTATTTTTCCTTTCTTGATGGAGGTATGTTGAGAATTTTGAAGGTTTTCTCATCTTGTAGAGGTACTGGTTTGAAGAACTTTTTTGAATCTCTACCTTCATATACTTTAGATAATCATATCCTTGTCCATAAGTGTGACGTATGATAGTGGGCTGCATATATGTATGCATCTTGGAAGAGATCAATTAAAAATTCTTCACAACAGCCTCCTCCATACATGGCAAGGCACCTCTTGTCCATCTCATATCAATCTTAAGATGCTCTGCTATTTGTCTACACACCCTTTGGAAAGGAAGCCTTGAAATTTCAATCGTAAAAGCCTTTTGTGCTCTCCTTATCTCCCTCAAGCATCTCACCTTCTAAGAGAATCTCTTTTTCTTTACAGGCGGGAGTTTCATACCAACTCATGTTGCTTGAAGAACGCAGCTCCCTTATCTCCTTGTGAGATCTCACCTTTTCCTATTGGTGAAAAATAAGCTGGTGTTCCCTTGACATCTCTTGCTTTGACATTTTCTCTAGGAACCTTCCTTGCAGTTTGTTTGGTCCTTGCCACATCTATAGATTAGACCTAAAAGGAGAAAAAATTATGCACATAGAGTCACTATAGGTTTTCTTCAACAAACTATCTTAGACCTATTCATTAACTTCAAATGGACACATTCTAACAATATTGCACCAAAAATAATACTTTGTCCTCTCTATGCAAAAACATTGTAGCCGGACATACATCGGCTACATTATTTTCACATTGAGAGGACACATTCAAGTAAACTTTTAAAGTTATCTCTAATGAATATATAAAGACATAGAGATACATTGATTTTCCTTGGAACACTATGTTAGACCTCTATATTCAGTTAAAAAATACACAATCTAAAAGGTAAAAATTGTGTCCCCTCTATGGGAAAATAGTGTATCCGAACCAATGTTCGGCTACTCTATTTTTGACACTACCAGCAAATGTCAAACAAAAACACTCATGTCATCTCTACATTATAACATTATAGCCAGACCAATGTCCGACTACTCTACCAAAAAAAGTTTAAAAAGAACACTTGTGTTGTGTTAGCGGGTTGCCGCGACGGACATCTATAGAATAGCTATCGGGCACTAACATAATGTCAATACTCAAGGAAGTGACTCGGATAGGGCACGGAGACTCTTTGACATTGTTAATCTTGAGAAGCGAACCTTAACAAGCAAAGACAACAACTCTACAAGCAAAGAAACACTCAATGATCAGGGAAATCTGCATATGTCCTTTCTCACAACTCTAGGTCACCATGGCATTTCAACGCTCGAACGGATTCAAAATGCAACAAAACTTTAGGAGGAGGTTTAGGACACCTAGGGGCACTATCCTACCAAGTATGGTTGCAATCCAACAAGGTACCAAAATCAAGATCCCTCATAAAAAAGGTCCTGAAAATTGCAACAGAGCAGTCCAGAAAGGTCGCCCTATGATCTAGGAACACTCTCCTATGGTCAAAATGATTAAAAACTATTATCTAAGCACTCAAATCTGAAGATTAGGCTCACTAACACATAGGCGCGAACCTCAACAAAACTGACAATGCTTACACTTAATTGAGAGAGCAAGGAAGGAGGAACACAATGCAAGTTTTCGATTTGAAAATGGATTAGCCAATCATTAAAAAAGTTGATTACAATTTGGAGCAACTTAGTAGCTCGAGCGTACGTACAACAGAGCTCTTTCTCCTTCTAAAAATAAGCCTCCTTTTCACATTAGAGTTATTGACCTTTACACCTAGGGCTTTCTAAATGGCTAGTGGCCAATTCACATGGAGACACCATTACAACTCAAGAAATTGACCTGCTACTCTGGAATCAAGATTTACACATAGTATTACTACACTAGCTCGGAGAACTAGTAGAGTACAAATGTGGTGTTCGGCTACGTGTCCGGCCAGATGGGCACCTGTTCGACTGTCTCCTAACATTTCCCCCTTCCTAAATCGTGTCGTCCCTTGATACGACCTTGTGCAGTCTTGTCATAGGGTTGTCTTCAGCTCTGTCTTCAAGGTTGGTCTTCATCTTGGGAAGTGCGTTGTTGTTGATGATGCTCCCCCCTTCCTTGAGTGATGCATAGTTGTCGTGTTTTTGATAAGTGATTTGAGCTTTGATTGTTAAGACATCTTTTCTTCTTGATTGCATTCTCCTCTTTTTTACCAATCTTAGCTGCCGTAAAGATGGATGTTGATGTGTCTGAGCTTGTAGAACTAATTCTCTTTGTGGCGTGGTCCACTGCAATTTGATTTTTCCACAATAGATAGCCAATGTTGAAGCATTGTGTGAGCTGCTTATGGTTGTTGTGGATAACTCGCTTGCTGAATTTTTCATTGCTTGTTGTTGTAGGACATTCTGTGACTTTCCATTGTTTGATGGAGCATTGTTGTCAACCTTGGAGATAAAAGATTCTCTTAATAAGCGTATGGAGACTTGCAATTTTTCCTCCAAGCTGTTGTCAATTGATTTGGGTAGCCATTTCCTTATTGTTGATGTAGAAGGAATATATACAAGAAGATGATGTGATTCTAGGGGTAGGGTCTAAAACCTAGATGACCAAAGGGAAAAACCCGGTGGGAAAAAAATACCTTTGGTATACGCTCTTATTGGAGTTGAGCATTTTGACTTGAAGTACTTGTCATGCAAGGTGAGTACTTTGAAGAAACCAAGGAAGAGTGTCTAATGCAAGTGCCAATTATGGGACACTCTATATGCATACGAGAAATTGGTCGAACAAAAGCATGCAGTACATACACAAGGTTAGTTGATTGGTGCTTCAAGGAAAAAATGTAGCACATGTGACGTCAAAGGATGTCTCAATAGCTTCCACGTTTCCAAGAAGGTTTTTTGATGCAGATGCTTGTCCATCATACATCACTGTGTTGAGTGCGTGAGTGTCTTTTGGACTTCCTCCTACACTTACCACTATACTACAATGACTTAGACTCTTATGCTCACCTATACCAGCATGAGCGACACAACGCAATTATGCTCAACTCTTCTAGCTTGAGCAGTACCTAGAATAGCTAAGACACTTAGACCACAGAGAATATTATATGAAGGTTTGGACTAGTGCCTCACTCATTTAGTGGCTTAGCTGTCCGACTCTGACTTTTATGCCATGTATTTTTAATGGCGACTTGGACTTACCTGTTCAAGGCTAAAAACCCAATTCCATAAGTTTTGGAAATTTAGGCCTCTTCCATTGTGTTGGTCTTTGGATGCCACCATTTTATCGAGTAGATTGGCATATTTTGGCTCCTCTTGAGTAGCTTGTCGAGTGTGACTGATGTAGCCTTTGCTTTATCTCCCATGAGAAGCGGTTGAATTTGTGTGTGGGTTCTTTGTGTTTGAGTTTCCTCGAGTAATTTTGGAACCCATCTTGTTTTTGGTCCTTGTGTGAAGTCTTTGGCATTTTACCTTCTTCTATAATTTGATGGACACAAGGCTTCGATAGACAAAACTGATTGTTTCCATTGTAGAAGCCTTGATTTTGGAGTTGATGACGAGGTATCCATCTAGAGATTGTAGCATCCTTAGTTACAATTGGCTTCTGTTGGATGTTGGTTGTTTTTGCTAGCTTTTGGACGAGCTTGTGCTGCCTGATTTCTCTTGGTTATTCCAGATTGAGCTACAACTTTTGGTTACCATATCTGAGTGTTACCTTCATAAAATCCTTGTGCTTTGAGTAGCTTGATTGGAATCATCCGTTGTTGCATCTATTTGTGATGGGTAGCTTCGTTGAAGTTTGACTTCGACACCCATACTTCTTCTGTTGCCCGCTTGGAAGGTCTTTTTGTCTATCTTTTGTTGTTGTTATTTTGCTTGCTTGAGTTTTTTGTATTTCGTTGAAAGCTTGGCTCGCTCCTTGTAGAACTTCTTTTTTGAGGTGAGTAGATCTAGGCTATTACTTTAGGCTTTTTGGCCCAAACATTAGCGTTTCCTTGGACGTAGCCCTGAGCAATGATTGACTTGTTTGATGCTACCCACCCTTTCACCTTTTTTGTTGATGTAGAACTTGTGTTTCATGTTTCCAAATTGGGTCTTTGACTTTGATGTGCTCTTTGGATACCAATACTTGGTTGACACTCTTCGGCTCCCTCCTAATGCTTTGATGTGATGGAAACATTGGTTGATAGAATTTTTATTTCGGTTTCCATTGCATTGTTGATGGTTTGGCTCTTGATGTAGAGGCTTCACGGGAAGTTTGATGGAAGTTCGTTGAGGGTAAAGTCGTCTTGAAAGTTTGATATACTTCAATGTTTACCTTTGCTTTACCTTTTTTTGCTATGCTTGGTTGCTCCTTTTTTGCCTTGACTTGAGGTGCTTTGGGGCTTTTTATGATGTTGTTGTTGAAGCTTTTGGTTTTTGTTGAAAGAATATGTTGCTCCATCTTTCTGTCAAGATCAGACTCTCTTTGATATGATGGGAGTCAATTATGTGGAAAGTATCCTTATACTTCCCGATACTCAACTTGAGTACAGTTTCTGCCACTCCAAAGCTAGGAATTGTCGTTTTAGAACTTGTGTACACTATCTCCTCTAGCTCAATGATTTGTGGTTTTCCCATCATGATTCATGTTCCATAAGTCATTAGTGTCATGCCAAGGGTAGGACTAGACGGGCACGGCCCGACGGCCCGGGAAATGTGCCAGACACACATGCAGTAAAGGGGTCTATATATGGAAGAGGGCCAAGGGCCTATATATAGGATGGTTGGGAGGTTATTTGCATGTCTGTCTACCCGCCGGCCTCTCATTGGTATCAGAGCTCAGGGGAGATAGGGAGGAGCAAGGAGAATCTTGGAGGCATGACGAGGGGAGATGGGGAGGAGCAGAGAGAGAAGCTTGGAGGTATGGTTCTTTTCTCTCTCTCTCTCTCTCTCTCTCTCTCTCTCTCTCTCTCTCTGTGTGTGTGTGTGTGTGTGTGTGTGTGTGTGTGTGTGTGTGTGTGTGTGTGTGTGTTCATGGAAGCTTGGTATACATATTTTCTCTCGATCTTGTCCCAAGGGGCGCCATGCATTCCATCATGCAAGGCATGCATGAGGCATGCAAGAAAGGTTTGGTCGAGAGGAAAACTCAACAGCGAGGGCAGTGGAAGCGACTGCTTACACAAACCAAGCCGTGGAGAGGAGGACGAAGGTCCGCAGGATACAACCCCAAAGTTGGGAAATGACAGAGGGTCGAATTCTGCAAAATTGGCATCTATGAGCATCGTTGGGGTCGCGCTGCATCTAGGAGAAAATATCGATGCTACGGCATGACCATCATAGCAACAGGTCGCGAGTTACCTCCCTCTTTCCCTCTGCGCAGTTCGTTCTGCCCGCCATGTCCAATTGTGAAGCTTTTTGTTCACACCGGCAAACGTCCAAGGTTTAAATTGATCATTTATTTTAGGCTTGGGGTGCATGCACACCCCGTGAAGCAGAACAGGTTTTCGACCAACAGTTTGCCGATGAAGTCATGCCGGCAGGAGAAGCACATAACAGTTTTTAATTGTTGTGAATGTTTGCATGTCATGTCGGCAGCGGAGTAAAATTCAAGGAAACTCGCACACACAAGCTATGTGGCCGACAAGGTCGTGGAGCTACGAGCAAAGAATTGAAAACAATCAAGTTCTGTTTGAAATCGGCAAACATCCTTAATGCTTCAGAACTTCGGTAGACACCAATTTTCATGAAGAAGCACAAAACCAAAGCAGGTTTTGATTATGGGAAAGGTAACCATTATGAGAATGAGGTAAATTATTTCATTTTCTTTTTCTTGGTTCCTCAATCACAGATACTACATGTAGGCAAGGTTGCATGGCAACCAAGGCAAGCCAGGCAGGGCCTGTGACATATACGATTGAGGTATTCGGCAAGGCCGACCAGTAATTACTATTGCAAGAAACTGTTTGGCATGGCCGGCTTGATGATTGGCAAGGCCAATCATTAAGCCGATTCTCAGAAGCTAGAAATCAGCAATGAAACATTCTACGGATTTCTGAAAGATAGTACGACTATTTTTCTCCAATCTTCAAAGTTTATTTATTTTTGGTTGGGACAAAGGAGCAAGGCTCGTCCGCAGCTGCTCATGGCCACAGTTTTCAATTTGCTTTCGAATCGGGCAAGGCCCTTGGCAGCAAGAACCACATTATCTATTGCACAAAGCAACAGTGTATGGAAAATCATCTCTCAGTTTCCTTTTTGCTTGCAACTCATTCGATTTTTGGTTCTTACGACAGCAAGATTCGTCGGCAGGTGTACTTAATAAGCTACGCAGTTGATTTTTATTTATTGAGCATGTGCTTGATAACTATGGTATGTCAATGACCGTCTATGATTGATTAAGGATATCATTCATAGATTCCAGTAGGTACACAATGAACGCTCGACAGGGTCGATTTTCTTTTGCTATGACATCTGTTTGTTAGCATAAATATCCTTTTGCTATGAGCTCTCAAGAACTCCCTAAGTGGTTAAGGGAAGAAAGGCTTCCAATTCGGCATCTTACATTGAGATTTCCCCGTCTGGATTATGCTATGAGCATAACAACTTGGAGAGATTTATCAATTTGCCTGCATGTTATTTCATCACGTGTTATTTCATCACGTGCAAAGCCGGAGTATATGATACACCTGATAACTGGATACAGCAATGACCAGGTTAGACAATTTTTAAGTTTATTAGTTTTTTTTTCCATGTTTACACTTTTACTTGGAAACGATTGTTTTTGTGCAAAGAAAAGTGCTTTGGCAGTTTTACACAAAGCAAGGCTTCTCTCTTGTGCCAAGATATTTCCCATTGACTTGGTATTAAGGGCATTGGCACGCAAGTTTGGGGAGCTAGTACGATCAGAAATTTGCTCCCATTTTAGGTGTGGCAACATCACGTTATGATGTATCACTACCAATGCAGACTGTGCAAGGCACTTAAGGTTTTGGATCTCACGCTTGAGGCCGTCATAGTAGCCAAGGGCTCACAACCTTGCATGCAAGGCATGTTAGCGAGGTGGACTGACCTCCACCACATCATGGATTACGCTTCCGCTATAACACCAGACACTCTGTCAAGGACAAGATATGTTATGGATTGTTTAACATGATTTTTGGTTGCTGACAACGCACAACACCACTAAAAAGAACCTAAATCTCGGACTTAATTCGTAGGCAAAGTGCCATATCTAAGTCCTCATCGTACAATCACGCCCCCTACAAGGTCAATGGGTCAAGCTGTGACTCGTGTTTTATGTTACCTCTCTCGATGAGAGCGTCATACAGGCAGATTGATGCATGCTTACAGGCTAAGCTGCACGTTTGGCATAAGATGCACAAGAGCATAGGAACAAAGTATACACGTCATAGTAGTTTAAGGAAACTTCCTCAGCCCAGCAAGCTCTCTCTTTATTTCTATCTTTTCTTCTCTCTCTTTAAGGGAATAATGAAAATCTTCTAAGAAGCTTTTGATACGTGTTTTTCTCGTGAGTCAACCTGAGCCAAGGTGCTCTAACTCTCAGCTAGCACGTGGCTAAGATGCTACTCAAATTAGTCTTCATCGGTTCGTCCATTGAACACTAATTTGCACAAGGGCTATGAGCCACACAGGCTAAGAGCCATTGTCAGGCCAAGGGTAAGACCCAACTATTGGCATTCCTTGGGTGATTGTTTTCAAGAGTGAACAGATCTACCCATGGAAGTACATCGACATTAAGGGACAAGCAATGGTCTTGTCATTTAGGATGTTTACAGTGTCATTTTTGCACTACATGTTTTCAGTGCGACACTCAAGTTGAGTTTTTGATAAATCTTCAACTCACAGCACCTGATCTCTACAAGGAAGTATAGATGCAGCAATCAGTTGAGACGGCATGGCTGTCCACAAGAGCTAGGCAGTTCACTTGTGTGGATTTCTTGCTCTCTCTATAGCACTACGGAGTGTCTATGGACATATTGTTTGGGGTACGACCCGGGGGGTGACTGCTAAATCACCCCATAGGCATTGAGGATCACAGTTTGATCTCTCCCAGTTAAACTTTCAAGGAAAGAATTCCGCAATCTACCACACGGTAGCAGACGAATTCAACTTTTCGAGTTGATTCCAATCATTATGTACACGGTTAACTATGTTGGTTACTGTTGCCTGCTAGTTGAGCAGTTTCTATAGAGGGTCTTACCAAGGGGTTTGACTACGTAGATGTTAACCAAAGGGGTTGGATTGCACAGGCAACACCCACGGTTTCCAATGCAAGTCGTATAAATATGCTTGAATATTTCAAAGCCATGCCAAGGGCATGTTGGAACAGAGTATTTTGGACCGTAGCATCCACTATACCTTATGCTGTTACGAACCTAGTTTTAGGGTTCGATTTGGCACATGTTGTCACATGGGATACAACATGGTCTAGGAACTCAAGGAGTTCAGTTGAGCCAGTGTGGAGCATGATAATGAGGGTCCCTCTCACTCTTGTCGCGGAGTGTTTGCAGTTACCTCCACACACAAGTACCAGCTCGTACTTGATGGATGTCTCTTTTCTTGATATCCTTGTTTGAGACATATTCCACATGTGGAGAATATGAGTCTCTTGGACTGACACTGGCGCCAACTTTTTACCAATGTGTCGCGACGAAGTCCCTAGGTGCTAGTCGCATCCATTGGTTCGACCATTTTAAGCACACAGTATCAGGAGCAATTTCAGTGGCCAGAAATTGTTGGGTACTAAGTACAAACTTGTTACGATTACAAATGCTGTGAAACCCCCTTAAGGGAGGGTATTTTCTACGTGTAGCTAAGTATGCTATGTACATGAGAATGTCTCATGGTTGGTACCTAGGTGTGACTAGGTTGTCACATTCTATTATGGTCCAACTTTTGTTGCAAAATATGCTATATTCATGAGAATGTCTCATGGTTGGTACCTAGGTGTGATCGGGTTGTCACATTCTATTATGGTCCAAATTTGTTGCAAGACTTTCATGTACGTACCGTGGAAAGTCTCGTCATGGAGTTGCGGTTCGGATATGTTTGTGTTAAATGCATGCACACTAGGTGTTATGGGCCCTAGTGTTTACCACAAATTTATTCAGAGCGGAATGCAAATTCATAGACATTATTGTTTCTGCAATTTTTTGCAAGTGCTGCCCGTGCAATCTCTCTTGCAAATTTAGTATGAGTTTACACCCTGCCATACAAGGTGATGGTTGAGTATGGGTGTTCGTGATTGGCTGCTTGAAACTCCAATCTGATTTCAACCTAGTTGGTTGTCTCCATTCCATACTGAGTATATAGTTGGATCCTCAATGATCGAGTCATAGTTTGTCGTCAATCGTGGGCGACTGTCTGTAAGTGGTTGGGGGAAAGCATCTCACTCTTACTATTGCTATTCATCCCGCGTAGGATGGGCAGCTTACAAGCGTTCTATTTGGTACTAAAGGATATGCAAAGTGCATACGTTAGTAAAGCACACTAAAGGATACATGCAAAGTGCATACGTTAGTGAAGCACACTAAAGGATATGCAAAGTGCATACGTTAGTAAAGCACGCTAAAGGATATGCTAAGTGCATAAGTTAGCAAGAAGTGAAACAACTAGATCTGTTACCTTTCTGGTTTGGAGTTTGCTTCATATGATGAAAGGCATGTTACTGCTAGTTCTAGTCTCTACCTGTTATTCTCAAGTTATTAACCTTAATCATCAGTTTGGATGAGGTTGACTATTGGCAAGAAACCATCGCAAGTCAAGGACTTGGTTGCTACTGATGAGTAGGTCAACATAGTACTTTCATGGAAAGATGAGCCGAGGTTATATTGCACATTCCAGTACTTTCAGAAAGTCTGAACCCTGGGTATGCATTTAAACACCTCTTAGTTGTGATAACTCATTTAGCATTCTCAAGTGAGTTCTAAATGGAGCCTTCACGCTCTTTTGATTATGATTCGGTTAACCAAGATGGTTGCACAGGGACAACAATGTAGAAAATCAAGATGTTACTCTTGATTTCATTGAACCTCTCAATGAATCGGGTTCTGATTCAACAAACCGTTGGATCCATGAGGGATGCCACGGTGGAAAACATTAGTGTTCTTATGAAGATACCACCACTTGTGTTTTCGAGAATGAAAACGCTTCTCCAAGGGGGGAGTAATGTCATGCCAAGGGTAGGACTAGACGGGCACGGCCCGACGGCCCGGGCAATGTGCCAGACACACATGCAGTAAAGGGGTCTATATACGGAAGAGGGCCAGGGGCCTATATATAGGATGGTTGGGAGGTTATTTTCATGTCTGTCTACCCGCCGGCCTCTCAATTAGATTCTTTCTCGCTTCTGGATCTATCACAGCTAAACATGTGATTTTGAGTCCTGTTTCTCCACATATTCTGAATTTTGTCATAGGAGAAAGTCGATCTTCTTCCTTATCCCTGTTCTTGTTTTGATCTTGTGTTTGTTGAACATTTGACGTTAAACTTGGAAACTTTGCTCCTTCATCTGCTTTCATTTGCACTTTTTCTGTAGTTGGATTCTTTGAAAATGATTTTGTCAATTCTTCGGTATCTTAATGATGACATATTCTCGTGGTTGTTATGTTTCCTTCGTTTTTACTTTTGCCTCGTGCTCCAAGACGTATCCATCTGTCTCACTGTTTTTGTTTTCACACTCAAAAACTTCATTAGCTTCCTTCAACACCTTTATTGTAAATAAGGGAGTTATGTCAAAGCCATCTTCATCACAAGATTTGGTGTTGGTCACCTCATTTATGCAAACATCAAGAGTCACCTGTATTTGATCCCATCCAAACGGTTCAAATAACTCCTCTGGGAATGGCTCCTTAATGTAAGCTTCATCTTCTACAGAACGCTCTAGGATGCAATCGTCCTTTCTAAGACTTTCACACTCCGAAGCTCCATACTTCCAAATATGTGCTTTGTGTTGTAGCCAAGCAGGTACCTCATTTTTCTCTTCAATTGTGGAGTGTAATTCTTCCCCCATGGTTCTCTCTATATTTCTACAACTATGATCTTTTAGACTAATTTTTGTAGTAACCTCTTTGTGTCTCAAGTAGATATAGTCATAGCCTCAGTCTTGTACCATTTTGAGCTGACACATGAATGGTCTGCCCAGTATGATATCAAAGTTTCTACTCTTATCCAAATTCATTATGGCAAAGGTATACTCTATTCCACACGAGGATACAATGCTTTGTTCTAATATTCCTATCAGTCTCTCCACGTATCCATCTACTAATTGCAGTTTCATTCGAGTTTTTGTAAGAGCAGGCTTTCCCCATTTTTTCCATATTTCTTTGGTTGCAATAGCAATTCCTACTCCACTATCTAATATAGAAACCGTATTTACTCCTTTGTACTCAAGTGGTAAGGTGGTGTTTTCTTCTTCTCCTTCACAGTTCGCAAGTTGGTCATGTGAAGGGATTTTCAACCACATGTTTTCCAAGTTTTTGCCTATTTGGCCCCATAGATGCGGTCTAATTTCTAGTAGCTCTGAGAGATAAAGTGTGCATTGTATAGGAGAAGACATCAATTCATGCAAGCTCTTGGTATCCATCATTTTTGGTCTTGCTTTCCATTGAGAAGGTAACATTTTAACCTCTGATTTTTTTTTTTGAGTTCTCCTATGAAAGATGGCAAAGTCTATAGAGAGTGTGGTTTTCTCTCTTCAGATGCTACAGACCCAACATCCACATATAAAGACCTTCTATCCCCTGGGAAAAATTCATGATCCATGCTTATCTCAGGGATAGGTGCTGACTGTAAAGTAGCACTATCATCTTTTTGGTTTCTAATCAATTCCCATAAGGATTGTGTCCATGGTTCTTCTAAATCTAGAATAGACATTACTGCTTTTGTGATCCCACCCCATCTGTTGTATTGGCTACTTTCCTTGTATCTAAAGGTGCCTCAACTCCTGGATCTTCCTGGTCTTTGTTTACAATACCATGGCTTTCCAATTCTTGAATTTTTCCACGGATTAGCACCTCCATTTTTGGAGCATCTGAAATATGTGGTTCCATAAGAGCTTGGGCCACTTGGATGAGCTCCTTGCACATTGGAAACCTCTTTTTTTCATACCTTGGATGAGGATATATTAGCCATCTATCCTCTTGGGTTTGATTGGGTTTTAGCCTAGCTTCATAGGGCTTCAAAATTGCATCTAAAGGTTCAAATACTTTGTCCACCAAGACTGAACCTCTCGAGTTAGTCTTTGACTCTTTAGGCCCCTTTGCATTTTTCTTCATTTCTTGCTCGTGCTTAACCTGTTCTTTGGTTTGGAGTAGTTCAATTTCCAAAATAGCTTTCTCATGTAGCCTCTTTTCTTTCATTTTGTCTCGTTTGGCTTTCCATGATTTCTTGTAGTTCTCAACGATAAGTTTTCAATTTCTGTTTGGGGTGGCAATAAGGGTTCCTCAACAACTGAATTTCTAGCAGCTTCTTGAGCTTGAGCTCGAGTCATCACCTTTACAGGAATTATGGGTTCTACCTTAGATCCGCTTGAAGAAGACATCACTTCTACAACATTCATTGTTGCTTTCCCTTTGTAGTTTGGATTCTTAGCAAAGTGTTGGTGTAGATGGTCTCTTCCACAACGTTCATAGACTACAAATAATTCTATTCGTGGACCCTTGTTTGGACAACCTCGTGCCCAATGGTCATCTCCACACTCATAGCATGGACCTTCTTGTTTCATAGCTAGTGATCCAACCAATGGTTGTTCTTGCCTTGTGAGGATGTTCTTTGAACCATACTAGTGATTGGCTATGACATGAGCATATTTGTATCCATGGAGTACTGATTTCTTGTAGGTTGTGGCCCATGTGTTGGCTGAGTGCAATTTAGTACAACTCTACCATCATTCAGAAGAGGTGGTTGTTGCCCTAGAATTTGTTGTGGTTTTGGTTGAGTATTACACCATGGACTGAGATGATCCCATCCACAAGTATTACATATTCTCAATTGAGGTTGTCGTACATTGAGATTTTGTTTGTAGCCTTGTTTTATTCTTCTAATCACCCCTTCAACCACTTGATCAATGATTTTTCCCAAGGATTTTGAACATCTTTTTTTTGTTGATTCGCTCTTCGAAGATGAGGCACTACTAGTCGCGTTGTCTGTATCTTCAGTCACCACTCCATAAGCCTTACAATTGTCAACTAGATATAGAGCATCCTTTTAGATGTAGGTCATTTTTGAGAGTTTCATTCCTCAAGACCTCTATGAGGACAATTGATAATCTCTCATCTTGCGGTAACTCTCTCACAATACATCTCTCTATGTATCATTTGAAGCGAAGTAGAGCTTCCTTTACTCTCTTGTTCTTTCTCTATTTGAAAGCATAGATCTATGACACCATGTTGTGTTTGATCCACCTTTTCAAGAACTCCTCAACAAATTCTTGTAAGAGTTGTGCTATGTTGGGAAAAACATCTCTGCTTAGTGATTGGAACCAACTCAAAGCCGCTCCTTCCAATGTCAATCCAAATCCCTCATACAGAGTATGGAAATCCACAACCTGTTCATCTCTCAAAACTTGTTTGAAGAGTAAGACATGAGAATATGGATCCTCCGACCCATCGTATTTTGTTTTGACACATTAAGCCACTTGATATATTCTTAATCTCTATGGTACAGCCACCAATGTAAACAATTTGTGGTCTCTTGGAAAGACGTCTCTTGTCCTCTCCTCTAGTCTTCGAGAAACTCCCAGTGTAATCCTCTCTAAAGTGTACTCTGGCATCTTTTTTGGCTAAAAGTAGGTCGACATTGGAGGACCCTTGTACGTATATCTCTGTAGGTCAATTGATTGATAAGTTTGTACTCTCTTCCATACTTATATGCCATCAAAACTTGCACTCCGTGGGCATCTGTATATGTGAATGCATAGAGGTTTTTATACTCCCTAGCATAGGGCCCTACACACTTGTAGAAGATATATGGATCCCCGTTTGTGAATCTGTATAAGCCCTCATAAGTTTAATCCATAAGAACTCTCATGGATTCATTGGTTCTAATGAATCTCACGTTTGGTTTGTTGATCAGAGGATGCCTATCCTCTAGGTATTCTCCCAATCCCCCTGTTGTCGGCATTGCAATGTTCTTCATGTCTTTGAGTGGAGTAGAGAACCCTGGTGGTGAATTATTTTTCATGGTCAAGGCTCACTCAAAACTCTCAAGGTAGCCCTTAACAACCCCACCTTGTCTTAGTGCAACTTATCCCTTGTTGCCCCTGGTTACGTCTCTCAGAAGTTAGGTCTTTGAGGCTTTTTTGGTCTTTGGAAATTGGTCTTGGGATACCCTAAAATTTTGGATTTAAAAAACCTGGAAAAATTCAGCTCTAAAACCAAAAATTTAGCTCTAGTTGTGTCCTATTGTCCGCAAGCTTTCTTCCATGCTATACCTGACTCAATTTGAAGTTGTCTAGTAGAAGTTACAACAATTTTGGTGAACTGCACTTGAAATAGCAGTCAAGACAGTTCCAGGACCAGAACACATGAACTTTGTCTTGTATCTTGGTCTCGAGAAGGCATTTTTAGCTCAAACTTGAGATTTGAGATGTAGTTAAGTATGTCGACAAGATCACCAACTCAGATACCCCCACTATGCTGAGGTATATGAATCACGATCCATATTCCTCTGTCAAATTTTTTTCCTCCAAATTTTTTAAATTTTGATTGTATGTAGACAAGGTCATGTGCATGCTCTGTACCAATTTTCATCAAATTTTGAATTGGTTTCATACGTTAAATAGCCAACACTAGGTCTACACTGCGGTTTTTAGTCTGTCACCTGTTTTGCTCCCTTTTGACCCAAATTTACTTTTTTTTTTTCAAAATTGGAGTTGGGGATGTGTTTCCTTGTGTATGCACTAATGATCTGGAAAGTTTCAGTTCAAGTTTTCACTATGAGTACATGGATTGAGATCCATGTTTGGAGCCCAAATTAACTCTTTTTGGTACCATCAAAATCAACATGATTAGTAGATCCTATGGTATCAATTTTTTTTAAAATGGACCTCTAGATTGAAAATTAGGTCAATTCTGGCACGTGCTCAGAGTACTTGGCAGTTTTGGGCTTATGGTCTGGTTTTTTATATCCAAATTCAGTTTTGAGAAGACCACTAGATTTCTTGTGATGTCCTCTAGCTATGGTGTAAATATGGTATCAGTCTGTGACAACAAAACATGGATCGTGATCCATGTACCTATGTGTCAGATTGCACTAGAACTTGGCACACATCTTTCCCTTGGTCTCCTGATCCCTGTTGTATGATTTTTGTAATATTTGGACTTGTTTAGGTCAGATAAAAGTCAATCCCCGGGTCTATTTTAGGGTTTTCACCTTGAACTATTTTTGGCACTTTTGATGAGTTTTTTGGACTTTTTTGACAAAACTTCTTTGGAGACTTTTGTTCACAATTATCTCTGCTACAGGTTGGAAACGTTTCTGTCCAAAATTTCCTCAGGGGTACATGGATCGTGATCCATGTTCCACTACTTTTGTATCTAAATTTTTGGTGTGCTGATAGCTTGTGATGTTTGTAGCTTGCTCCACAAATCTTTTTGAATTTGAATCAGTTTTGCACAACCAAAATTGACTTCCACAGTCTAATGTGGCAATTTTGACAATGTTCTTTTTTTGGCTCTTTTGACCACTTTTTGCAACTTTTTTGCATATGGTTCTTTTGGGAAAGTTGTTCCAAATGGTACCAGCTATCTACTGCTCAAATCTCAGCCAAAAGAAATTCAAATTTTTTTCATGAGGTACATGGATCGCGATCCATGTTTGACTTCATTTTGACATGAAACTTGGTCAACTTGTAGTCCATGTTGTGGTGACACTCTTTCCCAAATCTTTTTGAATTTGGACAATTTTTTCCTAGTCAAAAGTGAGTTTTTTTGTTTGCCGTGCGATTTTTGACTAGTTTCTGTATTTGGCTATTTTGACCAACTTTTTTCACCTTTTTGACATTGTGCCTTTTGGGAAAGTTGTTCCAAATGGTACCCCCTATCTATTGGTCTAGTTCTTGTGTAGAACTTCAAAAAAGGTACATGGATTGCGATCCATATTTTGAAGCTAAATTGACTTTTCTCGATACCATTAGGATCAACATGTTTACTAGATGCTATGGTATCAAGAGTTTTGGATTTGGACTAGTTTTTGTCATTCAAAAGCAAGTTCTTCTGTCTGTCCTGCGGTTTTTGGCTATCTGGAAAAATTTTGGTGTTTTAATTAATTTTTTTCAATTTTTGGCTATGATCCCTTTTGGCAAAGTTGCTCCACTAGTTATCAGGGATGTACTTGTCAAATATCAGCCCAAATGTCAAAAGGCACATGGATCGCAATCCATGTTTGGCAGCATTTTTTCATGAATTTTGTTCTGCAGGTTTTCTATCCCCTGTAGAAGCCAAATCTCACTCGTTTTTAAATTTGGATCCCAAAAAGTTGTAAAACCCCAACTTGTTTTGTTGTTTTTTCCCTAACAATCAATTCTGATGTGATTTTTGCCTTTTTCTTTCAATAAAACTTGATCAAAGCAATATCCCACTAATGCTCAATGTCATTGATCATTTTTCACCAAAAATGGTCTCTGGGGTACATGGATCGCGATCCATGTTCCTCACAAAATCTGGCCAAACTTTCCACATTGCTTCTAGAGAGTCTACTAATGCCCTTGATCCACAAGTTCTTGAATTTGGATCACTTTTAAGGTCTGTACCATCAAATTTTTAGAGTTTCAGAGTTATGGTCATTTTTGCCAAAATATGGTTTTTACCTTTTTTCCCCTCAATCTTTTAGCCCAAATTTGATGGTGGTGGTTTCTAATTACCCTACTCCTAAGTAGTGAAATGAAACATGAAATAAAAACAAACAAAACGGTACAAAATAAAGTCAAAATGGAAAACGGAACAACTTTCTGAAAGCAATGAGAAAATTGAAGAATGAAATGCTTTTGGCTATCTCACTCACAACCCTCTTTACCTATCAAGAATAGATCTAGCAAGTCCTCGACTTCTAAACTCTACCAAGCACTAAACCCCGTGTCTAGCTGCTTCACTGCTAAAGTGTAAATGGAATGGAGAGAAAAATCTTCAAAAAAGAATGCTCTAAATATGCACTAGGTCACTCACCATCTAAGGATCATATCCCAAGCAGCGGTGCCAATGTAAGCGGGTCACCGCGACGGATGTCTATAGCATAGCTATCGGGCACTACCTTAATGTCAATACTCATGGAAGTGACTCGGATGGGGCACATAGACTCTTTGAGATCGTCGATCTCAAAAAGTGAACCTTAACAAGCAAAAACAACAACACTACAAGCAAACCAATACTCAATGATCAGGGAAATCTGCCTATGTCCTTTCTCACAACTCTAGGTCATCACGCCATTTTGGCACTCGAATGGACTCAAAATCCAACGAAACTTTAGGAGGAGGTCTAGGACACCTAGGGACACTATCCTACCAAGTCTGGTTGCAATCCAACAAGGTACCAAAATCATGATCCCTCATGAAAAAGATCCTAAGAACTGCAACAGATCAGTCCAGAAAGGTCACCCTATGGTCTAGGAACACTCTCCTATGGTCAAAATGACTAAAAACAATGTGCACTCAAATTTGAAGATTAGGCTCACTAACACGTAGTCATGAACCTCAACAAAACTGACAATGCTTATGCTTAATTAAAAGAGCAAGGAAGGAGGAACACAATGCAAGTTTCGGATTTGAAAATGGATTACCCAATCATTAGAAAAGTTGATTACAAGTTGGAGCAGCTTAGTAACTCGAGCGTATGTACAGCAGAGCTGTTTTCCCTTCTACACATAAGCTTCCTTTTCACATTAAAGTTATTGATCTTTATACCTATGGATTTCTAAATGGACAGTGGCCAGTTCACATGGACCTTTACAAATACCATGACAGCATTACAACTCGGGAAATTGACCTGCTACTCTGGAATCAAGATTTACTCAGAGAATTACTACACTAGCTCGAAGAACTAATAGAGTACAAATGTGGTGTCCGGCCATGTGGAAGCCCATTCGATCTGTCTCCTAACATGTTGTCTCTACACAAAATTAGTGTAGTTGGACATACGTCCGCCTACAATATTTTTGCATAAGGAAGACACATCTTTAAGAAAATAACAAAGTAGCTTTTATGTCGTCCCTATGTAAAACAAGTATAGTCAGACATGTGTTCGACTACACTCTTTTTCCAAAGCGAGAACACAATGTGAGCTCACCAACATCTGTACAAAAAGCATTAATATGACAATGGATTACCTTGTAATGAGAATCCAACTATTTGAATTGAAGAAACAAGGACAAATTTGAAGAAAACGTGAAGGTTCAGTTGAAATCCAGTATATGAAGCAAGAGAAGAAGGGCCGATGTAAGTCGACCTTGAATTGACTTTGTGGATCAATATGGAGTCTCGAATGGAGAGAATAGAAAAATATTTGCAAAAAATCTTGTTTGAGTGTGAGTGCCTCTATATATAGAAGTGCGCAATTACCAAGGTAAAATTTAAACTAACACAATTTGCGATGCATGGATTTGATCGTTATGCATGGATTTGACCGTTATGCATGGATTTGACCATTGGGCACATGTACTAAGGTACATGATTGGCATGATGAAATTCTATTTATAGCTCTCCAAGGGGCTATGTATAAAATTTTAAGATCAATCCGTTGTATTTTGTGAAAGTCTTTTGTACAGGTTCTAAAACTACAAACCTCAAAATGTTCCTAAGAAAACATAAAGGTAAGTATTTTCATTTGGATATTTTTTTGTAACGTTCCTTTTTGTGTTTATGCGCCTCTATGCAAAAATAGAACACATGGATAGCCGTCCAATTGCTCTATTTTTGCATAGTGAAGACACAAAGTATTGTATCTCCCATATGCAAAAGAACAACAACCTAACACCCATCCAAGTACTCTATTTGCGCAAAGTGAAGACACAATGTGACGCTGTCAAGCATTTTTTGAATGAGCATAAAGTCATTAGATCATGCCAAAAAGCTTGCCCATTAGCCTCATGTATATATGTGTACATAGCCCTACAAGTCTTGGAAGTGACCATGTAAAAATTCATGTACAAAGGTGTGATTTTGCCAGGCTTGGATATTGATGTTTTAGGTTGTTCCAATCCCCAAGACATGGTTTCTAATAAATACTTTTAGCCGTGCTTTATAGCCCGGGAATTGGACTTGCACATCATAAGTTATGAACATCCGAAGTGGACTTAGAAAGTGATTGCAGGTGCATGTGACAAAGGAAACTGGGCCAACTTATTGGAATTGGAAATACTGAGATTTAAGATTTCTAGAAGTGGCTGAGATGATGGGCTCCAAGCCGTTATTGGGCGCATTTTTGACACCCCATTTTTGGTAAATTTGTACATACGAACATGACGCCTGATGTCAAAAGGGTATGTGGGCTTTCTTTTTGTGTGGTTTTTAGCTTTCTTTAGCAAGAACATGTACATACACTGCAAGTCGTTAGTCTAGTGACAGTTGTCATGCTACTGTAAGTGCCCATGAGTGATTTTTTTAAAGTGATCCTTGTATATAACTTAAACTCATGTACAAACTTTAAAAAGTTCAGCCAAACATCATAAATTTTTAGGTTTTAGCTCGTTGTGTCTTCTGGGTGCTTTTGGATGCAGATTTTTGCCCCGAGTAGCCTTCTCTACGTGTAGTCGTGTTGGGACAGCTTTGTGTTCGCGTCAATTTTGCTCATGGCGGCGTATGGAATCAATTTTGGTCATCTTAAGCTTTCTCGCCAGTCATTTTTCAATCTTTTTTCCAAGCTTTAAAGTGACCCAATTGGAGTTTTTCTCTTCAGGTTATGACTAGTTCTCCGCAGGGTTACGACTATGGCAGCTTGGTGAAAAATTGCATGTGGGCAGATTCGGAGGGCTTGTTTCTATGAATTGTGAGATTGAGGTTTAAGTTGTGGGTTTGTGGTGTTCATTTGGGAAAGGGGAAGCTCTTGTCTTCATATGCATTAGTCGGCGTGCGTTGTAAATCCGTGCTTTGACAGGGTTTTGCTCCTATGCTCTATGGTCCTTTGGGTGGGCATGTGCTCGTAAATTCCCAAGGGAGCATAGGCCTTTTGGTCGGGGGTTATGAAGATTTGTTTTGGTATAGTTTTTGGTTCTAAGGATGAAGTTTGAACGCTCTTGGGCTATCAAGCTATAGAGGATTCCCAGTTTTCCTTTTGCCCAACAGTGTTTTGGTGCCCACCACCGAGGATCTTCTTCAAGTGACCTTCAATTGACAGCTTTGATGGCTATGGTGACAGAGTTTCCAAATTTCTATGGTCATGTAGGTGAGGATGCTGATGCATTCATTGAAAATATGGAGTTTGCGTGTTTGATTTCCAATAAGGAAGATCCAATGATTATGCTCAAGATTTTGTTCTTTTGCTTGAAATAAGATGCAAGGATATGGTATGATGAGTATGAGTCTTGGTGGAAATCATCTCAACCTCCATTGGTGATGACTTATGATGCATTAAAGAAGGTTTTTCTTGAGAAGTTCAAGAAGGTAGAGGACCCAACGAATGTATGGCACTCCATTGAAAGACTTGTGCAATGTGATGGTCAAAGTGTAAATGCCTTTTTCAAGGAGTTCAATGCCTTGTGGAGAAGATGGTGTGTTTCTTTGGGAAGTGATGCTCCTCCTCTTATGCTTAAAAAGTGTATGTTTATGAAAATTTTGAGGGCTGATTTGAAGGTAAAGGTTGAGCTTAAAATTCCACTTACATTTGATGATGCAGTAAAGGTTGCAAAGCATAAGGAATGGAAGCTAGAGAGAGTGAAGCAGCTTGGATTGCAAGAAGATGTGAAGCCAAATGTATCTTATGTTTTAGACATAAATATGGACAATGTATGCAATGAAGACTTCCATGTTTCTCATTCTCTTGAGCATGTGAAAGAAGAATGTCATCTGCATAATGAGATTAAGAAGAATGCTCAATGTATGCCATCTTTGTTGTTTAAGAGATTTGATGTCAACCTTCATGTCAAAGATGATGATTCTAGTAGGGTGGATGTAGGCAAGAAGGCTACCATGGTCATGAATGAGTCTCAAATCCAAGGAGATGATCATTTTGAATGTCCAAGTCACATGGCTAATGCTTCTCATATATGGTACAATGAGGATGAGTATGCTTCTGATACGAATGTTGTTGCTATGAGTTCTTCTCTTGTAGATGAGGTAGTCAAAGATCACAGGATAGAGGTCAAGGAAGATAAAAATGACAAAGAGGGTGATGTGTATGATGAGGTCTCTCGAGTATATGCTTTGGGTGATTGTATGCAAAAGGGTGATGAAGCAACTAAGTATACTACTTGTGTTGTTGATGAGGACCCTATCCATGGTAAACTTCATGGTGTGCATGATGGTGTGGGTGATCCTGCCTTAATTGATGAAGAGAATATTGAGGCTTCAGAAGATATGGAAAAGGATGGAGATTCTCTTGTTATGCCTCATGTGAATATGGTTGATGCTACCTTGTTCAATCCTCTTATTAAGGAGCCTAAGGTATATATGGGACATGGCTTACCTATCAAGAATGATATGGTTGAATTGGATAGAGGCTTGATAAAGAGTGGAGAGAATGAAATGGATATGCATGAGGCTATGCAAATGGCTGAGGTAAAAATTGAAGGTATTTTGGATGATATGTTAAAGGCTTCCTTGCATGCTATAGTAATGAAAGGGTGTATCTATGTGGTATCTATTGAGAATACTTTATGCTTAACGAGGATTTGGATTCTACATATGGTTTATGCTTTGATATTGGGAATGAGAGAATTGATATGGATGGTGTTTATTCATGCATTTTGTGCTTATGTTGCATGGACTTTTGATCCAGGTGGACAACATGTTTATGCTACTGCTGAGCATGAATGCTCTAGCAGACTGGGGGGTTGGCAAACTATGTTGCGCGCATTTTGAGAACCCCATTTTTGGTAAATTTGTACATACGGACACAAAGCTCAATGTCAAAACTGTGTGTGGGATTTCTTTTTGTGGGGTTTTTAGCTTGCTTTAGCAATCACATGTACATGCACTGCAAGTCGCTAGTCTAGTGACAGTTGTCAAGCTGCTGTAAGTGCCCGTGAGTGAGTTTTTTGAAGTGAACCTTGTATATAACTTAAACTCATGTAAAAACTTAAAAACGTTCAGCCAAACATCAGAAATTTGCAGGTTTTGGGTCGTTGTGGCTTCTTGATACTTTTGGATGCAGTTTTTTTCCCCGACTAGCCTTCTCTACGTGTAGTCGTGCTGGAACAGCTTTCTGTTCGCGTCAATTTTTCTCATGGAGGAGTATGGAATCAAATTTGGTCATCTTCATCTTTCTCGCCAGTCATTTTTTAAGCTTTCTCTCAAGCTTTAAATTGCCCAAATGGGAGTTGTGCTCATCAGGTTACGACTAGTTCTATGCAGGGTTATGGCTAGGGCAGCCTAGTGGCAAATTGTGTGCTGACAGAATTGGAGGGCATGTATCTATGAATTGTGGAATTGATGTTGAAGTTATAGGTTTGTGATGTTTGATTGTGGAAGGAGAGGCTCTCGTCTTCATCTGCGTTGGTTGGCATGTGTTGTAAATCCGTGCTTTGACAGGGTTTTGCTCCTATGTGACATAGTCTCTTGGGTGGGCGACGGCTAGTAAATTCCCAAGGGGACTACTCTTGTTGGACTTGTGGTGTTTCAAAGGGATTCTGCAAATCTTTTGGTGTCTTGTAGTTCTCTTTCAATGCTCTTGGGTGACATCGCTATAGAGGTGTTTCAGTTTGCTTGTTTCCCAACAGTGTTTTGCAAACTATGTTCCGTGCATTTTGAGAACCCCGTTTTTGGTAAATTTGTACATATGGACACGAAGCTCTATGTCAAAAGTGTGTGTGGGATTTTTTTTTGTGGGGTTTTTATCTTGCTTTAGCAATCACATGTACATGCACTGCAAGTCGCTAGTCTAGTGACAGCTGCATTTTGAGAACCCCGTTTTTGGTAAATTTGTACATATGGACACGAAGCTCTATGTCAAACGTGTGTGTGGGATTTTTTTTTGTGGGGTTTTTATCTTGCTTTAGCAATCACATGTACATGCACTGCAAGTCGCTAGTCTAGTGACAGCTGTCAAGCTGCTGTAAGTGCCCGTGAGTGAGTTTTTTGAAGTGAGCCTTGTATATAACTTAAACTCATGTACAAACTTAAAAACGTTCAGCCAAACATCAGAAATTTTCAGGTTTGGGGTCGTTGTGGCTTCTTGATGCTTTTGGATGCAGTTTTTTGCCCCGACTAGCGTTCTCTACGTGTAGTCGTGCTGGGACAGCTTTCTGTTCGCGTCAATTTTTCTCATGGAGGAGTATGGAATCAAATTTGTTCATCTTAATCTTTCTCTCCAGTCATTTTTCAAGCTTTCTCTCAAGCTTTAAAGTGCCCCAATGGGAGTTGTGCTCATCAGGTCACAACTAGTTCTCTGCAGGGTTATGGCTATGGCAGCCTAGTGGCAAATTGTGTGCTGGCAAAATTGGAGGGCATGTATCTATGAATTGTGGAATTGATGTTGAAGTTATAGGTTTGTGATGTTTGATTGTGAAAGGAGATGCTCTCGTCTTCATCTGCATTGGTCGGCGTGTGCTATAAATCCGTGCTTTGACAGGGTTTTGCTCCTATGTGACATAGTCTCTTGGGTGGGCGACGGCTAGTAAATTCCCAAGGGGACTACTCTTGTTGGACTTGTGGTGTTTCAAAGGGATTTTGCAAATCTTTTGGTGTCTTGTAGTTCTCTTTCAATGCTCTTGGGTGACATCGCTATAGAGTTGTTTCAGTTTGCTTGTTTCCCAATAGTGTTTTGGTGCCCGCCACCGAGGATCTTCTTCAAGTGACCTTCAATTGACAGCTTTGATATGATGATAGAGTTTCCAAGTTTCTATGGCTATGTAGGTGAGGATGCTAATACATTCATTGAAAAGATGGAGTTTTCTTGTTTGATGGCAAATAAGGAAGATCCAATGAATATGCTCAAGATTTTGTTCTTTTTCTTGAAAGAGGATGCAAGGATGTGGTATGATGAGTATGAGTTTTGGTTGAAATCATCTCAACCTCCATTGGTGATGACTTATGATGCATTAAAGACGCGCATTTTGAGAACCCCGTTTTTGGTAAATTTGTACATACGGACATGACGCCTGATGTCAAAAGGGTGTGTGGGCTTTCTTTTTGTGGGGTTTTTATCTTGCTTTAGCAAGCACATGTACATGCACTGCAAGTCGATAGTCTAGTGACAGTTGTCAGGCTACTGTAAGTGCCCATGAGTGAGTTTTTTGAAGTGATCCCTGTATATAACTTAAACTCATGTACAAACTTAAAAAAGTTCAGCCAAACATCATAAATTTGTAGGTTTTAGTTTGTTGTGTCTCTTGGGGGCTTTTGGATGCAGATTTTTGCCTCGACTAGCCTTCTCTACGTGTAGTAGTGCTGGGATAGCTTTGTGTTCGCGTCAATTTTGCTCATGGTGGCGTACGGAATCAATTTTGGTCATCTTCAGCTTTCTCGCCAGTCATTTTTCAATCTTTTTTCCAAGCTTTAAAGTGACCCAATTGGAGTTGTGCTCTTCAGGTTATGACTAGTTCTCCGCAGGGTTACGACTATGGCAGCTTGGTGAAAAATTGCATGTGGGCAGATTCGGAGGGCTTGTTTCTATGAATTGTGAGATTGAGGTTTAAGTTGTGGGTTTGTGGTGTTCATTTGGGAAAGGGGAAGCTCTTGTCTTCATATGTATTGGTCGGCGTGCGTTGTAAATCCGTGTTTTGACAGGGTTTTGCTCCTATGCTCTATGGTCCTTTGGGTGGGCATGTGCTAGTAAATTCCCAAGGGAGCATAGGCCTTTTGGTCGGGGGTTATGAAGATCTGTTTTGGTATAGTTTTTGGTTCTAAGGATGAAGTTTGAACGCTCTTGGTCTATCAAGCTATAGAGGATTCCCAGTTTTCCTTTTGCCCAACACCGTGTATTACGGTGTGTCATTCCGTGACCAAAGCAACAAGTTATGCTTTTGGGAAGGTTGTCCGAGAAGTTCTTGTGCTTGGGGGAGAATTTGGAAATTAATTGGGCATGAGGGAGTTGGGAGGATTGGGGAGGAAGTTTCCATGTAGCATGGGAATTATCCCACATGGGAAGGGAAAAGGGGAGAAGACTAGCCACACTCTCAAAAAGGGCTCTTCTAAACCCAGTCTTAGAAATGGTCGGTTCTAACTACCAAGAACAAACCAAAACAATGCCTCCACAACTTCATACCAAAGTCAATATCCACAACTCAACATACATGTGATGGTAGTCACTACTAGTATAGCACGATCTACACACAACAGGTGCCAAAAGAGATGCAAGAAAAATGTACTGACCTCTCCTTGCAAGGATCAAAAACCGCTCTCAACATAGCACGAGTCGAACCATAAGTGCTAATCATGCATTAAAGTAGTGCATAAAACTCCCACTACACCATAAATCTATCAACCATAACCAAATTTGTCGATGGCATAAAGAGATAGATACTAGCTACAAATTCCAGCAAAATTTTGACAGCATGATGACATAAAATGACTCACAAAACCAAAAAGACTAGCCATAATGATCAACCATCCAGGAATTCCTCTCGATTGGAATTTCAAACTCAGTGCACAACACTACATGCAAATCTGTGAGAATCAATCGTCCAAAAAATCGATGAGCATAGAAGATCCCATAGTATAATACACACATCAGAGCCAACATGCACTATAAGAGGAGTAGTCTATAACCGCTAGTATTGCCATGGAAAAACAAAGGAAAATGGAGAGAGATAAAATTTCGTATGCGGCAATAACCGCAACTCTGAATGCAGTAGTGGTTTGGAGGCAATAATATACCTATTGATATTACCGCGTCTGTTGCCGTTGCTATTACCGCGCTTATTGCCGCTAATTGGGTGGCCCAAATGAGCACCTTTATTTTTGACCTGCATAAAACAATGAAAAATCAATTGTTTTTTGAAAGAGTATACAAAAAAAACAAAGAATTGAAATTGAATTTACTTTACCTTGACAATTTAATATGCAGAAGATCGGCTATTAAAAAAGTTACAATAAAATGTAACTAGTTGTATATACATTGTGCCACATTGGGACTTTACAAAAGTTTGGACAAATATTTTTCTATCTAATCCTCCTCAATCTCATTGTCGTCCAAAGGCACGTACGTTTGATCACCTTGACTCTACATAAACCCAAACCAAATTAAACAATCATCAACATCTCAAAACAATTAATACAAAATTACTTGTTTAAACTTACCGATTGTAGTGTTCCAATCTCCGCATCAAATTTCTCCACGAGAGAAGTGGTCATTCTCAAATAACCATCACCAAGTATCAAATTCTGTATGTCACTCCCGATACTTGATTATCTCTCTGGTTGGTCAAGTAAGAGTGATATATTCCTAAGTTAGCAATAACAATAACAAATCATCAACTACAATCTTCATAATCATCGATTGATGTTATAATTTAATCAATCTTATATATTTGTCCTTCCACGAGCCATCGTGCGTGGGAGTTTGTCTGGCGCGAGCTTTGCATTGTTGTTTGTAGGATGAGCCCATTGCCGCCTGATCCCTCTTTTCTTGCATTTCCCACTCCCACTCCGTGTCTACCATGTTTCCACCACAATAGATCCTCTCTGGATCTCTAACCTGGTTGGCTGTTGAGCGATGCACTAGACTGCTTGTTTTCCAGAAATGTTTTTATATAGCCCTCCAACCACTGTTGTGAAAAACGTTGATCGGGGGCATTTGGAAATCTAGCTAGCAACGTGTCCTGAATGTAGCGTGCATGATCGAGATATTGGTCTCTAAACTTTACAAAATAGTTCTTATACATTGAATGTATCAGAATTTGTAGATGGAATTGAAATGCCTTGTCCTGTGTTGTGCCTAAGTCCACCTCGCTGCCATATTTAGCTATGTACAGTAGCACCCAGGGATGTCTGGCATGGGTGTGTCAGTATCCTTGTCCTCTACATCAAGGGCAACACGCTCTAAGAGTGGGGACTCCGTTCCCCCGCCACTACCAAAATAGGCGAAGCCATAAGATTCACCACCGCTTCGTCTCTCACGGCGCTCCCTGCCTTGAGACGAGCGTCAACGCGCGCTGCTAGAGGAAGTTTGTCGACGGTGTTCTGGCAAAGCAGGAGTGGAATGGAGTGGCATAGGACCTTGTGATGCAATGGGAGTGGGACCCTTTGATGGAAGGGGAGTAGGAACCTGCAATGGAAAGGGAGTAGGATGATAAGAAGGGGCCGTAGACTGAGGTTCCATCGGTGCGAGGCTCTGTAGGTAAGGAGTTTCTCCCTGATTCCCCCATGGTGTGGTCTACGGAGAAAGACCATAGGTCGCAAGCTGTAGCAGCCAAACAAATCCTCCATCAAACGGAGGTACTGCTCTCGTAAATAGATAGCCCGCTATAGGTGTGGATCTACAACCAATGGAGGAACCTGAGTAGAGTAGGTGTAGGATGGCCATGCCTGCAAATAACAAAAATAAACCTATGGCACTCATGGTTTAGGGTTAACTAGCCAAAAACAATCTTTATTTCTTTGCTTGTTCTCACCGCCTCAAGACTCAGGTCCACTGGAGGCGATGTCCACCCCGGGTGGGAGGCCACCTGGGATGTGAACCAACCAAAAGAAGAGCTAGATGGATGCTCCCCACCAGGTGGTCTCTCGTCTAACATCTACATCACAAAGAGAAATATGAGATTTAGATTTCCCTCCTACTCGCTCATCTATAAATACGTACATAAGTATATTAGCACACAAACACGTAGATACATATACATACTAGTAGACCTAAGTAGAGGCTAGTAGTACCAAAGGTCAAGTGCACCTCTTTAGGGGTGAAAGCATAGAATGGTGTTTAAATACTTAGTGTCCATGGACACCAAGTATGATGCTATGGATGGCACCATAGCTGGGCTTTTAAGTCAATAATTTTTAAAAGAATATAAGTAAAATAACTGACTTCACGACTCCACTACTCGGATTGAAATACATGGAGCGATTAGCACGCGTGGACGTCTCCCTCTCTCTCCCTTTCTCTCTCTCTCTCTCTCTCTCTCTCTCTCTCTCTCTCTCTCTCTATCTCTCTCTCTCTCTCTCTCAGATGGCCTCCAATGCCCATCTCCATCTCTCTGTCTCTCCTACTCTCCTGTTCAGAATATGGATGATGGAGACTCCCTTCCTCTCGCTTTGGTTCCAGCTCATACCTCCTCACAAGCAGCAATGGAGCTTCTTGAACTCAACAATGCAGCACAAATGGATTTCAGTTCAAAATTACAATCAGGAAGATTTGTACGACTTCATTGATTTCAAACTACTGCAGACTGTTCCAGGATGGTGGACGACAGATTTTATGATGAGGCACATGGAATAGACACCATTCATACGTAAGTGCACTCCAAGAGAAAGGCTTGTCTAAATGAGGATGAAATTATTGCAATGAGGAAGTATAAAGCACAGGCTAAACGTGAGTATAGAAAGCGATGTCGTGCAAGAAAGCAAGTATAGCCAAGTGTCAACATTGGAGTGGAAGATTGTCATAGGGAAGACATCGATGTACACACAAAGGAAGACAAGAAGCAACATACTATTCAGAATATTGTTCAACACATTGTGAGACAGTTGCACAGTTACGGGAAAGAAGATAAGAATGCAATTCTTCAAGGTGTTTTCAATGATGATAGAATCTTGCCATTTTGTGAAGATTTGTATCTTCCTGCAAATTGCCTTATTTCTGCACTCAAGGTCTCCTTAGAGTAATTAAAGATTCCAAAATCATCTGACGAGATGTTTTTAAAATGAAGCACATTCAGCATGCTGGTGAATGGATTACTGCATGATAATGGGAGCCAAGGTAGAGGTGTTACTCTACATAAAGTGGAAAATCTATTAAATGTTCATCCAAGGAATTTATATTCAGCTTTGGGTAGACTTGACAGCGATCCTATGTCAAGTACGCTGAGGTTCGACTTATGCAAAAGGAAGTCTGGAAATGCTGGGTCCTTATCGGAGAATTGAAGCAGACAATTATTACATTTTGGATAGAGCACAGTAGGGTGTCTCCAAACAAGAAAGATATTTGTCGGCAAGGATTGGGCAGAAAACATTATCAAGAGCATCCCATACACTTACTTGATGAATCTCAGGTAAACATGTCTCATTCTTACAATGAATAACTCTCAAGTGAAACATCTCACTCTTATGAATAGCTACCCATTGGGTGTTATGGAGTTGTGTACATCCTACTATATGTGATATGTAGCCAAGTAATGTGTCAAGATAGTCCATTGTCTCTACCTACGCTATTATGTGTGCTATATTGCACAAGTGTAGCCCAATTTCCCTGTCTATGCTATAAGTGTGCCATGTAAAAGGACTCTATTGTAGTAAGATAGCAACATGTGTGCTATACAGTAAAAGTGTGTGTAAGAATAGCACAATGTTCTTGTCTATGATACGATGTGTGGTATGTGAAAGAGCTATATTACATATTGAGAGCACTATGTGTTCCATATAGCGTTAGTGTGGGTAATAAGAGGCCAATGTCCCTATCTATGCTATTATGTCATAGTATTTCTTGTAGTATGAGTGCCATATAGCATAACTATGTGTAATAATAGCCCGATGATCCTGTCTATGCTATTACGTGTGCCATGTAGCAGGACTCTATCAGAGCATGACAACATCATGTCTGCTATATAGAAGACATGTGTGTATAATAGCACAATATATCTATCTATGGTATTATGTGTGCTATCAGATTTTATAATATTATGAGAGCACTATGTGTGCTACATAGCAGATGTTAGTATAATAGTAGCACGGTATCCATGTCTATGCTATTATGTGTGCTATGCAGAGTGTGATATGTGTAATAATAGCACAATATCCCTGTCTATGCTCTTTTGTGTGTTATGTAGAAGAACTGTGTTATAATATGAGAGCACTATGTGTGCTATATAGCAGACGTGTGTGATGTGTGTGTAATAACAGCTAAAAATCCCTATCTATGCTATTATGTGTTATATAACAAAATTGAGCATGTAATGAGAGTTGAGTTATCTATCTATGCTATTATATGTGCTATATAGCATATCTATATGTATTTATACCAATGCATCTGTAGCTATGCTATTATGTGTGATATATAGCAAAATGTAATTCTAATGCATTTTTTTTTCAAGCGGACAGAGTATTTTTTGAATTTTAAAGATAGCCACCCACATGTGACAATTGGGCAAAGGTCCTTTGAGAAGCTGAAGCCTTGGTTCGTGCGAAAGTTGAAAGATCGAAATACTTGTTGTTGTGTTTATCATATCAAACTGATGTATCTCAAAGATGCATTTAATGTTATGCGCTCATCTGCTTTTGGTTTTCATGGGAGGTCACGTACATGTAAATGCGATGTTTGCAAATCAGATAAGGTGAATGCAGAATGTCTTGCTGTTGAGCACTCATTTTCAGGGATCACGAAGTTGTGGGAATCATGCGTATGTACAAAGGCTGAGGGGGATATGTTCCATAAACACACCTGCTTGATGGACCAATTCAAAAACTGTGGTGTGGAAAAGCTCAGCCTTTGTCCAAGAGAACTTTCAGAGATGACAAAGACAGTTCCACTGCAAGTCTTCGAGGACATTAAAGTTCAAACTAAGCATGGTCTAAGTAAGAGAAAGATGTTTTCACTCAAACAGGTGGCTTTAAGTGAGCTGACCGGGAGGATAAAAGATGACATTAGAATCTTCATCGAGCACAATTTCACTTACAGATGGCAAGCACATCAATACAGAGAATGTTTAAAGGTGTTTCCTTCAGATACCATTATATCTGTAGTAGACTTTGCTAAAAATTACTCGTTCAAAGAGCAAAATGAAGTACAATCCATGCATTGGCATACAGATCAAGGCACCATCCTTGTTCACATAACGTACATGCGTGACAATGAAGATGACATTATTATCAAGCATATGCATTTCTACATCTCCGATGATAGGCAACATGATACGCTATTTGTCCAGCATTGTTTTCTTCTTTGTGATCGGTGGCTTAAAGACCAAGGGCTGAATTTCAAGAAGCACTGGGTGTGGTCAGATGGTGCAGCCTCGCAATTCAAGGCTACAAGGCCATTTTACTTTGTTGCTAGATATTACCAACTAATAGGTACAAAGATGACATGGAATTTTTTTTGCTCTGGCCATGGCAAGGGGGAGCATGATGGCGTTGGCGCTGTGATAAAGAGAGCCCTTACACATGAACAACTCAAGAGTAATGGAGTTGTTCTTAGGCAAGATGTAGACGTGGTTGCATTTTTTACGAGAACAATGTCCAATGCTGCATGTAGCTCTTATGCACAATCCACTAAAGCAGGTCCTACTATAAACAGGAAATCTTGGCTAGTAAAAGAGACGGAAGTGGACAGGCCTAATCTATGGGGTTGTGAGAGAGTACCAGGATCTCAATCACTCCATTGCATTTCAAGATTTTGTCGTCATGATCCTACTCAATTAAGGACCAGGCGGCTTTCTTGTTTTTGTGATGCTTGCATGAAGGGCCATTGGTGGACTTGTTCATGCAAATCATATGCAGGCAAGTGGACACATAAGGCATTGAAACCACTCTCTGAGGTACCAGAAGATGAAGCTGCAATGTTTGAGGATCCTAGGATATGCTGAGTGAGTATCTCATTGAAGGTGATAACTTTGCAGTCAATGCAGATGCTGGCAATGCAGAAGGTGTAGAGTTCTTTCTTTTGAGATGTACAAAGAGAAAATGGATGACACATTGCATCTTAAGAGATAAGTGGAAAAACAAATGTGATAAAAACACTTATGTTGTCACAGGGTGTTATTATCAACAGCAAGATGGGGACCCAAATCACTACACTCTACTTGATGATAGGGGAGTTACTAACCTGTACTCTCACCTTGTTCGGGCAATCAAGTTTGACATGCCTTTGGTAAATGCTACCTCAAAGACATATTATTTATCTCCAGAACTACATGAAACCATTTACAATGCCATGCCCTATGAAGCAGCATGATACCTATTTAACAGGCTTATATTATTTTCTATATAGCCTTCACCATTCAGTACCTCCTTACACATGTCCATTGTGCTATGTATCACATAGCACACAACCACACAGAGCACATAGCATAGAATCACACACATTTCAAATAATGAGGTTACTATTGTGAACATGTTGCACCTTGAAAAAATTCCATTGTCTCTACCTAGGCTAGTATGTGTGCTATATTGTACAAGTGTGTGTAATAATAGCCCAATGTCCCTGTCTATGCTATAAAAGGACTCTATTGTAGTAAGATAGCAACATGTGTGCTATACAGCAAATGTGTGTGTATCACATAGCACAATGTTCCTGTCTATGATATGATGTGTGGTATGTGAAAGAGTTATATTACATATTGAGAGCACTATGTGTGCCATATAGCGTAAGTGTGTGTAATAAGAGGCCAATCTCCCTATCTATGCTATTATGTCATAGTATTTCTTGCAATATGAGTGCTATATAGCATAACTATGTGTAATAATAGCCCGATGGTCCTATCTATGCTATTATGTGTGCCATGTAGCAGGACTCTATCAGAGTATAACAACATCATATTAGCAAAATAAAATTACATCATATCACCAAAATAAAATTACATCATTCAATCATTAAGTTTAGATAACTTTGAACAGGTCAGTTTTTTGTATAGTAATCGCAAGTACATTCAGTGCGCAAAATGCTGTATACATGATTCCATAACCACAATCAACCTTCCCTACATACTTCTCGTTGACTTCTATAGTGGCTGATGACACGAGCAGACACTATATCCGAAGGATTTTCAAACTCGTTCATCTTTGCATAAGCATTAGGGTTGGGTGAGGACTGGGTGAGACTGTCCACTTGACTAACCAAGGGAACAATGTGCTAACCAGGTAAATTGGGGACTGACAAATATCTGCTAGTTCAAATGAAGCAAGACAGACCCAAGTCCCGGGAGGGTTGAGCAGACACTTGTAGAGTGTGTCATCCACCACCAGTGTATTATCAGAGTTGAACTTAGGATGGTGCTTTCAAAAGTCTTTCAAACACTTGAAAAATATGGGCTTTGCGTTATCTCTACATGGAGGGATCCCAAGAACTTCATTTAGATTGAAGCTCGCCTCTCTACACCCCTCTTGACCGATAATATTGAGGAAATGTTGTTTGTTCAGTCTAGGAAAGCATGCACTCAAAGCAAGTGCTAGATTGTCATGGGTCATGCAGCTCCATAGTGCAACTTGTGCTCTTTGCAGCAGTGCATGCAAAAAGATTGATGCATTGGGCCTGAACACATATTCAAATTGCATCTTTCCTGTAGAATTTGGCCCAGTGACTACCTGATACGTTGATCTTGCCCAATCAGGAATACTGCTTCTCGCTATTCCTTTGTAGAAGGAGACCTTATACCTCCTTATGAGAAGCCCATTCACATCCAATATGATGCATAAATTTTCCCTTCTCTTCTTGTCCTCAAAAGACGCAGGAGGCAGTGCAAAAATCTGTATTGGCATTACCACAAGACACGGCCTCTCTTGCCTCTCATATTCATGTCCATTTTTTGCCTCTTTATCAGCATTCTTTGTACCTACCTCATTTGTATCTGTAGCAGCCGCTCGACCCATAGGGACCTCTGGACTTTTACCTTTGGTATTCCCAACAATGGGATCTATACAAGACTCAGTTGTATCATGTGCAACTGCCTCTTTCGTGTCCACAACATCCATGAAATGTTCTCCCATTGCCTCTCCCGATTGAGCTACTCCGTCAGTGGGCACCTATGTGCCTTTCCCTGCCTCATTGTTTTGCTCTATACATGCCTCAGTTGTATTATGTGTATTTGCCTCTTTCATGTCCGTAGCAGCCACGAGAACTTCTCCCATTGCCTCTCCCGATTGAACTTCTCTGTCGTATGCCTCAGCTGTGTCGGCAGAAGCTGCAACATCACCGTTACCCACTGCTGAGCCTATTCCAGGTACTCTCTTAGTGAGGTCCTCCTCACCCAAGCCTCCCATATCTTCAACATCGGCATCTGTACCCTTTGCCTCCTCTGCATCAACAATGTCATCAGCTGCATCACTTGGGCAGACCACCTCGGCTTGGGCTGTGACATCACTTGCACCCACTGCCTCACGTGTTTCAGCTTCTCTCTCAATGAGGACCTCCTCACCCATGCCTCTGGTATCCTCAACAGTGGCATCTGTACCCATAGGCACAACTGCATCAAGAACGGCATCCATGACAGCATGAACAATACTTTCTGTTCCACCATCATTAACATTGCCATCAGCAGCAGCATCTGTGCTAGCATCAACTTCCATAGCATCCACAATGTCATTTGTGCAGGCATCAACTACTGCAGCATCAGCAATGGCATCTGTGCAGGCATCAACTATGGTAGCATCATCAATGGCATCTGTGTCAGATTCATCAGTGGCATCTGTACCCATAGCCACAACTGCATCAAGAAGGGCATCTATGACAGCATGAACAATACTCTCTGTTCCACCATCATTAAAATTTCCATCAGCAGCAGCATCTGTGCTAGCATCAACCTCCATAGCATCCACAATGTCATTTGTGCAGGCATCAACTGTGGTAGCATCATCAATGACATCTGTGCGAGATTCAACAGTGGCATATGTACCCATAGCCACAACTGCATCAAGAAGGGCATCTATGATAGCATGAACAATACTTTCTATTCCACCATCATTAACATTGCCATCAGCAGTAGAATCTATGTGAGCATCAACTTCCATAGCATCCACAATGTCATTTTTGCAGGCATCAACTAGCGTACCATCAGCAATGGCATCTGTGCATGCATCAACTACCATAGCATCATCAATGGCATCTGTGCCAGATTCAACTGTGGTGGGGGTGGGTAATGTACCCTTTTCAAGTTTAGCACAGTCAACATCTGTATGCACATCATCATGCACAACCTGCACATCAACTGCATTAGGTACATTTGGAACAAATTCAGTAGTATTAGTAGAGCTGCAGGGATCAACTATATCAAAAGACTCTTTTTTTTTTCCTGTAACCCCCCTGGAAGCTGTAGCACCCCCTCTTGGATTCTTCACAGGATAAGACTGAGCCACTGAACCTACAGACCCCTCAACTGTATCAAAAGACACTTTTTTTTTTCTTGTAACCCCCCTGGAAGCTGTAGCACCCCTTCTTGGATTGTTCACAGGATAAGACTGAGTCAGTGAACCTACAGACCCCTCATCTAGAAACCCTGAAGAGCGAGTGCGTCTCATGCAAGTTCCTCTTTTTTCAGCTTCTTGATTATCTACGACAAGAGAAAGTAGAAACATATTACTAAACATGTACATAAAATAAATCAAATAGTTTGCAACTACTCAATGCAAAGAATTAAGAGACATGTCACTAACAAATTCCAACACTTGATTCATCAATGAGCATGGATACAATTGGGGTGCAATGGATTGCACATGCCTTCTAAAGACATCTTCTAATTGCATGAAGTTACAACAAAAACACACTCAACTCTTTGCATTTGGTTTCTTTCTCTTCCTAAATGAATCAAGAGGTATATCTATTGTGGGACTTCCACCTAAGTTCTTGGGAGTTGATTTCTTACGCTTTGGTTTTGGCTTCTTCCCCGCTGGAGGGGGTGTTTCTTTCACCGCATCTGCAACTGCCTCATCTGATGCTTCATCTCTAGTGTCCACACTTGGTGATGCTTTGGCACTCAACGGAGAACGCAACAGTCTTCTTGGAGTTAGTTGTTGCCTAGGTGATTTGACTGAAGAAGACTTTTCCATCAAGATTTCTTCAACTACTCCGCGTACTGCATCCCCTACGGCAGACTCTGCTTCAAGGCCTGGCTGCATCCCTCGGGTAGACTCCGCTTCAAGGCCTGGCTGCATCCCTGGGGTAATCAGGCCATTCTTCCTTGTGGAATGCATCGTCTTGTTGGAGCAAGCATGCGATGATTGTTCTACAAAGCAAGCTATTTACAAAGTCTCACTTGGAGTATCCCAAAATACACACATAAATACTGATTTTGGTACCTACCAGTGGCCTGTGTAGAGACTCTCTCTGTTTTTGTCCTCAATGATTCTTGTATATAGGTCTCTGCTGCGATGTTTGTACCTGCAAATGATTTCATTAAATGCAAGATTTTAAACTACCAATGGAAAGTGGGCCTGCAATAGTAGTAATAAATAATTGACACAGTGACTACCTGCACTTGATTCTTTCATCTCACTCTTCACCTTCAGACCAATCATATGCTTAGCTCTAGGGGGAACAGGCATGTTGCAATCTAGTGCAACACAATAGCCATAGTCCCTACATACATGCGCGAAACATATCATATGATACACATGGGTGCAAGGCAGGGAGAATACATCCAAGCTTCTGGCATCGAACGGGAATCCACATCCTACACAATGGTAGAACCCATTAAGTGCCACCTTGCTAATGCTCTACTTAAAATCCACAGGAGGAAAAGGCTTCATCAAACTGGCTCCCACGTTATGTGAAGTCCTCTCCATGGTAACACAAAATTTAAAGTGCTCTGATTCCTGTGCTATGTTGGTCTCTACTTTTGCAAGTAGTGCTTGTGAAACAAAGAAGACAACACATCTAATTTAAGTCTCAATAACCCAAAAAAATCAGATTGCTAAAAAGAATATGCAGCGTGAACCTTATCCCTTTATTTGCAATACCACATATAAGACAAGCACTTACTCTATATGCTATGAACACAAGCTTGATGTGGTATATGATATGCACTGTGTTCTATAGCACATAGCACAGTCCAAGTATAATGTGCTATAAGTGCTACATAGAGTATGCATTGTAGATCATAGCAGAGAGACTTTTTACAATACCAGATATAGCCCAAACATTTTCTCTATATGCTATATAGCACAAGCTTGTTGGGTATATGATATGCAGTGGGCTATATGAGACATAGCACATAGCATATAGCACAAATATTGTGCTATGTAGCACATATCACAATTAGAGATGTGCTATGTAGCACATAGCAAAAATAGAGATTGTGCTATATAGCACAATTCACTATTCCACACACTCTATATTGTGAACATATAACACACAAAATATGCTATTTAGCACATAGCACAAAAAAAGATTGTGCTATGTAGCACATATCAATATTTAACACACACTTCAGGGCTATAGTGTGAGCATATAGCATACAGGTATGCTATATAGCACATATTACACATGTCCATTGTGCTATGTATCAGATAGCACATAACCACACATAGCACATAGCATAGAATCACACACATTCCAAATAGATGAGGGTACTATTGTAAACATGCTACACCTAGATTGAACTATAAAGCACATAGCACATAACCACACATAGCATATAACCACCCACTCCATGAAGATGATGGCTATGTTGTGACCATATACCACATATTTTGTGCTATATAGCACATAGCAGAAATAGAATATGCTCATACAGTACATAACCATACAATCCATAACACTCTAACCACATAACCACATGGAAGTGAACCACATACTCCAAAACAAAGTGAAGCACATGCACGAGGGTATGCACCTTTGCTTTAGCCACATTTGATTCTAATTTAGCAACGTTCTCTCTAGTAGTACTCGAGAACTGTCCAATCAAATCAATCAGGCGTTGTCGAGCTATAGGGTCTTGCACGCAATCAATCTCCGTTTGCAACTTTATGGCCAAAGTGCTTGAGCTTTGAGCACCCTCAGCCCTATGCAATTCTCTGAATTGATCCTCTACCTGCTTCTTTTGCACCCTCAAGTCTTGACTTATAGTCTTGCAATCTGCCCCCTACAATATTCTTCATAGACTTATTCCTCAAGTCTTGACTTATAGTCTTGCAATCTGCCCCCTACAATATTCTTCATTTCTGCAAGTGCCCTGCTATCCTCCTCTACCAATTGTACCAGGCATCCTCCTGTAGGCACGCTTGACAATGGTACACACGTACCTTCTGTTTTAAATGATGATCTGGTAGAGGCAGCAGTGGTTTTGGAACCTCTCCCTTTACCACTCATCTGCTCTTCCCACCTCTTGATCTTGTTTTGCAAGTTGTGTCTTTCTTCTGAGGCTCTCATTGCCCTCTCTGCAAAGATAGCTCAAGAAATTTGATGTTTGCCAGATTCACTGCAGTTTTCCAATGCAAAGGCCTTTGCAAATTGAGTCCCTACTTCATACATGAAGGGACCCTCCTGGTAGACATCCCAGTGTCTCCACACAATCTTTTGTAAGAACTCGGACCGAGCATGGTATGCCTTCACTTTCTTCTGGCTACCCGGAACAGGCTTTGGGCATATAAAGACAGCTTCCCAGTCCTCCTCAGAGATGTCATTGTTTCCTGTCAAGCTACGCGGATCAACTCCCTCCAATGGCAATCCACGCTCCATATGAAATTCCTCGGCAAGACGAAAAAACTTTGTATGCAGAGGTGGTTCGATGTTCCTAACTAGACTGCTGCTTGCTTGAATCGGATGCTTTGAGGAAGGTGCCATGATGCAGTCTCAAGTGATATATCTACACATCATCCAATGAACTCGTGAGACGTGGTGTGTCCTCGCTTATCATCCCTGCTAAAAGGAAACAAGAACTTCATGGGCCTACTCTTGTAAGTAGGGCATTCAAAGTGATGTGCTATGGGATTTTCCCCAAGATTGCGTGCAGCTTGTGGACTAGAAAATTACCTCGGGAGTCTATGTCCTCTCATGCAGCCAGCAGCAGCATTAGGTTTTGCTCGCCTCTTGTTGCAAATCAGCAAGGTGTGGCACTCATGCAGCTCCAAATGCAGCTTAATGTAGCTAAATGATCCCAGGTGGGGCGCGCGTGCTCAAGCAGTAGAGAGTGTACATGTTCAATGGAAGAGACATACCTCGAAGAGAAGAGAGCGGTTATTGCAATCGTCCTTGAAGAAGCTAAGCTTGCACAGTAGAAGCTCTAAGCACAGTAGACCTTGAGCACGCGCGCGCGTGAGAGAGAGAGAGAGAGAGAGAGAGAGAGAGAGAGAGAGAGAGAGAGAGAGAGAGAGAGAGAGAGAGAGAGAGAGAGAGAGAGAGAGAGGCGGGGGGTCGGCGGGGGGGCGGGGGGTCGCACGGTGTTTGAAGCTGCCAACTACTCATGAAACAAAGTGGGTGTGTGAAGGCTGAATTTTTCAGTATAACATTTTTTAGAATATAAATTTGGACTTCTGAAATATGGCACCAGTGACCACACCCCCAATGTCATGCTATGATATTTAATTATATCACATATATAGCTTTCCACCTATTCATGCTTTCACCCTTAGATATCATCACAGTCTCAACCGTGGTAAAACCAAAGGTACATTGCGGTAATCCATGCATGAGTGGATCAATGACCGCAATGCCACAATTAAAAAAGGACTATATCCAAGAGGAAGCGTCTAACCTTCGGGTGCTATGCTCCCGTACTTGGTGCCTATATACATGCATAAACAAATATATATATATGTACACACAAATATGTATACAATTACGTAATGTAGCCATCGTTTTGCGTAGAGATAAATGTTATGGTTGCAAATATAGCCACCATTTTGTGTTGTGCGCAGTGTGAGAGTGCTCTTGCTTCTATAGAGTGCTATGAAGAAGAGCTTCTTTATTGTGCTTCTTGTGCAGCATCTCTTCACAGTAGCTCTTTATTCGAGGGATTACTTTGCACATCGCATGCCTACGGTACCGTTAAAAGCTGTGCAACCTAATGCGTAGTCGGTGGGGAGAAAGAGATAGGGGGAGAGAGAGAGAGAGAGAGAGAGAGAGAGAGAGAGAGAGAGAGAGAGAGAGAGAGAGAGAGAGAGAGAGAGAGAAGCTAAGGAGAAAAGAGTAGAAAGTAATTTATGAGGGTATATTCATGTACCAACATAGAGCATCTTTTCCAAAGAGAGTGCTTTAGAGTCCTTGACGAGATCTTCATTGTTTGGCCCCTCAGAATTTTGGCTGGAGTTACACTCATGCTTCATGTAACAATACTTACATGAGACAGCGGCCTTTGGACAGATCTTTGGTAGATCCTTTGGTAGAAGGCGACTCAAATAGGGCTTCAAGCGATACCCGTTTACCTTCCTGGAGTGCTCTTTACCATTCAAGTCCATAAGCTGATAGTAACTAGAATTGAAAGCCTTCTTGACTATGTATGGACCTTGCCATCTAGTTTCAAACTTGGCATCAAAACGATTGTCAAGTCGATTGTCATACCTTAGCACAAGCTCTCCTTCCTTGATGCCTTTGTCCTTCAGTTTCTTGTCGTGCGTTTCTTTCGCTTGTGTGGCTTTCCTCTTGTAGCACTCGTATGCTGCTTCTCTTTTCCACTCAAGCTCCACTAACGTAAGAAGTCGATCCATCCATACCTCTTGATCATCTTGTGCTCCTTTGCCATGAAGTCGCATTGTTGGAATGTTGAGCTCGATAGGCTGCAAAGCCTCTTGACCATAGACCAAGTGAAATGGTGTGAACTCCGTGGCTTCCCTATATGTGGTTCGATATGCCCACAAGGCACCATCCAAGAAGTCATCCCATAATTTTGTCTTGTTTTGCACCATCTTTCTAATGATTCCTGCAATGACACCATTAGCCTTCTCCACCAAACCATTTGACTGTGGGTAGTATGGTGTGCTATGACGATGCAGAATGTGAAGCTCTTCACAAACTTCTGTGAGCAAGCCCTTCCTAAACCCTGGACCATTATCAGAAACAATCTCCAAAGGTGTGCCAAATCTGCAACAAATGTGATTGTACACAAACTTGCTAACTATCCTCTCATTCACTCTTGCCACACTTTGAGCTTCCACCCACCTAGTCATATAGTCTACATCCACTAGAATGTAGAGTTTACCATTTTTTGTCCTAGGCAAAGGACCCATAGCATCAATGCCCCACTTTTCAAAGGGTCCATTTGCAAGCACTATTTGCCTCGGGCCATGCACCAACCTTCTATTTCCATTTATCTGACAATTGTGACAGCTTTTACACCAATGTTGAACATCCACATGCAAGCTTGGCCAAACATACCCCGCAAGCAATATCTTCTTCACAGTTGATTCTTGGGCAAAATGACCACCACATGCCTCTTCATGCAAACCTTTTAGAATGGCTGGAATTTCCTCGATAGTTGGTACTCTTCTGCACACTTGATCCTTCCCTCTTTGATAGAGGGAGCCTTCTAGGAAGAGATAGAAACTTGCCTTCTTCATGAGTCTCCTCTTCTGAGCCTTCGTGAAGTCTTGTGGAAACTCACCCTCCAAAATGTAGCCAATAATGGGAGTCAATGACTCCAATCCCTGGTATCTCGGTTGCTTGACAGCTGCTGCCACCATGATGACCTGCACTTCTCTCTCAACACATGTAACTGCTTGTTGTGCAAGTAAATCGGCATCTTCATTTTGTTTCCTCGGAATATGATATAGTTGCACTTCTTCAAACTGATTAAACATCCTACGAATGGCATGAACTTTTGTCCTTAAGCTTTCATTCTTGCATGCCCAAATGCCTAAAATCTGTTTAACAATGAGAAGTGCATCTCCCTTTACCATGAGACGTTTTATCCCTTGGCCAATGCACATTTTCAAACCATGAAGTAGTGTGTCGTATTCTGCTTCATTGTTGCTAGTTGAACCTGGTAGATTGACCTTCTCTTTCATGACCACCTCTCCACTTGGGTTGAGCAACACTAGCCCTCCCCCTGCTTTTCCTGTGGCTCGACGAAAATCTCCATCAAAGAACAAGGTAAAAGCATTAGGAATACTTTTTGGTGGTGGTAATGGTAGGGTCTTTACTTCAGGCACCTTAATCTCCTTTTCATGCACCCTATAAGTGAGAATCCCTGCCAATTGTGCACGCACACTATCTTCTACCTTGAAAGAGTATTGAAACTCTTGCAACTCCATAATCCACTTTGAGATCCTAGTACTAAGATTCATTTGAGATGACACCCAAGGGAACAAATTCTCTGCAGTGAGAATTACAAAAGGTTTTGGTAGCAGGTAGGATCTAAACTTTCTCACCGCAAACATGAGAGAAAGCATCATGAGTTCTGCCTCCGTGTAGCCTCTCTCCAAAGCATTCATGACCCTACTAGAAAAGTAGATGGGTCGCATCCTGGTACTGTGGGGATCTTGTTGTAGCAACACAGCACCAATTGTTTCCCTTCCAACACTAGAGCTAACAAAGAATGTGTACTCCCAACAAGGAGGCATGAGTGTTGGTAGCTCTGACAAAATGACTTTAATGTTACAAAAATACTCTTCAAGCTCATCAGACCATGCAAATTCTACTTGTTGTGTCAACTTTTGCAAAGGATGAAGCAACTCCGAAGCTAAGTGAATAAAGCGTGACATATACTTCACTTTTTGAATGAAAGAGATGACCTCCTTAAGACTCTTCGGTGATGGGAGCTCAATAAGAGCCTTTGCCTTTGAAGGATCCACCTCAATGCCTTTATAGGAAACCTTGTGACCGAGCAAGATCACTTCATCCTCACCTATGTGACACTTGTCGGGGTTGAGTTGACCTCCCATGTCATAGAGCTTCTTTAAACCTTCTTCTACCCTTTGTAGATGCAATGATTTTGAGCTATAAATGCAGAAATCATCAATGAACACCCTAATTGACTTTCCAAAGAATGCTTGAAACACCATGTTCATGAAACGTTGGAATGTTGCAGGAGCATTTGTCAGACCAAATGGCATGACTCTAAAAGCATAACAACCCCAAGGAGTGATAAAGGTTGTTTTCAATTGATCTTCCAATGCGATACCTATTTGAAAGTAGCCTGAGTAGCCATCACACACAGTGTACTTCTCATGACCAGCTACCTCATTTAGTATCTCATCCTGAAATGGGAGGGGAAAGTGATCTCTTTTTGTTGCCTCATTGAGTGGACGGTAATCCACACACACCCTCCACTTTCCGTTTTTCTTAGGAGTGACAACAACAGGAGAGACCCACTCTGAATTCTCCACTGGATAAATGAAACCTGCTGCTAGAAGCTTTCTTACCTCCTTGAGTAGAGCCTGCTCCTTTATAACTCCTAGCCTTCGTAGCTTCTGAGCTTTAGGTGTGGCCTCAGGCTTTAACTCAATCTTGTGTTGAACAACATCTACCCCACGCACGTCGGTGTAGTCTTTAGCGAAAAGCCTAGGAAACTTCCTTAGCACACATTTGAACTCCTCTCTTTCATCCTTTGTAAGTGTTGTTGATAGCATACCTTCCAGCATCCCTTCATCTTGAACACCTTCGCTCTCTTGAGGACCTACCTCCTCCAAGCCTTGACAAGAGGTCTCTTGGTTGCTTGGCTTAAACCTTACCCCCATGACTTCGATGGAAGACTCCTCTTCAGTAATGCTGCTGCTACTTTCTTCTTCTGAAGTGCTATCGGTCCAACCTTCTTCTGTCTCACTTTGAGATGATTCTTCATGGAGCTCCTCTTGGCGTTGCTCCTTCATGTCAAAGACAACCTTCTTATGATTGTCATTCCTGCAAATTAATTTCCCACTCTCCCAATCCTGCAAAGCTCGCATTTTCATTAGCCATGGTCTTCCTAGGATAAATGGATAACCACTTCCCTTGGTCGACATAACATAAAAATCCACTGCCTTCTTAATGCCAAAGGCCTCCACAAAAACGTTTTTACAAATTCCTACGCACCTAGCCTTGCTATTGTTTGCCATTTTCACTTTGATTTCAGGTGTCTCATGGATGTGCATGCCTAGTCTTTGCATGAGTCCCTCTGTCATGATGCAAATTTGTGCACCCCCATCCACTAGACCTTTCCTAACCAATCTTCCTTTGATGTAACAGTCTAGCACCGGTGTAATGTCCTCATTCATTTCAGCTTGTGCAATTTTTACAATAGGCACACTCTCTTTTACCTTTCTCCTAGTGCTAACTGCCCTTGTTAAATCCCTCCTAACTTGTGGACATAATGCAAGAAATTGAGGCCATGAAATATCAGGACCCTTACCTCTCATGTCTTCCAACAAGTTGTACGGAGCCATACCATGTCCAAGAGGGAAGTCTTGGAGGTTGATACGACGTCGATTCCTCTTGGTTTCCTTGGTTTCCTTTGCCTTCTTGCCTTGTCCATGGTCACTCTGTGATGTGACTCCTTCTTTCTCTTTACCTTTTCGTCGGCCACGCTTAATGCCATTGGCTTCCATGTCAACCTCATTTGAATTTGTCACCTCTACCACATGCACATTTGGATCTGGCAAAGGTGGAACTCCTTCTACCCCTTGTGGAGGTGGTCTTGGTCCATTTGGCCTTTGTAGAAGCCTTGGTTGTTGACCAGCTCCTTCTCCTGCATTCATCACTGGGTAATTCAAGTTAGGTCTCCCTGGCTCTCCACGGGGCCAAGGACAATTATACATCCCATGTCCAGACTCTCCGCAATTCCAACATTGCAAGACTCTCCTAGGTCGTGGGTCTCGCTCTTCAGACTTCTTTGCTTGTCCCTTTGGACCTACGGCTTGTGCAAGGTGAATTGACAGGCTGCTTAAGGATTCATTTAACTTCTCAATCACTTCCACCGTTACCTCAGGAAGCTCCTTAGATGTTGATGCTTGTGACTTACCTTTGGGTCTAAGACCTTCTATTGGAACCTCCCCCCTTAAGCACTTGAGTTTCCTATATTTCTCAGCAGCCCTAGTTTCAGCTGCATCAAAGGTAGCAGGTGCACCCGCCTCAACTTTTACCTTAAGGTCAAGAAAGAGTCCGGCTATGAACCTCTCCTTCTTTAGAAATTCTGCACCATCACCAGGGTTAGCAACATTTCGTATCCATAGAGCCCAAAGACGTAGGAACTCTTGCTTGTACAAGTAGTAGTCATCTAAGTCTTTTTGCTTATGAGAAACAATGTCTTGCCATAATTTCTGAGTGTTTTGGGGATCAAAGAAGTATTTCTTGAAACGATTCAAAACTTCCGTGTAATTCCCTTTAAATTCCTCAGGCAAAGAGTCAAACCAAGTGCTAGCATCTTTCCTAAGGACCACCTCAAACATTTCTACACGTTCTTGATCAGTTACTATCCTCTTGATACGGCAAGACATCTTGAAATTCGCTAGAAATAATTTTGCATCCTCTCCAGGCTCTCCAAAGAAAAGAGGATATCCAGACATTTGGCGTTGGCTCTCCATTGAATTGATTTCAAAGTGATGCGTTTTTGTTTTTTCTTTCTTTAAAAGATTTACACAATAATATTTTCTAAATTGCAATCTATTCTACAACAAAATAAAAATATTCACATCAAATGACCTATGATAATCAATAAGAGGTAGAATGACAGGGTTTGGTGATGCGAGAATTTCTCCTACTCTTTGGGCACCAAACATGAATACCATACGTTGTTGAAAATGGATTTTTCTACTAATTGCAATGTTTATTCTAATGTGTGGAGTGAAATGGAAGGGGAAAACCTCTATTCTTGGGCCATTATCCATGGTCTATGCATGACCTAATACTCAAAACAAAACAAAAATATAGACGTCCAAACTAAGGTCGTACCTAATCAGAGGCAAAATAAAAGGGTTTACTGAAGCGTTTATCTCGGCCAACCTAAGAGGACCTAAAATCCTACGAATTACTCGCTGAAATTGCAACTTAGTACTAACAATTATGTGTACCTTTTGCCTTGCAATGGGAATGAAAGGATCATACAAATTCTCGTGATTCATGCAACCTACTTGACTATGCTAAAGGTTGAACCTACACAAAAAGATACACAAGCCTTTCCTCAGTGGGGGCACCAAAATTGAGGCGGTCCGGGGCGGGCAACAAGAGAGGCGACCTCTAAACACCCCTCAAGGCTCCCGTGCTGCTCAATTGGGGCTGGGGCAACCACAAGCACAACACAACAACAAACCCACAGCCAAACCAAAACAAGATAGGGGCACCACCTAGTTATGGTATGCGAACTAGGACGCAAGAGAGATTTTGGCACAACCAAGAAGATGCACCACACAACACACACAAACAACCTCACACCAAGACACACATGAAATGGACCAGAGAGAGCTAGAGCAAAGGGAAGAGAGAGAGGAAAGGATCTTGCGTAATACCTTATTTGTGACTTGCAAATGGAGATGGTTCGTTATGATGCTATCGTAGAACTTGTACAAAACTCACTCAATGCTTAGTGATTGCTAATCATTGCCAAAACACACACACACTGTCTTAGGGTGTGGGAGACCTCTCACCACAATACCCTCTTACAATGGACACAAAACTGGCAATGAAAAACACACTAAAACACTTTCTAAAATCAAGATCAACTGATAAAACTCAAAATACACAAGTCACCTTGAATTTACCAAACCGTATTGCACAAATGGAAGGACGAAGATTTAAACGTCGAATCACGCCTTTGATGCACCAAACCTCAATTTATTGATGATGAAAGAGCATGTAAAATAGTGGTTTTGAGATTTGTGGAACTCACGCTCTCTCACTTGCAATGTGTAGCTTGAAGGCTTCTCTCACACCAAGAGTGAAGCTCACAAGTGGTTGCTACACCTAAGTCTCTCCTCACGCATAGAGTGTTGGGGTGCTATGTGAGATGTTGGAGGTTGTTTTACAAGAAGGAGAGGGGCCTATTTATAGGTTGGAGACCCCTCATTAAGATTATTGGAAATCTTAATTTACAAGCTAACAAATCAGGATTATGATTTTTTTGAATATCAAAACATTGCGGGCCTTCTTTGTCTGCTTGAGTCATGGGTGTGGGCTCAAAAGAAAGCATTATTGATGGTAGATAAGGTGAAAGTAAGTTTTAAAGAAGGGGAGAGGGAGAGAGAGAGAGAGAGAGTTACTATACATGTCTTGAGGTGAGGTGTCTTTTATGGTTAGGTCAATGCTATTTTGTGTTAGTATGTTAGTCGTTAGTAATCACTAGAAGGTTAATGTTACATTTACAATGGGTAGAGTGAGTTGATTTGATGAAGGAAGAGGGGTGAATTAAAAGAGAATCATTGAGATGGTGAAGCTTGGAAGAAGCTTGAACTCACCCTTGTGTAGATTGTGGAAAAAAATGACCGCTGGTCTTCTTCTTCTTCTTCGCTTCTTTACGCCGCCGCCGCAGTTGACCACCACGATGAAAAGAGGATTTGTTGATGAAAAATCCTCAATTTGCAGAAGTTATCATGGTTAAGATGCTGAATTTTAGATATTTTAGGAGAGGTAAATGAAATTGTAACATAGAAGCAATAGAGAGAGACATGGAGAGGGTGTATGTATGTAGAGGTTCATAAAAGAACTATAGGGATGAGAGAGAAGGGTAATGGTGAAGAGGGTGGGAGAAGCCATGGAAATTGCAGGTTTGAGTGAGGGAAGGAGAGGGAGGGATGTGTAAGAGTGAGTAGGTGTGTGGAAGGGTGAGAGAAGACTAAGGGCTACTTGTGAGAAAAGTGGGCAGACTAGGGTCCACTCAAAAAATCATAGCTCACTTCTGGTAGCTCCAAAAATCATGAAAAAATTTGAGGTGATTATTCAAAGCGTGGGCTATATTTTCTCTTTTGACCACCGCTCCAAATTCGGAGTGGAGATAGGTGCCAAAATTCTCACCAAAAAGCCTGTTTTTTATGCCTGCAAAAGTCTTTTAGTGGCCCCCTCCTTTGTTGAATTTGTACAATGCATCCAAGAGTGAGCCCCTCCTTTGTCATATTATAATACAAAGCATTCAAGTTGCCCTTGACCCATGCATGGAGGAGGATTATTGGTGAAATAAGAAATATATACATGGTGGGACTAGTGTATGGACTATTCATGGACTTTAGCTCAATGAGCACATGGTGTTAGAATAATGAGTAAAAATAATAATAAAAATATGGAGGAGTTATGGATATGGAAAGATATTGGAATCATATGATATGGTCCCTCCTTGAATTATTTTGGGTGAAAGAGGAAAAGGTATGCAAGTAAATAATATAATAAAAGTAACCAATGAGTAGAAATCAATTTTTTGTTTTCACGAGGGTGAGGGTGAAAATGTGGGAGTGATTTGTATAAAAGAAAAATATGAGGTTAGAGTATGTACATATTGGCAAAAAATATAATTATGGTGTAAGAGGATGAAAGAAGGTGTACATAGGTTTAATAAAACACACACCTAAGTAGAAATATTTAAATAAAATATCAAAATAATTATAAAAAATCCCTATATTTAGGCCATATATACAATGAAATATTTACACACGAAGAGGCCATAATATACTTTTATTTTTATTTTTTTGGCTCAACTAGCCCAGTGACTAGCTAATTGAGGGTTTTTTAAGAAGATATGGGAAAAGTCCCGTGACTCACGCACGCCTATGTACAGTGAAATGGTAGGGATAGCCACAGTGTTTGGGTGATTTTGGTAGGGTGAGGTAACTCACTGTGGCAATTACAAAGAGCCGAAAAACGGCTATCAATATATATATATATATATATATATATATATATATTATTTCTCTCTATCTCTCTATCTCTATCTCTCTTTCTCTGTCTCTATCTCTCTTTCTCTCTCTCCCTCCCTCTCTCTAGAGCTCTTCCTCTATCCTTATCTCTTTTTCTCTCTCTCTCTCCCTCTACTTCTCTCTCTATTTCTCTCCCTCTTTCCTCTCTCTTTCTCTATCTCTCTCGCCCTCTTTTCCCTCTCTCTCTCTCTCTCTCTCTCTCTCTCTCTCAAATCAAAAAAATATAACACGAAGATACCCTAACAAATCTAACATTTGCAAACAAGCGGATATTTCCTACCACATATGAAGAGACATTTCAACAACACAACCATTTCTCAAATGAAAAATGTCATGATATCTCTATCTTTCTCGTCAATTTTTAGAGTTTATGCATGTATGTGTGTATGTGTGTGTGCATGTGTGTGTGTGTGTGTGCACGCGCACATGTTACTATGTGTGTGTTTGTGGAGTAGAAAATAATAGGGAAAGAGGGGGGGAGCAATGTTTTGTGATTACCTTTGGTTGTAGCGCGGTTGCCGGTTAGGTTGAGCTTCCAATGACGAGCACGGAAAACCCCCTTTGACGAGCTCCTCCTCGACCCAAACATGCATGTGTGTGTTTGTGTGTGTGTGTGTGTGTGTGTGTGTGTGTGTGTGTGTGTGTGGTTGTTGGTTGTGTTTGAGATGGAGTAGGGAGAGAGGGAGTAGGGGGGGGAGGGAAGTGAGCTTGAGATGCAGCGATGGTGGAGAGCAAGGAGGGCAGGGTATGTAGCCAAAAAGCGGCATACTCTATCCTCCTTCTCTATTTTAGGCACTAGGCATTACCGCTGTTATTACTGCATTTACTACTGCTCTTATTCCTGCGCTTATTACGGCCAATATTACTATGACAAGTCATTTCAAACGGATACAAACGTATCCGAGGTTCGGGGAGGGGGGATATACAAACCACCCCCTCTACCCTTAGATATCAATTATTTCGTTTCTTAGCCTTTTGAGTTTTTTATGAAGATTTTTAATTTTTTATGAGTATTTTATTTTGTAGTACTTTTAGATGTTTATTAATTGCATTTTCTAAGTCCATTTTTATTTAAAAATAAATATTTTTAATTATCTATTTTTTAAGACACATTACTAAATAAAAAATTTATTGTGTGTGCAGGACATCGACTGGATGATCGTGAACCCCCGGAAGGCCTTCAGTGCGATCGATGGCTCAAGGAAAAACTCCCTTGTCCTTGCACCAAGTGCAAAAGGGCAATCCCTGCTTGAGGCACATTGCATTGGAGCACGTGGAGAACAAAGGGCTTTGGCATCCTCGAAAAAGTGCTCGGAGAGATGAGAGCGTCACTCACCCATCGCTTCAGGAGGTGCCCCATTGGTCTGTGTTCGGTGGTGGTGCACCGATGCGCAAGGCCGAACAACAGAGGCAAAAGCTACTGGACAATTTGGGTGTACCTCATGGTGATCCTCCCATTGACTCTACTTCAACAGCTCTCCTATGGCGTCTCAGTTGCACTTTAAGACAGAGGATGAGCACATGTTCGACATGTGTGATGAGTTACTAACTCATGAGCGCTTACCCAACTTGACACAAAGAGTTTGATGTCAGTTGGACAACTGGATGATTTGCGTTACACTACCATATTTGCTCATGGTTCTTGGATTATCAAGAAGGGAAATCTGGTCATGCTTAAAGGCTAGAAGTATGGATCATTATACTCATTTTATGTCTCTTCTGTGAAAGAGAATTCTATTTGTGTAGCCAAGCTTTCGTCTACAGAGTTATGGCATAGCCGGCTAGGACATATGAGTCAAAAGGGAATGAAAATTTTGTAGCGTTCTAGTTATATCCCTATGTTAGATTAATCTGACTTCTCTTTATGTGAGCATTGTATCTATGGCAAACAAACTAGGTTGACATCAACATCTTTGGACAAAGAGTTAGGGAGTCCTCTAGATCTCGTAAATAACGACTTGTGCGGACCTATGCCAGGAAAGTCTTTAGGGTGAGCATTATACTTCCTAACATTCATAGACGACTCTACTAGAAAGGTGTGGTTTTATCTCTTGAAGCAGAAGAGCGATATCTTTAGTATCTTTCAGAAGTTCTTAGTATTGATAGAGAACCAATCAGGTAGAAAGCTTAAATCTTTTTACAGTGTTAATGGAGGTGAGTACATCTCCTCCAAGTTCAAGGACTTTTGCAATAAAAGAGACATTAGAAGAAAATTTACCACTCCTTACACACCCACCCAAAACGGTGTGTTGAGAGAATAAATAGAACCATTCAGGAATGGGTCACTTCTATGTTTCTACGGCCAACTTACCTCAAGAATTTTGCGGAGAAGCTATTGCGACGGTTGCTTCCTTGATCAATTGGTCACCTAGTACACCATTGAATTATAAGGTTCCGTGGGAAATGTGGACGGAAAAAGAGCCCAATTATGATAGATTATGTGTCTTTGGGTGTGAGGCATTCTCACATGTGCCAAAAGTGCTTAGACAAAAGCTAGACCCCAAATCGCACAAGTGCATATCCATTGGATATGGTGTAGACGGAGCGATGGCATATCATCTTTGGCACCCGAAATCAAATAAGGTCATATGCAGCTCACAACTGATATTCAAAGAGTCTAAGATGCATAAAAATCCAATAAAAGACATTGAGTATCGCAGAGTACTGTTTGAGGATGTTTCCTCACCACCTATTACACAGAATGTTGGACGTGTTAGTGATGCACTTTCCACTAGTACACACGCACACACTTGTTGATCCAGAGAGAGAGGAATCCAGCAGTCAGGCACTTTTGAGATATACTCGTACATCTTGTACACCTGATCATTTTGAGCAAGGTTTGGACTACTTGCTAGTTACTGATTGTGGTGAACCCACTTGTTACAAAGAGGCCATTTGAATGGATGATAGCATGAAGCAAGAAGAGGCTATGCAATCTGAGTATAACTTGATTTTAGCCAATAAAACTTGGGATTTGACAGATTTACCTACTAGCAAACCGGAATTGCCATGCAAATGAGTGTACAAGAAGAAGTATATCACAGATGATCTCGAGCCTAAGTATAAGGCAAGATTGGTTGCTAATGGGTTCAAGCAAACGAAAGGCATGGATTTGGATGAAATCTTTTCTTTAGTGGTCAAGATGACTACATTGCATCTTGTGCTTGGTCTAGTAGCCATCGAGGACTGGGAATTGGTTCAAATGGATGTGAAGGCAGTGTTTCTTCATGGGGATCTTCAAGAGGATTATTACATGAAACAGCTAGAGGGTTTTGCGATAAAGCTTGACAAGGGCAGAGCTAGTGTGTAGACTCAAGAAATCTTTGTATGCATTAAAGCAAGACTCAAGGCAATGGTACATCAAGTTTAATAAGTATATTCAATCCCAAGGTTACATACAAAGCCAAGAGGATCACTGCTTGTACACAAAGATGTTGAACAATGGTTCCCTCATCATTCTAATTTTGTACATTGACAATATGCTCATAATCGAGAAGTCAAAAGATGAGATTGCACTTCTCAAGGATTCCTTAAGCAAGCAGTTTGCTATGAAAGATATGGGCAATGCACATCACTTTCTTGGTATGCATGTCAAGAGAGATCGCAAACATGATATACTTGAACTTTCCTAAGAAGAGTATATTCACAAGGTCTTGCAATGTTTTAATATGCAAGGGGGGAAAGCATTGAGTACCCCTATAGCTGCATTCAAAAAACTTAGCAAGCACGATTGTCCCATATCGGATTCTAAAAAGGTAGAGATGAAAAAAGTGTCGTATTCTTTGACAATTGGCACTCTTATGTTCACCATGGTTATCACAGGGTCACACATTGCATATGTAGTGGGAGTGGTCAACAAGTTTATGGAAAATCCAGGCAGAAAGCATTGGGAAGCAGTGAAGCACATCTTGAGATACATCAAGGGCTCAGCTACTAGTAGCAAGTGCTTACGCTTTGGGAACAGTGATGCATCCATAGTTGGATGATACCAATTGTGGGTGCTGAGTGCAAAGAAACAAGACAAGGAGAAGGCAAAGTTTTCACAAAATCAAACAGTAATCCATCAACCTTTGAGGTGGTACAATGTGAAGAGTTACAACCTTGCCAAAGGGGGGGCTTAGAAGGGGATGAAGAACATGGGAGAGTAGTAAAAAATAAAATCATAAAAGGAAAATGTCAGAAGGGTATCATTCTCTCCAATGGTGTTTTAGTGGGTGGCTCTTCATTCATGGGACAATCTCTTAGCAAAAAAATCCAAACTTTTGAAGCCCCAATCATCTTCACATTGGGTTTCACCTCTTCAAAGTCAACTTCTCCTCTCTTCACATATACCTTTCATCGGGGGCACCATACCTTCTTAAGTGGAAGAGGAAATGAATACTTGGTGATGAACAGATGTTTCCAAACCTTCTACATTTGGTTCTTTGGTGTATGGAGGTCACACATTGTGATGCTTCTGGTCTTCATCATAGATGAAAAACTTGTTGATTGCTACATGTGGATATTTCATGAATCGGTACCAAAATCTATTCTCTTCCAATGTGTTGGAAGCAATAGAAACCTTCGTCTATTATCTACTTATGTGGTAAACCATTTGCAATATCTTCCAATAGCAGTTGAAAGCATGGATCAAGATTTCCTAAATCATGAAGATCATAGAAATTTTGACTTGATGAGCCTACCCAGGTTGAATGAAATTTATGAGCTACAGTTCAGGAATTTGCTCATATAAGCTATTGAAGATCGTAGCAGATACATCAACTTTACACAGGAGGAAGAGCAACCAATCTTTTATATCACATTCACAGTGATAGATGCAATGATGGACAACAATAAAATCTACAAGTTTCTTCAACCGAAATCAGTAAGTGATTCCATACCATACATATCTCTTTGGAAAAGATATTTCAAGATCTTTGATCCTGGGGGGTGCTTATGGAAACTTTCTCAATGGAGGAGGTTTACTCTGTCACTTCATTACATCCTGCTATTGGCTCTGAGAACCTTCCATATCACACAAGGTTTCTTAATCATACAACAAAGGTTCTTCAAAGATGAGAGCAGACAAAGACAGACGTTACACAATCTACATGTTGTATGATCGGATAAATGGTACATGAATGTACCATTATCTAAGGGGGGGGCTAATGATAGCCGTTTTTCGGCTCTCCGTAATTGCCATAGTGAGTTAACCCACCCTACCAAAATCATCCAAACACTGTGGCTATCCCTACCATTTCACTGTATATAGGTGTGTGTGAGTTAGGGGACTTTTTCGATATCTTCATAAAAACCCTCAGCTAGCTAGTCACTGGGCTAGTTGAGCCAAAAAAATATAAAAAATATAAGTATATTATGGCCCATTTGTGTGTAAATATTTCATTGTATATAGGGCCTAAATAAAAGGATTTTTCATAATTATTTTGGTATTTATTTAAATATTTATACCTATGGTGTGTTATTTATGCTATGTACATTGACTCACCATTACCATATTTTTTCTTACCATTTTGCATACTCTTTATTCCATATAAAAATAATTTCATGCAAGCTTCTCTTATTTTTGGTGTAACTCTATCCCAACAAAAATCCAAAAAAACTAGTTTATTTATGTGTATATTTTTTCATTATTGTCATTTTTCCTTCCTACATCTATTCTCTATTACTCTCATAAATTAGACCACAAAAAATATTCATCTTTTATGGTAGACTTATAATGAGAGAGATTTATTTTGACCCCTTTATATTTTTTTCACCTATATTATTTATATTTGACATATACATATTTTTTTAGACCCCTCAATATTTGATTTTCTTAGTTATACTATTCACTTATATCATGATCTCAACAATATCTTCAATTATAGACCTACCAAATAAGGTCAAGGGTATGTGGAATGCATGCATGCACCATGGGGAGCTCACTCTTGGAGGTATTCAAAAGAATCATCCAAAGAAGAACCTCACAAGGACCTTGTGCAGTGGAAAAAACAGTCGGTTTTGCTGAATTTTTAAAGATCACATGCTCCCCGAATTTGAAAAGGTGATACAAACAAAAGTTGTATCTCCTGAGCTGAACTTTTTTCTCAAATTTTTTCATATTTATTTGAGCTACGAGCTGTGAGCTATGATTTTATTGGTGGACCCCAGTTTGCCCATGCTATGCAGCCACACTCCCTCTTCCACTTTATCATTTTCCTCTTTCACACACACTCCTCCCTCTCCTTCCCACTCCCAAACCTGCAACTCCCATGTCCTAATTCACCCTCTTCACCATTTCCACATCTCTCACGCCTCCATAGCCTTCATCCTCCATTTCTACACCCTATGTGTCCCCCTTTCTCTCTACATATATGTCCATATTACCATACTCTCTTCAGCTTTGTAAAGAACTTCAAAAAATCAGCAAAAATCCAAGGATAACCTCTGCAAGTAAAGGCTTTTATCATGAATTTTCCAAGGTTTGAAGATAACATAGCTTCATCGACACGCGCTACTTCGCCATGCTGACCGTTTCTTCTACCGGTGCTGTAAAGAGGTGAATGTCAACTTCTCCAAGCTTCAACTTTGCTTTACAAGCTTATCCCTTCTCTAACTTTTCTCATCATATATCTCACCATTTGGTGAATGATTTTGTAAATATTTTGTAGTGATAATTACTAACTACTAACCACTAACCTTATTGTAAAATGCACCCTCTACTAGAGTAGGCACTCCCAATTATTCACTCAATCCCTCTCTCCTTTCATCCTCAATAATTCTCTTCCCTTGAGCCCACATCCATGTGACTCAAAGGACAAGAGAGACCCACCCTCATTAAAAATAAAAAATAAAAATGCATAATCTTTTATTCCTTCAAATAAACTTGATTAAGCCTAATCCTTATCAGGGCTTCTAAAACCTATAAATAGAGCCCTTCTCTCCCTTGTAAATGATCACATGATCACACTACACCACACCATTCTCAACACATAACACACCACTCTTCAAGCCTAGTTGTGTAGAGTGTGTGCACTGTGAGTGCTCTATTCCATCACTACACATAGGTGCATGGAGAAGCTTGAAGTTAGTTATGCCATCTAGAGGAGTGGAGTGATACTATACTCTGCAATCACACTTGTAGCCTACTCTTGTCCATAAATAAGATTCATAGTTTTGGGTGCAATTGTATGCTGCAACTACGACTCTTCTCTCCAAATTGACTTGATAAGTTGGCTCATCAGGTGGTTGAAGGTATATTGTCCTTGAAGTTTGTTGTGCCATTTCATGCTTGGTGGTTTGAGGGCTTTTTGAATTGTTTGCCTAAAAGGTAAATTGTAAGAGGGTGCTCGGTGAGAGGGCTCCCGTGACCCTAAAACAATTTGAGTATTGGCAACAAGGTCAAGTTTTGTGTTGTCTCTCTATTTCTCATCAAGCTTTGTGTGCATCTAGTCTTTAAGGCTAAGACTGAGTTGATCAAGTTGATTTGTGCTCTTTACCTCTCTCTGGCGTGGTGAATGTTTGTGTTTGGTGTGTGTGGCTATCTTGCATTCCCCTCTCTTTGTGCGTTGAGTACAAGGAGATATCACGTGTGTCCTAGTTCGCATCTACAACTAGGTGGTGCCCCTTTTCTTGTTTGGTTTCTGGCTGTGGGTTGTTGTTGTCTCTGATTGTGCTTGCCCCAGCTCCAATTGAGCAGCACGGGAGCCTCAAAGGGTGTTTAGAGGCTGCTCTTCTTGTTGCCCGCCCCGGACCGCCTCACTAGCTTACATGATGTTGAGGAGCCTCTGTCTTTTGATGAAGCATAGAATTCAGAAAATTGGATGGCTGCCGTGCAATCAGAATATGATGCACTTATAGAAAATGACACATGGAATTTATGTGATTTGCCTCCTGGCAAAAAGGCCATTGGTACGAAGTGGGTTTACAAGTTGAAACGCAAGCCGGATGGTGAGATCGATCGCCATAAGGCTCGACTTGTTGCAAAAGGTTATGCACAACAAAAAGGCATAGATTATGAAGAGACTTTTGCTCCCACTTGTCGTATGACTACTGTATGTTTTCTATGTGCATTGGCAGCTCAATTTGGTTGGGATGTACATCAATCAAACATTGTTACTGCTTTCTTGAATGGTGACATATTTGAGGAAGCTTATGTAACGCAGCGTCGCGGTTTTGTCATAAAAGGACAAGAGGACAAAGTGTGCAAATGTAAGAAAGCTTTGTATGGGTTGAAGCAATCTCCTTGTGCTGGTATGAGAAAGCTAACACTCATTTGGTTAAACGAGGTTTTCGTAACAGTCCAACAGAAAGCACATTGTATGTAAAGCGTGAGGGTGATGTACTTCTCATTGTGGTTCTTTACGTTGATGATTTGCTGATCACTGGACCAAATGAGAGACATATTGCTGAATTTAAGGCTGATTTGAATGCTACTTTCAAGATGAAATATTTGGGGCTGTTGCATCATTACTTGGGTATACAGTTTAAGCAGTGTGATGGTGGTATTGCCTTGTGTCAGAAAAGTTACATAGAGACATTGCTATGTAAGTTTGGACTTGAGGATTGCAAACCTATTGCCACTCCCATGGAAACAGGTTTGAAGTTGAGTCTACATGATGCTGGAGATCCTGCTGTTGGCTGCCTCATTTATGTATGCAACATGAGGCCGGATATTTAGTTTTCAGTCTCACAGGTCAGCAGATTTATGCATAGCCCAGGGTCTAAGCATTGGCAGACTGTCAAGAGGATTTTTCGCTACCTTAGTGGCACTTTACATCTTGGCTTGTTTTATCCCAAGGGGGGATCATTGCCGCCAGACTTACATGCTTTTTCGCACTCAGATTGGGCTGGTTGTTTTGACACGCGACTGTCCACAAGTGGTTTTTGTTTCATGCTTGGCAGTTCATGTATATCATGGTTGAGCAAGAAGCAACCTACTATGGCCACTTCGAGTTGTGAGGCTGAGTACAGGGCAGTCTTCACAACTACGGTTGAGTGTGTATGGCTCAGACGCCTTATGGCTGATTTGGGTGTTGGACAGGACACTGCCAACACAATCTACACTGATAGTCAGAGCGCATTGGCAGTTGCGAGGAACCCAGTTGTTCATGCTCGCACAAAGCACATTGAGGTGCATTACCACTATGTCAGGGAGAGGCTCTCAGCAGGAGAGATCAGCTTGGCTTATGTGCCAACACAGAACAACCTTGCAGATCTTTTCACAAAGGCATTGTTTCATGAGAATCTTGAAGCTTTCCGCAAAGCTTTGGGCTTACTCCCCTTTGTGGATTGATCCTGTCCTCAGGGCATGGCAGTTCCCTTTACTCATGTGCCAGCTCTCATTCACCGCATCACTCCAGGGGGGATCTGTTACCATATACATGTGGTAGTGATGTGTGTGAACACACTAGGACCGCCGGGGCATTTTTTCCCTCTTTAGGAGGTTTTTTCCCCCGTGCATTGTATATACGCCCATCACTCTAGGGCTATCTATCTATGGTACAAGTTAGTACTGTAATTTCAAGTTATGCATTCATTGCATATGCAAGACCTTAGAGATATATTAATTACCTTAGGAAAAAAAACACGAATTGAAACCAAGGGTCTTAACTTTTGGTATGGTTTTCCTCAAGACTCTCTCCTTATTAGCGCTGACATTAGGTGGCAATTCTCGAGGCATGAGGTGACGCCCAGGGTGGCACAACTGATGCGCAGGTGGGAGTATACCCAGGATGACCGAGCTGGATATTGCAGCTATGATTTTCCATGGCGTGAGGATGACATCCAAGTTGACTCAACGAGTACTTGTCGAGCGATATGGGACGCTCAAGATGGCAAGGGTTTTTAT